>NC_053396.1:222765702-223073702 GCF_905171765.1 Bufo bufo
TACTCATCTCTAGTCTTGGGGAGCACAGGAGTGCACATAGGTTCAGTGATGAGTAATATCTACAGCCTTTCCGGGGTCTCCTTTGAAGTATGCAAATTCAAGATGGTCTATGATGGTGACATTACTGGGATTAGGAGGCCATATTATCAGAAGATTGTGTGGCTTATATCAAGCTGGTAAAACAGAATAGACCTCCAAGACTCCTGAGATGTCCAATGAAGCTAATAAGTGACCCGATTGACTGAAAATCTGCCTGTGACAAGTAGATTGGAATTCCCTCAGACACCGTGCAGATTGGAGAGAATGCTTCCGCTCATACACGATTTCACCTTTAGACCATTTTATAAAATACACATAAGTGACCCCCTAGGATTGCTCTGAAGACCTGTTCACCTGATAACATGGATAGACGGTTAGGAAGGAGTTAATAAACAGGAAGGGAAATGTAACAAAATGTAACAACATAAAACTCATTTGTAACATTGTATTCAGTTTATCTTTGCAGGTTTCCTTTGTGCATACTGCATTCACATCTCTTTCTTACAATGTTACGCTAATAATCCGAATGAAGCCCTAAAACATAATAAAATAGTAAATTGTGGACACCATAGGAACTGTGTTTACGGCAGTGAGATCCTTCCTCCTTCTCTTCTATGCATCGCTGTCTAACTAGATGCATTGGGCCATGAATCCTGGCAGAACAAGTTCACATTAATATTCTCCTGCACCACTGAGGGGCAGTCACAACAAAAACATCACCACCAACATCCCCTATGTTAATCAGGTATTTTCCCAGATCACTATTCCATCAAAAGTAATACTCAGACTGTCTCCAGTGAACGATCCAAGGGGAAAAATACAAAAAAGATATGAACATTTCATATAAAGAAAATCAAATGAAATAAAAAAGGAAACATAATAAAAAAAAATATACAGATTCTAAGAAGTAAAACATGCACACATACATACATTTATACTTTATATTGTTTGACCTTTCTATCCATAAAACTTTTATTATTATTATTAATTATTACTATTATTATTATTACTACTGCTGTTGTAATATTTATATTAATTTTTTTTTATTGTTTTTAAGATATTTTAGTTTGACTTTGTGCACACACAAATAGAGTCCACATTCTGTGCGCTGTCAAAATATGGAAATAAGTGCCCCTAAAATCAATGTGCTATCGATACCCCCATAATAGGTGTTTGGTGGCACATGTTAGGTTTTTTTTCCTTTGTAAATTGTTTAATTTACACATTTTTTGATAAGGCAGGAAGGAGATGGAGTACAAGAGCTTATAGTATTACGATAGCAAATTCTGCAAAGCTTTGGGCATACAGATGTGTCCATAATTACCTCAGCTCCCGTTTGGTTAAGGACTCCCAATTTCTCAGGAAGCCAATTTAAAAAGAAAAACATTGCAACTGCTAGGAAACCGCTTGACGGGCTGCAATTCACATCATGACCACTGGGTGGCCGCACATAGAGACATAAAGCATAGACATCTTCTGGCATAGTACTGCAAAATCATGTTTGTGCGTCTCGCACAGAACGTCACGGGATATGTTGAGCCAAGAAAAAAAGAGAGAAAGGACTTTATATCACCTAGAATGGTATTTCAGCAACAATACTAATGATATAGGAGCAAAAAACTGAAATGTCCTATGCAAAAGGTACAAGTCAAAGGCTATCTTTTATTAAAAAAAATCTAACTTAGCAGAAAATACAAAGGTGAAAATGAATATGAAGCAGATTTTACAGAACCCAGCAGGTCCTGCCAACCCTCATAACTTGTCTGTCGGATAAAGTTTTTACTGCATCCTGGATTTACGTGGATCGACCTCCTGGGAACCTGGTCAAGCTTCTTCTCTAAAAATCCTGCTTCCGCTCAGGCTCATCCTTTACCAGGTTCCCAGCCTGGGTTTTGAACAGGAAGTCATTTCTGCTGTGATGTGGCCAGAACTATTCCCTGGCGCATGCGCAGATGTGGTGGATGCAGACGTTTGTGCATGCGCCAGGGTGAGGAATAGTCCTGGCCACAAGGTCAGAAACAAGGCTGAGGTTAGAATTAGGATAAAAACAAGAATTAGTAGTAATGCAAGGGGACAGCAGTCAGGGAAGGAGTGAATCTCAATTATATAAATATCCATCTGATCTGATGTCATTTCGAGAGTCAGTTGTACATATAAAGTGGTCGAGCAGGAGGCCAAAGGTTCTTATACAACGTGTGGTCGAGAGCAGGGATAGAAGAGACCAGGAGGTGCGATGGCTTCTGGCGGGGATCAGAGCTGCAACTTGGGAAGGTGAGTAAGGCTACGTTCACACTGCGGTCTATGGGGCTATTCACATGGCCGTTTGTTTAACAGCTAAAAAAACAGCGGTTAATTTTTTGGCCGTTTTCACAGTCAGATGGACCCCCTTGAAATCAATGGGACCGTTTTTAGCAGCCTTTTAGACAGGAGTGCATTTATCTAATGGCCATTGAAAATGGTACACCAGTGAAAAATGGCCTTTCAGGGGTTAAAAAAAAAAATGCCCATCTCATCCCCTTGCATATACCAGGACATATTCACTCCTCACAGGATGCAGAAGGACCTGACGCTACCAGAGGGGTGATGTCATCATGCTGGGGGCGTCAAGTCCTTCTGCTGTCAGGGAAGAGTGAGTGTCCCTGTGCGTGCAGGTGGTGGCAACAATTCTGCACATTATTAATGCTTAAGGCCACTAAGTGAGAGATTATTTATGCTGGAAGCCACTAGGGGGGACATTATTAATTATGCAGTCACTATGGGGACATTATTAATTACGTTGTCCCTATGGGGGCCACTTTTAATTGTGGGGGCCACTATAGGGACATTATTACTGCTGGGGGCTATTATGGGGGGCATTATCGATGCTAGGCACCACTAAGGGGACATTATTAAAGCTGGGGTCCAGTATGAGGGGCATTATTAATGCTGAGGTCCAGTATGGGGGGCATTATTAAGGGTGGCGGTCACTATGGGGGAAAGTATTATTGCTGGGGTCCAGTAAAGGGGTATTATTAATGCTGAGGTCCAGTAAAGGGGTATTATTAATACTGGGGTCCAGTATAGGGGGAATAATTAATGCTGGGGACCACTATGGGGACATTATTAATGTTGGGGTCCAGTATGGAAGGCATTATAAATGCTGGGGACCACTATGGGGACATTATTAAAGGGGTTTTCTCATCTCAGACAATGGGGGCATATCGCTAGGATATGCCCCCATTGTCTTGTAGGTGCGGGTCCCACCGCTGAGACCCGCACCTGTATCGAGAATGGAGCCCCGAAAGTGAAGGAGAGCGCACTGCGCATGGCAGCTGCTCTCCATTCATTTCGATGGGGCCGCCGAAAATAGCCCCCATCCTATTCGCTTCTATGGGAGAGGCGGGGATTAGCGCTTGGTGGTGAATGGACCCCGGGAAATCTGGAGTCCTCCAGCCACAGTGCTCCCCGCTCCGTTCTCAATATAGGTGCGGGTCCCAGCGGTGGGAACCGCACCTATCAGACAATGGGGGCATATCCTAGCGATATATGCCCCCTATTGTCTAAGATGGGAATACCCCTTTAATGCTGGGGCCACTATGGGGGCATTATTAATTCTGGGGACCACTATGGGGACATTATTTATACTGAGGCCACTATGGGGACATTATTAATGCTGGGGTCGAGTATGGGAGGGCATTATTAATGCTCGGGACCACTATGGAGACATTATTAATGCTGGGGACCACTATGGGGGACATTATTAATGCTGGGGACTACTATGGAGACATTATTAATGCTGGGGACCACTATGGGGGACATTATTAATGCTGGGGACTACTATGGGGACATTATTAATGCTGGGGAGCACTATGGGGACATTATTAATGCTGGGGTACCTAGACCTCTGTGGGTACACTATTACAACCTGGAACTTGTGCAGAACCTGATGACTGCATAAATGCACAAGACTGTAGGCATTAGAAATGACTGTAATAAAATACAAAACCGCAAACCCTCTGTAACGGGGTGCCAAAGGTGCACTCGGTCTCCCATCAGCCGCAGACCTGCTGCTTAGCTTCGGGAGCGAGGATCTGTGTTTGGCCTCGTTCCCAGGGCGGCTTTGCTAGCTGGGAGGCTCCCTGCTCCTAGGTCTGCCTTGAGCGCCGAGCTGATCACTCGGTGCTCGACTGGTCGGTCTGTCGGTCATGTGACGCTGGCCACGTCACATGACCCTCACTCCCCACTATAAATACAGGCAGCCTGCTGGACACAGGTTGCCTGTTAATTTAGGTTCCTGGCAGTTGTTGGATACCTGTGTACTTACCTGATCCTGTTCCCTGACGATCCTTTGCCTGCTCCTCCTGTACTGCGCATCCTTCCTGGTATATTGACCTCGGCTTCCACCTGACTACTCTTTGCGGACTCCTTTGGTACTTCTCGACTCTCCTGGTATTTATGACCCCGGCTTCTCCTGACCTTTCTTTGCTTATCCCTCTGTACTGCGTTGTCCTCTTGGTTTTGACCCGGTCCGTTCACTATCCGTTATTTGTCTTGTCTGTCCTTCCCGCACATATACTAAGTTAGGGACTGCCGTCCAGTTGTCCCGTCATCAGGACTCGTGAGGCAAGTAGGCAGGGCCAGGGGTGAGGGTGGAGCGCAGTGGTCACTATCCTCCCCCCTGTGTGTGTGTGTACGTGACCGTTAGACCCTCTAAACCTTGTAACCATCTTGTGCAATAGAGAGGAGGAGTGTATGAGCGCAGCCAGTAATATTGGGTGTAGTAGTTAACATTATAGGAGCTGTAAATGCAGAACATATAAGAGCGGAGCTGGTGGAAGCCTTTATTATTTTAATCCATTTAGCTCAGGAGGCCGGCGCTGTGCAATGTAATCTCAGGCAGACGGTAATTTGAGCCCTACTGCCATCTATCAGGGACGGGATTGTTCCTTTTCTGTTACATAGAGAGATATATATTTTTCACTTTCTTCCCAGAGCCGAGATTTTGTGCCATTGATTTCTTTTGTTGCTGTAAGTGCGTATTTCAAATCCTGAAATTGAAATCATAAAATAGAGAAGAAAATGTCTAATTTTACAGCTTCTATTTGGGTGAAATGTTAGAACGATGACATCATTTGAGATAATCCTTATATTTAACTCATTAAGTGACGGATATATGGGAACGCCAATGCCTGAGGTACGATGGCTGACATAGTGCTGGCTGCATACTATGAGCTCATATTGGTCATTATAGTGGGGAGATTGACGTATAGTCATCATTATAATGAAGTCTTAGCTTTCCGAATTTTTCATTAATGCATCAGAATATATGACATCGTTATATCTTTCAGTTCCATTTTCCCTGTCTGTAGGTTCTCTTCCCCTCAAAAAAAAATGTAAAAAAAATGTGAGGGTTGTGGTTCGTATTAATCATTCTGGCAGGCTAACGATGCAACTATCTTCATTCCTTCATCCACAATTATACAGCACATGCAGATAGATGCCCCCTGGACACTCGGGCGCACACCCTCAGTGACCAGGTCTATGACATCCTAAGCTGGGACCTGTAGCTCCACTGCCCTGTACCAGGTTCTACCCACTATCTCCCAACGTTTTAGGTTGTCCCACAGCAGCTTTATTATTACCTGACGGCACATTTTGCAGTCACAGCCGATGCTTATCCAGACCATGGACACCACGACCTAAAAACATGGCTCCAACCAGCAACACCCCCATCATCCCCCAGTCAGTGTTCTTCTAAGTACCCCAATGCCACCCCAGGATTTGAGCTCGTCCCCCTGGGAACACCTCCCTCAATGTGCAATGGTGGATGTATTTCCCTGAGGCCGAGCCTCTCACCTGAGACTACACATGAGACCCCCTATGGGGCCAGCACCACTGGGTCTACCCATCACTATACACATATTGGGAGTAGAGGCTGGGAGAACAATGGCTTTATAGAGACCCCGAGACACTAACAAGGCTAATAGAATGGTTGCTTTAATTACCAATCCCATGCCTGGCCTTATGTGGACATAATGTCCATCCAGCAGGTCTCACCTCATGGCTCCGGGGTCTGGATGAGCGTGGTGTGTGTATGTGTGGACTGTGGTTACGAGAGTCCAGGCAAGAGCCCCTCTTGTCCTCCATTGCCGGTGCACTACCCCGATCCATTAACAAAGTTCATATGCTCCTTAAAATACCAGAAAAGGAATATACCTTATAAACCACAACAATAAGACCCAAAGTAACCAACACTTTGTGCTGGAAAAAGTTTGTATCTTCTAGAGATTTGGATTCCGCTATGACTCCATTGGTCTAGTAATCTTTAGGCCAAAGCAAGCTCTTTACAAAAATCAGTTTAGAACCATACACAGAAACAGGGAAGAACACCGGGTGCAGGAGGGGGATGCAGCTGCAGCTCTGTAAGGTGGGAGACAGAAACCAACCACTTTTGCTAATTTGATTCTCACCCTCCTATTATGCCCTATGGGTTGGAGGTAGGTTGATGAATTTATCATATAATTTGAAAGTTTTACTTTGACAACCCTTCTCCTATTGTAATTGGACCCACACTCTAACCGCGACCATCTACCAGATACAGCAGCTGCTACATTAGTAGTGATGAGCGGCAGGGGTCATATTCGAATTCGCGATATTTCGCAAATATTTCGTATAATATTCGTTGAATATTTGCGAATTTGAATATTTGTTAGGAGTAGTGTTAATTGCGAATTTTCGTAATGAGAATCAATGAGATCGTGAAAACTCAGATCCGAGAATATTCTAACCCCCAGGCGTTCCCATGGTTTACAGGGACGCTTGTCGGTGAGGAATATGCCAAAGTGAAACAACTGTACAGATTTTTTTTTTAAAAAGACGAATATTCTAGAAAACAAATATATTCAATACAGTGCTATATATTCGTAATATTCTAAAACTAGAATATATAGCAATATAGCGAATATTCAAAAAAAAACGAATGTAGAGCAATTTAGCTAATATAGTGCTATAATCATATTTTTTAATAGTTGTAATTTTTTTCCAATCTGAACTTCAGATGACATTGAAATTGCTGTATATTCGTTTTTTCCAAATATTCGCTATATTGCTATATATTCTTGTTTTTGAATATTACGAATATTAAAATATATTTGTTTTTTTAAATATTCGTCTTTTTAAAAAAAAATCTGTACAGTTGTTCCACTTTGGCATAATCCTCCCCGACAAGAGTCCCTGTCACCATGGGAATGCCTGGGGGTTAGAATATAGCATCGGATCTCAGTTTTCATGATCTCATTGATTCGCATTCTCATTACGAAAATTCCTATTACGAAAATTTGCAATCAACACTGCTCCTAAAGTCAAAGATATTGCAGCCTTCTCATTGGCCCACAAGCTAGAAGCAGGGAGGGATCATGGGCACTGATTAAAAAAAATATCACTATATTCTAAATATTTGCGAATTCTTGAAGTGCCAATATATTCGCAATTCGAATATTCATGATCAACACTATACATTAGAAGTATAATGTACTGGCTCGTAAGATCATCCCAAGGTGAGCTCTCATCTATGAGGTCCATAAGCCTGGCATTTGTGTTTAAAGGGTTAAGCGTTTTGGGCTCAGACGGGTCCATCTGCTCTAAACCCAACCATATATCAGAGCAGCTGTTACAATGGAAATGGTTGTTACTTGGTCACTAGACGAATACTTTGCAGCGATTCTGTCTCATAAGGAGGTTGCCAGGGGAGTTCCCCTCAGTGATGCCCATAAGCCACAATGCAATGAAGACAATATTAGAACCACGCGTTTTGGGCTTGGACCAGACCCTTCATCAGGTAGCAAAATGACCACTTGTTAACCATGTAAGCACTTTATTTTTTTTATTTTATTTTTTAATAGTGTGCAATAACAAGTCTGATGGGCAAGATTGGTCCTAATAGAGTAACCCCATTACGTGACCCTCCTTCCATGCACACCTCTAGTACGGATGGACACTTTAATTATGGGGGAAAAAAAAAAAACTTCAAACATCTCTTTTTTTTTCAGAAACCAGAAACTCATTAATCCTTTCCGGCTTGGAACAATCTGTTTTTCTTTCAATTCTCAAGCTATAAAAAACGTTCATTTTTAATACTGCCGTTGATTAGCCTGGAATCCAATGCCAATAACATTAGGACTCGGATACGTTGCGGCGGTGAAGGCGAGACTCTAACACATACACCTATGGCATTAAATAAAACAAAAGTATTAAAAATATAATTGGAAAATGTCAGACAGTTCAGTCCGTGACAGAAAGCACCACGGGCACAACGGTTTACTGCTTCCCAGTCTTCACTTGTTTTACAGCGTGCAGTAAATCAGCGGAGGGGGTTTCACATGTGATGAAACTATTTACTTTGTAGCATCAGAAATAGCAACAAAAAAAAATGACTTGTCCCAATATATGCGGAATCTGTAATCAACAATCTGTCACCTCCGCTTCAGCGTGATCCACAGGCTGCGGGGAGACAAGAGGGTGGACACCTACACCTGCTGCGGCTGACAGATTGGATTGTAACTAGAGTCATTTCCAGGGCCCCTTAGTAAACACAATCACTGAATTTGCAGGACAACATTTAATGCAATTTGTGTTCAGCTTTCTTGGCTTATAAATGCATAGCTGCTAGAGGAGCAAATGTCAGACTTGTTTTACCACATGGTGCTACGACGGAGCTACTCCAGTCATACTTTTAGTAGGAATAGTGTGAGGATGACCTGGGCTACTCTGTGACTAGATGGGGTTTGGCCGATTACTCAGTGCGGATCAGCAAGACATCACAATGGCTGAAACTGTATAGACATCCGGTGGTATCTGTGGCCCGTAAGCTCCCATCTAAACATTTATTGGATGCATTGGGCACCACGAAATGTAAAATACAGTGTGGGCTCAGCATGTATGTGGAACCTGCATTCCCTGAATTTTATGGAGGCCATTGTGGCACCAGAGAAGGTAGAGTTTAGTGTAGGTTTCCGTCATAAACGGATCGTCTTGTCGTTGGTGGGCAGACAAAAATAATTTTGTATAGGGGGTTGAGTCCGCACAACCTGCCTGCACGTGCACATCACTATGGCGAAATACATACACAAACGGTCCCTAACTTAGGGACCACTCAATTGAGACGACCTTGACGCGGTGAGTGGCTTACTATGCTTTGGCCAAAATATAAACCAATGTCTCATCCAGCATGGAGGGCAGAGTGCTGGATGCAGTGTGCGATCACATTTGCATTTTCCGTTTGTGTATGTATTTCGCCATAGTGATGTGCACCTGCAGGCAGGTTGTGCGGACTCAACCCCCTATATTTTTTTCTTTGTAGCATATATTGGAGGCGTGGCGATCTCCTTTGAGTCAAGCACACCTGACCAGTTAATCTGTCCTGGAGGCTGGTTTTAAAGTCAGTATAAAACTGAGTCTGCTTATATAGAACCTATCATTAGCCATCTGGCTCCAGGAGAAGTATATGGTGGGTTCAGCATGCATGTTGGTACTTGCATCCCTGGATCCGATGAAAGCTGTAATGGCACCGGACGGGGTTACAAGCAAAGTGTACTTGGCTTGCATGCTGACCTGCATTCCCTGGATTTTATGTGGCTGTCATAGCCCATGAACAGGTAGGAACAAGAGTTAGGGACCACTCAATTGAGACGACCTTGACGCGGTGAGTGGCTTACTATGCTTTGGCCAAAATATAAACCAATGTCTCATCCAGCATGGAGGGCAGAGTGCTGGATGCAGCGTACAAATAATTTTGTACTTAAAAAAAATAATGATTTGATACATATGCAAATTAACCTGAGTTCTGTCCCTGACTCATCTCACGTACAGGACTCATCTCAGGGTAATTTGCATATGTATCAAATATTTTATTTTACACAATAAAAGCACACAGAGCTATGGGGACTGGGTATTGCAGATGTGCTAGCGGCCATCTAGCAACCCATGTCCTCAACTCTATACACAAAATCCCGGTGACAGGTTCCCTTTAACCGCCTCCGGACCGCCTAACGCAGGATCGCATTCCGGAGGCGGCAGCTCTGCGCACAGTCACGCATATACGCGTCATCTCGCGAGACGCGAGATTTCCTGTGAACGCGCGCACACAGTCACACGCGTTAACAGGATCGGAAGGTAAGCGAGTGGATCTCCAGCCTGCCAGCGGCGATCGTTCGCTGGCAGGCTGGAGATGCGATTTTTTTAACCCCTAACAGGTATATTAGACGCTGTTTTGATTACAGCGTCTAATATACCTGCTACCTGGTCCTCTGGTTGTCCCCTTTGCTTGGATCGACCACCAGAGGACACAGGCAGCTCAGTAATAAGTAGCACCAAACACCACTACACTACACCCCCCCCTGTCACTTATTAACCCCTGATCACCCCTGATCACCCCATATAGACTCCCTGATCACCCCCCTGTCATTGATCACCCCCCTGTCATTGATCACCCCCCTGTAAGGCTCCATTCAGATGTCCGTATTTTTTTTACGGATCCACGGATACATGGATCGGATCCGCAAAACACATACGGACATCTGAATGGAGCCTTACAGGGGGGTGATCAATGACAGGGGGATGATCACCCCATATAGACTCCCTGATCACCCCCCTGTCATTGATCACCCCCCTGTAAGGCTCCATTCAGACATTTTTTTGGCCCAAGTTAGCGGAAATTTTTCTTTTTTTTTTCTTTTCTTTTTTTCTTACAAAGTCTCATATTCCACTAACTTGTGTCAAAAAATAAAATCTCACATGAACTCACCATACCCCTCACGGAATCCAAATGCGTAAAAATTTTTAGACATTTGTATTCCAGACTTCTTCTCACGCTTTAGGGCCCCTAAAATGCCAGGGCAGTATAAATACCCCACATGTGACCCCATTTCAGAAAGAAGACACCTCAAGGTATTCGCTGAGGGGCATATTGAGTCCATGAAAGATTGAAATTTTTGTCCCAAGTTAGCAGAAAGGGAGACTTTGTGAGAAAAAACTTAAAAAAATCTATTTCCGCTAACTTGTGCCAAAACAAAAAAAATTTCTATGAACTCGCCATGCCCCTCATTGAATACCTTGGGGTGTCTTCTTTCCAAAATGGGGTCACATGTGGGGTATTATACTGCCCTGGCATTTTAGGGGCCCTAAAGCGTGAGAAGAAGTCTGGGATCCAAATGTCTAAAAATGCCCTCATAAAAGGAATTTGGGCCCCTTTGCGCATCTAGGCTGCAAAAAAGTGTCACACATGTGGTATCGCCGTACTCAGGAGAAGTTGGGCAATGTGTTTTGGGGTGTCATTTTACATATACCAATGCTGAGTGAGATAAATATCTTGGTCAAATGCCAACTTTGTATAAAAAAATGGGAAAAGTTGTCTTTTGCCGAGATATTTCTCGCACCCAGCATGGGTATATGTAAAATGACACCCCAAAACACATTGCCCAACTTCTCCTGAGTACGGCGATACCACATGTGTGACACTTTTTTGCAGCCTAGGTGGGCAAAGGGGCCCACATTCCAAAGAGCACCTTTAGGATTTCACAGGTCATTTTTTACACATTTTGATTTCAAACTACTTCTCACGCATTAGGGCCCCTAGAATGCCAGGGCAGTATAACTACCCCACAAGTGACCCCATTTTGGAAAGAAGACACCCCAAGGTATTCCGTGAGGGGCATGGCGAGTTCCTAGAATTTTTTATTTTTTGTCACAAGTTAGCGGAAAATGATGATTTTTTTTATATATTTTTTTTCTTACAAAGTCTTATATTCCACTAACTTGTGACAAAAAATAAAAACTTCCATGAACTCACTATGCCCATCACGAAATACCTTAGGGTGTCTTCTTTCCAAAATGGGGTCACTTGTGGGGTAGTTATACTACCCTGGCATTCTAGGGGCCCTAATGTGTGGTAAGTAGTTTGAAATCAAAATCTGTAAAAAATGGCCGGTGAAATCCGAAAGGTGCTCTTTGGAATGTGGGCCCCTTTGCCCACCTAGGCTGAAAAAAAGTGTCACACATGTGGTATTGCCGTACTCAGGAGAAGTTGGGCAATGTGTTTTGGGGTGTCATTTTACATATAACCATGCTGGGTGAGAGAAATATCTTGGCAAAAGACAACTTTTCCCATTTTTTTATACAAAGTTGGCATTTGACCAAGATATTTATCTTACCCAGCATGGGTATATGTAAAATGACACCCCAAAACACATTGCCCAACTTCTCCTGAGTACGGCAATACCAGATGTGTGACACTTTTTTGCAGCCTAGGTGGGCAAAGGGGCCCACATTCCAAAGAGCACCTTTCGGATTTCACCGGGGATTTTTTACAGATTTTGATTTCAAACTACTTCTCACGCATTCAGGCCCCTAGAATGCCAGGGCAGTATAACTACCCCACAAGTGACCCCATTTTGGAAAGAAGACACCCCAAGTTATTCCGTGAGGGGCATGGCGAGTTCCTATAATTTTTTATTTTTTGTCACAAGTTAGCGGAAAATGATGATTTTTTTTTTTTTTCTTAAAAAGTCTCATATTCCACTAACTTGTGACAAAAAATAAAAACCTTGGGGTGTCTTCTTTCCAAAATGGGGTCACTTGTGGGGTAGTTATACTGCCCTGGCATTCTAGGGGCCCTAATGTGTGGTAAGTAGTTTGAAATCAAAATCTGTAAAAAATGGCCAGTGAAATCCGAAAGGTGCTCTTTGGAATGTGGGCCCCTTTGCCCACCTAGGCTGCAAAAAAGTGGCACACATCTGGTATTGCCGTACTCAGGAGAAGTTAAGCAATGTGTTTTGGGGTTTCATTTTACATATACCCATGCTGGGTGAGATAAATATCTTGGTCAAATGCCAACTTTGTATAAAAAAATGGGAAAAGTTGTCTTTTGCCAAGATATTTCTCTCACCCAGCATGGGTATATGTAAAATGATACCCCAATAGGGAGCTGCTGGCCATTAAATGGGCATTTGAGGAGTGGAGGCATTTTCTGGAGGGGGCAAGGCATTGTGTAACTGTTGTCACTGACCATAAAAACCTTATGTTTCTCGAGTCTGCTAAGAGGTTGAATCCCCGTCAAGCCAGATGGGCTCTGTTTTTTACTCGTTTTGATTTTTCCATCACGTTCAGGCCGGGAAGTAAAAATGTGAAGGCGGACGCATTATCTCGGAGCTTCCAGGCTTTCAATCTACTGAGGTACCACCTGAATCCATCCTACCAGCAAAAATCTTCTTAGCAGCTCTTACCCAGGATATCTCGGCTCGCATTAGGTCTGAACAACATCTGGCACCGGTATCCACCCCAACAGATAAGTTGTTTGTTCCCGTACAATTTCGTCACTAGCTGTTGGGTGAGTGTCACGATTCTGCCTTTTGTGGACATCCGGGTGTTGAAGGCACTAAGGATCTGGTTTCTAGATCTTATTGGTGGCCCACTCTAACTAGGGATGTCAAGTCCTACGTGTCAGCCTGTGAGGTTTGTGCCAGGTCTAAGACACCTAGGACTCGCTCTGCTGGTAACCTACGACCCCTACCCATTCCCAGTAGACCCTGGTCCCATATCTCGATGGACTTTATAACTGACCTACTGCCGGCGGAGGGTAAGACTGTAGTTTGGGTAGTGGTCGATAGGTTTAGCAAGATGGTCCATTTCATTCCCCTGTCTAAACTCCCGAATGCCAAAACCCTGGCGTCTATTTTTGTGAAAGAAATTGTTTGATTGCATGGTATCCCGGAAAATATTGTTTCTGACAGGGGTGTGCAGTTTGTGTCCAAATTCTGGAGGGCCTTCTGTCAAAAATGTAAAATTTCATTGTCTTTTTCCTCTGCCTACCACCCTGAGAGTAATGGGCAGACTGAACGCCTTAATCAGTCTGTCAAACAATTCTTGAGGTCGTATGTTGCTGATGACCAGCAATTATGGGTGAAATTTCTTCCATTGGCTGAATTTGCTTTGAATAACCGTGTCAATTCTTCTGCTGGGGTTTCACCTTTCTTTTGTAACCATGGTTTCCATCCCCGTTTTCATTCTGGGTCATCCGTCTCCTCCTCTAACCCTGAGGCGGATAGGCTCTCCTCTGAACTGTGCACAGTTTGGGCCCGGGTTCAATCGAACTTAGAAAAGGCTCAAAGTTCTCAGAAACTCAAGGCCGATAGGAGACGTTCAAGGGGGGTGAATTTTCAGGTTGGGGATAAGGTATGGTTGTCCTCCAATAATCTCTCTCTTAAGGTAGATTCTAATAAGTTTGCTCCTCATTTTATTGGACCATATAAGATCACGGAGGTGATTAACCCGGTATCTTTTAGGTTGGAGCTGCCCGAGTCATTCCACATTCATAATGTGTTCCATAAGTCTCTACTTAAAAAATATTTTGAACCGGTAGTACCATCAAAAGCCTCGCCGGTTCTTGTTTATGATGCTGTTGAGTATGTGGTGTCTAAAATAGTGGATGTCAGGAAGGTGCGTAATTCCTTGCAGTACCTGATTCACTGGAAGGGGTATGGACCTGAAGAGAGATATTGGGTACCTGCCAGGGAGGTTCATGCTCCTAGACTTGTTTGAAAATTTCATTTAGAACACCCTGAAAAGCCATCGCCTGAAGTCTTGGGTCCGGTGGCCCCTCGTAAAAGGGGGGGGTACTGTAACGGGGTTCCGAAGGTGCACTCGGTCCCCCATTGCCCGCAGAACTGTTGCTTAGCTTTGGGAATGAGGATCTGTGTTTGACCTCATTCCCAGGGCTGCTTTACTAGCTGGGTGGCTCCCTGCTCCTAGTCTACCTTGAGCGCCGAGCTGATCACTCGGTGCTCGACTGGTTGGTCTGTCGGTCATGTGATGCTGGCCCTCACTCCCCACTATAAATAGAGGCAGCCTGCTGGCCACAGGTTGCCTGTTAATTTAGGTTCCACCTGTGATTTGGTCTTTCCTGGCGTACTTACCTCCTGCTGAATTCCTGACGATCCTCTGCTGACTCCTTTGGTACTTCTTGTCTCTCCTGGTATTTATGACCCCGGCTTCTCCTGACAATTCTCTGCTTGCTCCATTTGTACTTTGTAGCTTTCCTGGTATTGACTCGGTCCGTTCACGTCCTGTTGTTTGTCTGTCTGTCATCCATGCACTTATTCCAAGTTAGGGATTGCCGTCCAGTTGTCCCCTGTCATTAGGACTCGCGAGGCAAGTAGGCAGGGCCAGGGGTAAGGGTGGAGCGCAGTGGTCACTTCCCTCCCCCCTGTGTGTGTGTGTACGCGACCGTTACACCACCTCACCATTATTAGAAATAAGAAAAAGGAACAAATATTATATATTAGATAAGAATGTGGAGAAAACACAATAAAACCGCAACAGACTGGGAACGATGGACATATCTTCTTATATATTTTATTTATATTTTATATTTACAATAATACCAATGGGAATTTTATATACCGTTTGCTGTATTTTATATATTGGTTGCTGTATATTTGTCCATATAATATATTTTATTATATTTTATTGCAATTGCTTGTATTGGACTTTGACCTAAATCCATTTTGCATATACATGGAATTGGACCCGTGTTTTACTTGAAGCCCAATGAAGAAGCCCTATATAAATGACTGGAGGATCACAGTTCTGGAGCTACTGAGGAAGAGGCAAGTAGCCTCGAAAAGCGTCTAGTCACCAGCTAACTGTGGCTTCTATATTCTCCATGACCGTCCGGACCTAAGGCATAAAGATATTGTGCGCACAAAGGAAGAAACCATACACAGCTTTCTATATCGCATAGGACCTGTGGATTACCTGACCAGACCATCTGACCTGGTCGTCAAGATCACCTGACCTTCAAAGACACGCCCATCAAACTTCCGACCTCGTAAATTCAGCGTCCCAGCAAACTATTTACATCCCGCGCCTCTTGGATCGTGTTCGAATATACATGCGAGTAGGCAGTTTTCTGCCGAGATCATTCACCAAACATGCCAGAGGAAAGTAAGCGGTAAGAACTTTTTGTGATCAATATCACTATGTACATATATTGGGCTGTCCACCAGATCTCTGATGAGGATCGCTGTATTATAACCACATACATCTAAAAGTGGGACTTCCTACAATTCATTCAAAGAGACCGTTCATTTACCCTCTTTTTGGATATTATCCATATTTATATGGACTGAGGTACACTGGACATATATTCATTTTTCATTGTGTATGCTGCTATCAGGGGCGTAACTAGAAGTGACTGGGCCCCACAGCAAATATTTGTAAGGGCCCCCCCAGCGCTCTTCGCACCTCCCTCCTCCTGTGTAAACCCCACTCCTTTGGCACAGTGTAGCGGTATACTGTATATTGTGTGGCACAGTGTAGGCTATATGTGTATAACATAAACATATTTCATATGAAAACTTACAGTTACTTGACCCTTGGGGATCTCGGACACCACTTCAACACTTGGCTGGGGGCTCGGCGGAGCTGATGTTGTGTTTTATCCTAATGAGAAAGATTTCATAATAAGGATTTGGAGAAGGGGCAGAGGGATAGCAGAGCAGGGGGAGGCTGGTGCTGCTACTAGGGGGTCATACCATGGGGGAGTAATAAAGCCCACTATAATGCCCCCCCCCAGTAGTAATAATTCTCCTTATAATGTGACAGTGCAAAAATACCCCCTTGTAATGCCCCCAGTTGAGCTAATGGCCCCATAGTGCCCCCATAATGTCCCAGTATAAAATACCCCTTTATAGTGCCCCCAATAAATTCCCCCATAGTGCTCCTCTCCCCCCTTCCTGCTAGTGCCCCCCATAATGTACTTGTATAAAATGCCCCATATATAGTGCCCCAGTAGATGCCCCTCAGTGTCCGGCCTCTGATAGGCTGCCGGCCTAGTGTCCCCCATAATGCCCCCCAATAATGTGCCAGTAAGTGTCCCCATAGATGCCCCCCCATCATGTGCCAGTATCAAGTGCCTCTCTCCTCCCCCCCACATGTCCCAGTATCATAGTGCCATCTCCCCCCCCAATGTGCCAGTATTAAGTGCCTCTCTCCTTCCCACCCCCCCATGTGCCAGTATCATAGTGCCAAACCCCCCCATGTGCCAGTATCAAGTGCCTCTCTCTTCCCCCCATGTCCCAGTATCATAGTGCCATCTCCCCCCCAAAAAAGTGCCAGTATCAAGTGCCTCTCTCCCCCCATGTGCCAATATCATAGTGCCAAACCCACCCATGTGCCAGTATCAAGTGTCAACCCCCCCCACATGCCAGTATCAAGTGCCTCTCTCCTCCCCCCCACATGTCCCAGTATCATAGTGCCATCCCCCCCCAATGTGCCAGTATCAAGTGCCTCTCTCCTTCCCACCCCCCATGTGCCAGTATCATAGTGCCAAACCCCCCCATGTGCCAGTATCAAGTGCCTCTCTCTTCCCCCCATGTACCAGTATCATAGTGCCATCTCCCCCCCACAAAAAAGTGCCAGTTTCAAGTGCCTCTCCCCCCCCCATGTGCCAGTATCAGGTGCCAACCCCTCTCCCCCCCATGTGCCAGTATCAGGTGCCTCTCCCCCCCTAGGTGCCAGTATCAGGTGCCAACCCCCCCCCCCCCCCCAGGTGCCCGTATCAGGTGCCTCTCTCCCCCCCCCATGTGCCCGTATCAGGTGCCTCTCTCCCCCCCCCATGTGCCAGTATCAGGTGCCTCTCTCCCCCCCCATGTGCCAGTATCAGGTGCCAACTTCCCCCCCAGGTGCCAGTATCAATTGCCCCCCGCGCCCCCCAAGGCAGTAACAGTCGGGTATTAAAATAAATAAATAAACACTTCTACTTACCTCCATGTCAGCGATGCGATGCAGCCTCTTCCTGTGTCCCGCCCTGTATGTCCATATATGGAGTCAGTGCTTGTATTTCAGAAAAGTTTCTGCTGGGATTCGAACCCATGACCTTCTGTTTTAGAGGCAAAGCACCTAACCACACGACCATAAGAGATGCCTTGCTGCTGACTGAAAAAATATTAGACTTCTACTGTTATAGCTGGCTAAGTGTACATCTATACACATGACAGCTGCTCATATATAGAGATATAGCAGAGCTGAGTGTGCTGGGACAGCTGTCATATAGAGATATAGCAGTGCTGGGTGTGTTGGGGCAGCTGTCATGTGTATAGCTGTACACTTAGCCAGCTATAACAGTAGAAGTCTCATATTTTTTCAATCAGTTGTAATGCAGCCTTTATGGCTGTGAGGGTAAATGCTTTGCCTCTGATACACTCAGACATTGGAGGTTGTGGGTTTGAATCCCAGACACATCAGGAGACTTTAGGAGACAGTAAGATTAGATGACATTAGCGAGGGGGCCTGGTCAGCCGCTGCTGCTGTGAAGGGGCCCTGAAAATTAAGACAAGAATCGATATTTAACTAACTTGAAAATAAACTGTCGGGCCCCGAAGCAGCTGCTTCCCCAGTAGTTATGCCACTGCCTGTGTGTAGTGTCTGTGTGTGTTAATAAAAAAAAAACAAAAAAAACTGAATGCGGTCTGGACGGGCCCCCGGTGGCGTAGGGCCCCATAGCCACTGCTATGGTTGCTATGCCGATCCCTACACCACTGGCTGCTATCATTTTTGCTGCTAATATCCTGGTTGCTATATCACTGTTGCCACCTTACACTGATCTTATTTCTGTGTATATGTATATGTATATGTATATATATATATATATATATATATATATATATATACAGGGCCGGATTAACGTAGGGGCTGATGGAGCTGCAGCTCCAGGCCCCTACCATAAAATAGGCCCATCTGCCAGCCAAAAGGCCGTCGGGAGGGTTAAAAGTCCTCTGTTGTACACAGCGCAGCGTCACACAGCACACAGACAATGCAGAGACGCTCACCTCACGCTGGCAGCAGGGAGCCTGAGGGAGGGACTCGGGAGGAGCGTAATCTGATCCTAGAGTGGAAGCTGCTTCTGCCAGCCCCTCCCCTCCCCGCCCACCAACCAATCAGAGCTGAGGCAAGGCAAGCACTAGCAGCTCTGAGTCGTCTGAGTAGTACAGGGAGTCTTCACAGGTCCTGTAAGGGAACTGCACAGTGTAAAGTGTAGTTCCCAGGTTAGAACAGTGCATCTGCCAGGACCTGTGATGACATCATCTTCAGGTCCTGCAGAATCTAGCATAAATGGTGTAGTTCCTAGGTTTGAAAGGTACATCTGCCAGTTCCTGTGATGACATCATCACAGGTCCTTCAACCCCTAACAGCAAGTATTAGAAGTTCACAATCAGCTCTGCATTGATCCATACAGACTGGAATGGAGTGGTAAGAGGAGGTCCTCCACTTTTCATCATTTACCCCCCCTCCATGCCCTGTTTTTACTCATTGCTCACTCATGTATAATACTTCAGACAGGTACAGTGACCACTATCTCATGTACTTCACACACACAGTGACTATAATGCATAACTGACCACATATTTCTATAAACACTGCATCTACAGTATTATACCTTGTATGCCTCACATCTATATATATATATATATATATATATATATATATACACACACACACTGCATATATTAAACAGTATTATAGATGCAATATGTACAGATATATAATATATATTGCAGTGTACTGATATGTGAGGTACAAGGTATAATATATGCAGTGTGTATAGATATATTGTATATACAGCAGTGTACTGATATGTGAGGTACGAGGTATAATTGTGTGTACAGGTATATTGTATATACAGTATTGGATTGATATGTGAGGTACGAGCTGTAATTTATACCTCATATATCAGTACACTGCTGTATATACTATATACCTGAACACACTGCATATATTATACCACGTTTCTCACATATCAGTACACTGCTGTATATACTATATATCTGTACACTGTATCTATTATACCTCGTACCTCACATATCAGTACACTGCTGTATATACTATACATCTGTACACACTGTATCTATTATACCTCGTACCTCACATATCAGTACACTGCTGTATATACTATACATCTGTACACACTGTATCTATTATACCTCGTACCTCACATATCAGTACACTGCTGTATATACTATACATCTGTACACACTGTATCTATTATACCTCGTACCTCACATATCAGTACACTGCTGTATACACTATACATCTGTACACACTGTATCTATTATACCTCATACCTCACATATCAGTACAATGCTGTATATACTATATATCTGTACAAACTACATCTATTATACCTCATACCTCACATATCAGTACACTGCTGTATATACTATATATCTGTACACACTGTATCTATTATGCCTCTTTTGTGTGCCAGGGCTGTTTTGTAATCCCAATCCGGCCCTGATGGCATAAATTATAAAACAGCAGCAAACATAGTTCATGGAACAAAGAGAGAGGCCTGGAATGGGTAGTGGGAGGGGCTATAAACAGGGAATGGGGGCCCAATTTAGATTCTTGCTATGGGGCCCAGTGATTTCTATGTACGCCTTTGACAGGAGCAGAGAGATAAGAGAAGTGACAGATGACACAGAGTTTAGATTACAGGTTGAATTAACCCTTTAGGATCAAATTGGCTTCTCAGGAGATATATATGTTAAAGGCATCTCGTTCAGTAGCTATATAACTAAGGGTGGGTTCACATCTCCTTTATGGATTCCGTTAAGTGGGGACTGTGGGGACTATTTTATTATCAGCCAGTGACTGTGTTACTGTAATACTGTTATCAATTCAGCACATAGTTTTCCCTGTGCATTCACATTTCACTTCACCTGGTTCGTTGTACTGCTGTCAGTGTCAGACTGTTGTCACTGTGGGTAACAATGCACAACAGACACCAATGCACACCACAGTGACAGCTCCCGAGTCCTCCTGTCCGGCGTCAGCCTCAGCTTCCCTTCACTATCACTATAATCAATCACTCTTCCTGATCCGGACTCACTCATTAGAGCTGAAGAGCCGACTGAGTCAGCAGCAGCAAGTGAATCGGTTGGATAGCGTCTGCGCATGCGCACCGGCACCTAGAGTCTTTGGTTCACTTGCGAGTCAGCTCAGCAGTCAGTGACTCAGCAAGTGAACCGAAGATCCGAATCATGAATCGGTTCATTTGAATGAGCTGATTCAAATGAACCGATTCATCTGAAAGATCCGAACTTCCCATCACTACCGAGGTCCTATCCGGCGGGCCGCGGCATTACAGGAACAGCACCAGCTGCTCTGACGTCCTGCCGCCGGATATACGTCACAGGATATCCGGCGGCAGGACGTCAGAGCAGCTGGTGCGGTTCCTGTAATGCCGGCCCGCCGGATATGACCTCAGTTCGCCCAGCTGTTATCCCTCCTGCACGCTGCGCTGTGTACAACCTGCTCAGCAGTTTCGACCAGCACACGGCCCACAGCGCTCAGCCACACCAGCCCGCGAGACAGCAGGAGCTTCTGGAGCAGGGCAGGTATCAGATAAACTCATCCAGTTGGAAGGGAGGGCAATCATAGTGCTGTTATGATTTATGGACACAGCTCTCAGCATGCTTAGCCAGCCTTCTATCTGGCTTTGCATCTTGAGAGTCACAGTCCACAGGATGTTTCTGAGTCTGTGGACTGTGACTCTCAAGAAGCACAGCCAGATAGAAGGCTGGCTAAGCATGCTGAGAGCTGTGTCCATAAATCAGAACAGCACTACGGAAATTACTGACTGGCTAAGCATGCTGAGAGCTCAGTCTAAATAACATAACACATTAAAGAAATTACTGTTTCTAGCTGCTAGTCCACAGCTAGTCCACAGCAGCTAGAAACAGTAATTTCTTTAAAGGGATTCTGTCACCAGGTTTAACCCCTGTCAGCTAAAAATATGCTGATGTTCAGGGCGTCTTCACGATTCCTAATATGGGCTTATAAATGTAATCTGTGGGCTTATTTAGCTAAAAAACAGCTATTACTAACCTGTCAGTCAAACAAATAAGGTCCCCAAGGGGATGTTAATGGATGCAAGATGCCCGCCGCACCCACCGCCGTTTGTGCCCAGCGCCGCCTTTCTGGACTTCTGCGCCGCCTCCTAATCCTCTGTGCCGCCTCTCGCTCTCCCTCCCTCCCCCCTCCTTCTGCTGTAAGATCTCGCGCTTGCGCACAGGGCTCTGCCTGATGCGCCCGTGCGGACTTCTCCATTTGGCTTCTTACAGCGAAGTGCGCATGCGCCGGCACTTCGCTCAACCCCTGTATGCGCGAGATCTTACAGCAGGAGGAGGGGGGAGGGAGGGAGAGTGAGAGGCGGCACAGAGGATTAGGAGGCGGCGCAGAAGTCCGGAAAGGCGGCGCTGGGCACGAACGGCGGCGGGTGCGGCCGGCACCTTGCATTCATTAACATCCCCTTGGGCACCTTATTTGTTTGACTGACAGGTTAGTAAAAGCTGTTTTTTAGCTAAATAAGCCCACAGATGACATTTATAAGCCCACATTAGGAATCGTGAAGACGCCCTGAACATCAGCATATTTTTAGCTGACAGGGGTGAAACCTGGTGACAGAATCCCTTTAATGTGTTATGTTATTTAGACACAGCTCTCAGCATGCTTAGCCAGCCTTCTATCTGACTGGCTAAGCATGCTGAGTGCTGTGTCCATAAATCATAACACAGCTCTATGAAAATTACTGTTTCTAGCTGCTGTTGTCCACAGTCCACAGCAGCTAGAAAACAGTAATCTTCATAGTCATGTTAAATGATCACTATAGTGTCAGGAAAACAAAGCGGTTTTCCTGACACTATAGTGCCCTGAGGGTGCCCCACCCTCAGGGTCCCCCTCCCGTGGTCCCCCTCCATGTTGCCAAGATAGATGCCAAATGAAGGGGTAGTTGCAGGAACAAAATACTTTAATGGTATCGATAAAATATATATGTACTTAAGACACTGAGTGCAGTTCCATAAAAAGGCCCAGCAAAATCCTCAGCACCAGGCCCATGATGCTCTTAATCCGGCCCTGTATATATATATATATATATATATATACACTGCTGCCCATAATTATTTTTACCCCTGGCAAATTTTGACTTAAAGTTTTAAGTTACTTTTATTCAACCAGCAAGTAATTTTTTGACGGGAAATGACATAGGTGTCTCCCAAAAGATAATATGACGATGTACAAGAGGCATTATTGTGGAAAAAAAAAAAATTCTCAGCTTTTATTTACATTTGTGTCCAGTTGGCGTAAAAAAGGAGAAGCCTTCAACCCAAAGAACACCATCCCCACTGTCAAACATGGTGGTGGGAACCTAATGCTTTGGGGGTGTTTTTCAGCCAATGGACCAGGGAACCTAATCACAGTAAACGGCACCATGAAAAAAGAGCATTACATGAGGATTCTCACCGACCACATCAGGCAGTCTGCAGAGAAACTTGGCCTTGGGCACCAGTGGACATTTCAGCATGACAATGACCCAAAACACACAGCAGAAGTGGTGAAGAAATGGTCGGCAGACAACAACATTAACGTTTTGGAGCGGCCCGGCCAGAGTCCAGACTGGAATCCAATTGAGAATCTGTGGAGGGAGCTAAAGATTAGGGTGATGGCAAGAAGACCCTCCAACCTGAAAGATTTGGAGCTCATTGCTAAAGATGAATGGGCAAAAATACCTGTAGAGACATGCAAAAAGATGGTCTGCAATTATAGGAAGCGTTTGATTGCTGTAATAGCCAAAAAAGGCTTTTCTATTGATTATTGAGAAGGGTAGGAATAATTTTGGACTGGACACTTTTTGCTCAAATGTAAATAAAAGCTGAAAAATGTTTTTTTCCACAATAATGCCTGTTGTACATTGTCTTATCTTTTGGGAGACACCTATGAAATTACTTGCTGGTTGAATAAAAGTAACTTTAAGTCAAAATTTGCCTGGGGTATGAATAATTATGGGCAGCGCTGTATATATGCAGCGGAGTTAACACACACACTTGTTGAGCTATCACAATTAGTTAACGCGCTAGGTAATAACTCTGCCGCATCTGTATATATATTCCGGGTGAATAAGAATGACATTGGTGCTGGAAACCTGAAGTAACCAAAGGGAAGTGTTACAATGTTACAATGCTACAATGAAGTAAGAATTTCAGAGAGAGAAGTGCAGATGTAACAAGCATTAATTTGGCTCTTAGGTCAAGTTCACACTTCAGTTATTTAGGCTACTTTCACAGTAGCATTTAAGTTTCCCAGTATTGAGATCCGTCATAGGGGCTCAATACCGGAAAAAAAAAACACTTTTGTTTTGTCCCTATTCATTGTCAATGGGGGCAAAATGAAACTGAACAGAACAGTGTCACCAGAATGCATTCAGTTCCGTTTAGTTGCGTTCCCATACCGGAGAACAAACCGCAAAATGTTGTAGTTTGCTTTCCGTCTTGGTACGCGGAGTAAGACGGATCCGGCATGACCCCCAATGCAAGTCAATGGGGATAGATCCATTTACTCTGACACAATCTGACACAAATGAAAACTTTCAATGAAGTTCATGACGGATCCGTCTTGGCTATGTTAAAGATAATACAACCGGATCCGTTCATAACGGACGCAGATGGTTGTATTATCCGTAACGGAAGCGTTTTTGCTGAACCCTGCCGGATACAGTAAAAACGCTAGTGTGAAAGTAGCCTTAGTCAGTTATTACCATCAATTATTTTGAGCCAAAACCAGTAGTGATTGTGAATCCTCCACAGAGATCAGGTGTAATTCTGTGTTTTGGTTCCCAATAACTGATGGAAATAACTGATCAAATAACTGGTGTGAACGTGGCCCGTGTTATATACCCATCATTGGAGTTATGTTAACACCTGCTACCAGTGGCGTACATGAGAAGTAAGGGCCCCATAGCAAGGATCTAACCAGGCCCCCCACACAGGACAGAAGGGTTTCTCTCTAGACCCATTTTTCCACTGACTCATTTGCTAAAAGTTGTTCTTTTAGAGGGAAGAGTCCTGACCTAGTTTTCACCTCCAGTAGAAGAGGAGATGATCCCAACTAAGACTGGGCCCCTCTTGTCCTGGGCCCCATAACAGCTGCATGGTCTTCCGCTATGGTAGTTACGCCCCTGCCAGCTACATCTGGAGAGAAATTTATGCTGCTGCCCTGCCACCAACTCACATCTGTGAACGAGGTCAGAAGGGTTTTCAGCCTCAGAATGTAGACAAAAATTAACAGAGATCTTAAAATTTTTTTACGAAATTTTATTATTCGATACTCAAGCTTTTTTCTACAGATGATCGGGGTCCACATGCTGAAGTCCTGACGTCTCTGAGGACAGGAAAACATCATTCCCAGCTGGGAGGGGATCTCACTTGTGCAGTTATTTTGTTCTGGCTTGTATTGAGGGGGGACACCGGAATCATCATCTCTAGAACTTCGCTGGGAATGCTGGGATATATTGTCCATTTTTTTGTCTGTAATTCCTCCTGATGTCCAGACAGATAACTGCGGACACGTGGATGATCGGATGATATACCTGTGTATATTCTAATCACTTATTACAGCCTCCATTATTCCTTCCCTCCTGATTACATTGTGTCCCTTCACCTGACAAAGCTTTCACTCCCACATTTAGTGAAGACCTCTCTTTCATCTACACACAATGCCGGCCATTCTCCATGAATTGCTCGCCTCTGATTAGGATCTTAAAATACCAAACTAGTTTCTAAATGGGATCAGTGCAGCCAAGGTTATTCCACGTCCCATTGTGAGACAATATTCGCAATCACAGACAATTTACAGGCCCCATAAACCGCGTGGCATACACCGTGAGCACTTAAAGGCACAGCATTTATCTCACAACTGTGGACATATTTCCAATGTGTCTACTTCATGTTTGGATCATTTTGTGAATGCTATTTTATTTTTTGGGGACATTAGAAGTTTAGAAGTCACCTTGTGAGGCTTACATAATAGAAACCACCCAAAAATCACCCCATTTTAGAGACTACACCCCACAAGGTATTAAAAACTGATTTTACAAACGTTGTTAACCCTTTAAGTGTTCCACAAGAATTAATGCAAATTGGAGATGAAATTTCAGAATTTCACTTTTTGGGCAGATTTTCCATTTTAATAATTTTTTTCCGCTAACAAAACAAGGGTTAACAGCCAAACAAAACTCCATATTTATTGCCCTGATTCTGTAGTTTACAGAAACACCCCATATGTGGTCGTAAACTGCTGTACGGGCACACGGCAGGGCGCAGAAGGAAAGGAACGCCATATGGTTTTTGGAAGGCAGATTTTGATGGACTGTTTTTTTTACACCATTTGTCCCATTTGAAGCCCCCCTGATGCACCCATAGAGTAGAAACTCCAAAAACGTGACCCCATTTTAGAAACTACACCCCTCAAGGTATTCCAAACTGAGGAAAGGAACGCCATATGGTTTTTGGAGGGCAGATTTCTCTGGGATAATTTTAAGTTGCCATGTCACATTTCAAGACCCCCTGATGCACCCCTAGAGTAGAAACTCCCATAATTTGACCCCATTTTGGAAACTACGGGATAAGATGGCAGTTTGTTGGTACTACTTTAGGGTACATATGATTTTTGGTTACTCTATATAACACTTTTTGTGAGGCAAGGTAACAAAAAAATTGCAGTTTTGGCACTGTTTTTATTTTTTGTTATTTACAACGTTCATCTGACAGGTTAGATCTCATGGGCTTCTTTTATAGAACAGGTTGTTACGTACGTGACAATACCAAATATGAATACCTTTGTTGTTGTTTGTATCAGTTTTACATAATAAAGCATTGTTTTGAATGATTTTTTTGTGTCTCCATATTCTGAAAGCCCCATTTTTTTTTTTTTTTTGGGTGACTGTCTTATGTAGGGGCTCATTTTTTTCGGTATGAGATGACCGTTTGATTGGTACTATTTTAGGGTGCATATGACTTTTGATTGCTTAGTATTACACTTTTTGTGATGTGAGGTGACAAAAAAATAGCTTTTTTTGACACTTTTTTTTTTTTTTACGGTGTTCCCCTGAGGGGTTAGGTCCTGTGATATTTTTATAGAGCAGGTTGGTATGGACATGGAAATACCTAATATGCATACTTTTATTTATTTATTTAAGTTTTACACTATAACAGCATTTTTTTAAACAAAAAAAAAAACGTTTTAGTGTCTCCATATTCTGAGGGCTATAGATTTTTTTTATTTTTTGGGCAATTGCTTTAGGTAGGGGCTGTATTTTTTAACTTCTGTAGAAATGTCTTATCCTTGTCCGCAAAACAGACAAGAATAAGATAGGACACGTTTTATTTAATTTCTTTAGCTGGGCCACGGAATGGACGTTCGGATGTGGACAGCACACGGTGTGCTGTCTGCATCTTTTGTGGTCCCATTGAAATGAATGGTTACAACATGCATGCCGAGCCCACTCCACACCTCTCCTGGTGCCAAATGGCTCACTGGAAGCCATTTGGCACCAGGAGAGATATAGTTGTGGACTCTTATTGCATTCGATGATGGCCATTTGGCACCAGGAGTGGTGTGGAGTGGGCCCGGCATGCATGTTGGTACCTGCATTCCCTGGATATAATGGAGGCCATTTTGGCACCAAAGATGATAAAAATTAAAGCAGGCCCAGCATGCATGTGGAACCTACACTCCCTGAATTGTATGGTAGCCGTCATGGCACATAACAGGTAGAATTTAGTGTTAGGAACCCGTCTTACAGAGATCGCCTTGACGTGTGGCGGACGGGCTCAAATAATTTTGTACAACATGTATTTGCCAAGCATCTCTAATTTATAAGCATAGCACTAGCAATTATTATGCATTTTTGTACTTTATTTGGTTTGCAGAGAGCTGTTACATTGTATGTTTTGTTCTATGTTGTGTTTTCAGCCATAGCAACATGCCCCTGCGCATTGGGATGTGCTGACTGCCCCCCCCCCTTTTTTTTCTTTGCAGTTTATACGCCATGATGTCAAATTGGCTTTACTATTGCATCTGTGCAGCTGAACAGTCCTTGATACGACTGGCTGGTTTAAGATATGGTGGAATTGTAAATATAGCTCGGTAGGTGCCAGGTGTTTAACGTGTGATGTAATAGCAGATTTATAAATGCAGCCTTGGATGTGACTAGAGTATGAGAAATAATAGACAAACATATTTGTGAATTCAGCTCTTGGATGCAACTGGATTATGAGAAATAGTGGAATAGGAGAATTGTGAATGCAGCTCTGGATATGAATAGCGTATAAAACATTGCAAAACCCAAGACTTGAGTAATTCAATGTTTTGTTCAGACATACAATCAGAAAAGCAAAATTCACGCAATCCTGACTGTTGTGTTGGTGACCGCACAGAGCGTACTCTGCGTCTCACATGAAATCGCCGCTTCTGGAACATAATCTCATCTACACAACCTCATACTGCACTAACGACTTCTTCTCGTTTGCACTGAAAAGTTGTAGAGGAAAAACCATAAAAACACTGAGCAGCCGCAACAAGTGTGCATAATGCGCACACCTGAAAGTGTCAGGAAGCGACATATCACTTGTTGAACCCTCAACACGTAATTTGCAATTTTTCGCACTTTGTGACAATGCTGCTGTATATGTGCAAATTCATATTATAAAGACAATTTCACACATTTTTGGTTCATTTATTGACTTTTCATGTTCTTAGAACTATCAAATAAAGTTTTTGAGACGCGCACACTACTTTATAGTATTCTCTATTATTACGCTTTGGCCAAAATGTACACCAATGTCTCATCCAGCATGGAGGCAGGGCAGAGTGCTGGATGTAGTGTGCGATCACATTTGCATTTTACGTTTGTATATGTATTTCGCCATAGTGATGTGCACCTACATACAGGTTGTGCTGACCCAATCCCCCACATTTTTTCTTTGTAGTTTATATTGGAGGCGTGGCGATCTCCTTTGAGTCATGCACACCTGACCAGTCAATTTGTCCTGGAGGCTGGTTTTAAAGTCAGTATAAAACTGAGTCTGCTTATATAGAACCTACCAGTAGCCATTTGGCTCCAGGAGAAGTATGTGGTGGGCTCAGCATGCATGTTGGTACTTGCATCCCTGGATCCGATGAAAGCTGTAATGGCACTGGACGGGGTTAAAAGCAGAGTGTGCTTGGCTTGCATGCTGACCTGCATTCCCTGGACTTTGTGTGGCTGTCATGGCCCATAAACAGGTAGGAACTAGTGTTAGGGACCACTCAAATGAGACGACCTTGACGCGGTGAGTGGCCTAATACGCTTTAGCCAAAATGTACACCAATGTCTCATCCAGCATGGAGGCAGGGCAGAGTGCTGGATGTAGTGTGCGATCACATTTGCATTTTCCGTTTGTATATGTATTTCGCCATAGTGATATGCACCTACATACGGGTTGTGCTGACTCAACCCCCCACATTTTTTCTTTGTAGTTTATATTGGAGGCGTGGCGATCTCCTTTGAGTCATGCACACCTGACCAGTCAATCTGTCCTGGAGGCTGGTTTTAAAGTCAGTATAAAACTGAGTCTGCTTATATAGAACCTACCAGTAGCCATTTGGCTCCAGGAGAAGTATGTGGTGGGCTCAGCATGCATGTTGGTACTTGCATCCCTGGATCCGATGAAAGCTGTAATGGCACAGGACTGGGTTAAAAGCAGAGTGTGCTTGGCTTGCATGCTGACCTGCATTCCCTGGACTTTGTGTGGCTGTCATGGCCCATAAACAGGTAGGAACTAGTGTTAGGGACCACTCAAATGAGACGACCTTGACGCGGTGAGTGGCTTATTATGCTTTGGCCAAAATGTACACCAATGTCTCATCCAGCATGGAGGCAGGGCAGAGTGCTGGATGTAGTGTGCGATCACATTTGCATTTTACGTTTGTATATGTATTTCGCCATAGTGATGTGCACCTACATACGGGTTGTGCTGACTCAACCCCCCACATTTTTTCTTTGTAGTTTATATTGGAGGCGTGGCGATCTCCTTTGAGTCATGCACACCTGACTAGTCAATCTGTCCTGGAGGCTGGTTTTAAAGTCAGTATAAAACTGAGTCTGCTTATATAGAACCTACTAGTAGCCATTTGGCTCCAGGAGAAGTATGTGGTGGGCTCAGCATGCATGTTGGTACTTGCATCCCTGGATCCGATGAAAGCTGTAATGGCACCGGACGGGGTTAAAAGCAGAGTGTGCTTGGCTTGCATGCTGACCTGCATTCCCTGGACTTTGTGTGGCTGTCATGGCCCATAAACAGGTAGGAACTAGTGTTAGGAACCTCTCAAATGAGACGACCTTGACGCGGTGAGTGGCTTATTACGCTTTGGCCAAAATGTACACCAATGTCTCATCCAGCATGGAGGCAGGGCAGAGTGCTGGATGTAGTGTGCGATCACATTTGCATTTTCTATTCTCTATTAGTGTTGAAGGCGAATATTCGAATTACGAATTTTATTCGCGAATATTGGCACTTCGAGAATTTGCAAACATTTAGAATATAGAGCTATATATTTGTTCTTCGAAGATTCGTCATGATTCCTCCCTGCTTGTTAGTGCTTAAGTTGCTTGACAAGGAATCATAACTTCAGATGGAAAAAAATGACAAATATTATAAAGTACGACTATATAGCGCTATATTCTATAGTGCTATATATTAGTTTTTGACCCACGCCTGTATTGATCGCGTAATATTTGCAATTTTTTTTTCAAAATATCACGAATTCGAATATGATTCCTGACGCTCATCACTATTCTCTATACAGATTCTGCCGGTCCTGTCCACAGAGTCCTTATGGTAATAAGTCATTACTTTATTTTGGCCTCATGCACACGGACGTATTTTTGGTCCGCATCTGATCCACATTATCTGCAGGTCAGATGCGGACCCATTTACTTCAATGGGGCTGCAAAAGATGTGGACAGCACACCGCATCCGTATGTCCGTTCCACGGCCCCGCAAAAAAATAGAACATGTCCTATTCTTGTCTGCAATATGGAAAAGGACAGGACTGTTCTATTAGGGGGGATGCCGATTCCGTTACACAAAATGCGTGTCTTGCAGATCCGCAATTTTCAGACCGCAAAACGGCCAACAGCCGTATTCACATCACATGGTCCAATCACATGGCCCATCACCACGGTGATGGATCATGTGATTGGACCATGTGATATGACGTCACCACAGGTCCTTTAGCCGGCAGCTCATGAATAAAGAAATAAGAAGAGACCGGCAGCTACGCGATCAAGAGGAGAAGGTGAGTTAATTTTTTTTTTAACCCTAAATTGACCACCTACTAGGCATTCTGTATTAAAGAATGCTATTATAACATGGTTATAAGGGAAAATAATAACATCTACACAACACCAAACCCAAACCTGAACTTCTGTGAAGAAGTTCGGGTCTGGGTACCACAGTCAGTTTTTTATCACGCGCGTGCAAAACGCATTGCACCCGCGTGATAAAAACTGAACAACGGAACGCAATCGCAGTCAAAATTGACTGCAATTGGGTACCTACTCGCGCGGATTTGCCGCAACGCATCCGGACCTTATCCGGACACGCTCGTGTGAACTCAGCCTAATCCAGTCACCAGGATCCAGGAAATAGCATAGATGTGTACATTGCTCGTTTTACGCATGAAAGTGTGACCTATTATAAGCTGTGGACATCTCTGAGCTTTTCATTGCTCATTTGCTTCCTTACTGCTGCTAATGCAACTTTCTAATTAACCATTATTAAAAATGCCCTACTATTTTGCTGCTGTAGAGTCTGTGCAGTTACTTCACATAGTCTGTTGTGCTGCTGCTGCTTATATACAGAGGGTGGAGAGCACATGTGGCAGAGTCTGCAGGGGGAGGGACAGAGAACACAGGCGGTACATAGGGAGAGAACTACGGGGGGAGGGGGAGTTACAAACTCCTTATCATCTGTGTCTGCACAGGGGTCAGAAGGGGTGTATATATATTAACTAATGGGGTTTATGTTCAACATAGACAAAAAAAAACACAGAAAAAAACTAAGATAAAAACATCCTGCGCGGTATGATATACAAATCTGCGGATGTCACTGGCCATATTATGATTTTATCACATCAGAGTGAGGACTTTGCCCATATATAATGCTTGCATCTACTTTACTAAGTGCATTATTATCTTATTTCTGCGAGTTTCTTCAATAATATGGCCAGTGACATCTGCACATTTATATATCATACCGTGCAGGATGTTTTTATCTTAGTTTTTTCTGTGATTTTTTTGTCTATGTAGTATTTGCTTGAGGGAGTGGCACCTTCAAGTGTGAATGCGCACCTATTTTATCTTAGGAGTAGCATTCCTCTGCACTTTTGCCCTTCCTATCCAATAGAGCGCCTTGATTAGGTGGTACATATGGCTGTGCTTGCTCCTCCTCCCATCGGTTGCTTGACGCACATGGAGGTGACTAGGAGCAGCACACCATATGTGCGGCGTCTGCGCTCCTGAACATAGAAGCCCAACGGCTTAGGTAGGTTTAGTGTAGGACCCGCCTGACCTGAGACCACCTTGGCGCTTGGTAGGCAGGCTTAGATGTGTTTTGATCAAAATATATTGGCTAAGTGTCTCAGATTTTATCTGAGACATATATAATCCATATATAATGCTTGCATCTACTTTACTAAGTGCATTATTATCCTATATGTTCAACATAGCCACAGTGTGAGGCTTCTTACCCATCCAAAGAAGAACCAAGTGTCCAGGATTCAGTGAGACAGTCTGAGAAGGGCCACATATCAGCCCTGACATCCCACATCAGTCACAGATGTCTGAGGGTCATTCCAACCTGGTGACAGTCTTAAAGAGGGTTTCCGGGGGGTATATCTAAAATGACTCAGCATGGTCTACAGAAATAAAAAAATGGTATATTAGCCTTCAGTTCAGAGGGTGTCTGGTCCCCCACTGTTCTCTACATCCTGGCACCGTGTGTACACGGTTGTGGCCAGTGGTTGGCCGCGGTCACGTCCTTGTCTCATTCATTCATTTTAGTTGCTCTGTCCATCCCAATGCCATATGTAACCACTTTTGCACCCTGCCACTATCCCCTATGGTCTAACATAATGTCATTCTAAGTATTAATTTCCAGGTCCTGCAAAATGTGTATTCATTTTCTTGTTTTGTAACTGTTCATGTGTAATATGCCTGGTTCACCAGCAGGTGGCAGCATAAATGGCAGAGCTATTTTACCTAGAATGGGACCCTCCTTTCCATTCCAGCTCTCTCTAAGAGAGGGAGGGACTAGTTAGTGAGGAGTTAGTTCAGTTTACCCCCTGCTAGGGGAAGGCAGCAAGAGCTCGTCTCTAAGCCAGCTAGAGCACCTTCAGCTCAGCTGCATCTGAAGGCCACTGCTAAAAGCCTCCGCAACCAGGAATAAAGTTCCCTGGTCAAAACTAGAGACAGACCAGATTACCAAGTTAAGTACAGCAGAAAAGAAAAGATTCCTATTTAATACTGTCAGTACTGTAGAGCCAAAGAGCAACAGACGTAGCAGAGAGGAGTTTGCCTGCCACAGTTCAGTTAAAGATAAAGCTTGCTGGCAATCAAGACAAAGCCTGAAAATATTTGAATGAACGTTTACCAAAAAAAAAAATTCATCACAAGGTCTGGACAATTTATTTCATCATCCCCTTCATCAACTAAGCCGTTTTCTGCATCAGAGCCAACACCTGGGGTTCCAGCGTATCCAGGTAGGAGCACCGTGACACGTGCACCAACATTAAGGGACATTCAGGCCACCCTACACCACTCTAGCATTCCTTCCCCTGGGTACTATCCACTATATCACTAAAAGGGGCCCTGTGCCATTGTTGCTTCATTGCAACTGGCGTCACGACAGTACAAGTAACTTTTTCCCTCTTAAAGGGACCCCTAGCGGCGGCAACGCTGCATTTGGCATCATGAGCAGGATCCGAACGGGATAAATCTGTGTGCCCTTGAATTATATTGGCTACAGAATTGACCAAATACCTTTAAAAATGACTTTAATACATTTGCTGCGGAGCGGCAGGCGCACAACGGTGCACGCCAGCATCCGAAGGGTTAATCCGCCATTTTTATATGCAATGGCGCAGGTTCTTCTTGCCAAGCCAGAGAGGGAAAATCAGTGAATGCCCAGACCTACAGCACGGAAATCCAGCCCTGCCCACAGGGAACAACCCAGTACAGCCAAAGGAGGAAGTTGAGGCTCCACCCCTAAAGTCCCTCCCTCATCACTGGTTCGTGCTAGAGGAAGAGAAGGCAAGATGGTGCATCCTCGTCAGCCGGACTGGGGCAGCCTTGTGTGAGGTGATGAAGAGCCTGAGATGAAGGCACCGAAAGAAGAGATACTCGTCTCCCAGATACAGCGGCCCCTGAAAGAGAAAGAGGTGGCATTCCCCGTGCCAGCTGGCAAGGTGGAGGAGGCTGTAGTTTTCACTCCGCCTCCCAGAATGCATGGCTACTTTGAAGGCCTCAACCCTGTTGTGCCTAAGGAGATGACGGCCCACGCACAAGGTATGTGGCAGTACCAGAAAGTCATTGAGGACTGGGCAGTCAGGGTATGGGATCGACCCCAGCCCAGGGACCAGATTTTTGAAAGGAGAACCGGGAGCGTGGTGTGTTCTCGGTCGAGAGGGGGTCTGGCTTCATCCAAGATGACAAGACCGGACGGGAACTTTATCTTAACAGGCGCTCAGTGAAGCGCCCCTACCTTCCTCAGGCCCGTCACAGCCTCTACAAGGGGGACACCATAGAATACACCCCCATGAAGTCCCTCCAAGGTCCATTTGCTGTAGTGGTAGTCTGCCTTGAGAAACTTCTGGTACCCTTGACAACACCGGAAATATAGGCGGATAACCCAACTGCTACAGGAGTCAAAAGACGGTGTGCTCCATATCCGAGAGCGACCCCAGCCAGAGCCGGAGCCGCTCATCCCAGGACTACCTGCGCCTCCAACACCCATCCAGCAGCAGGGATGTGTATCCACTACTTCCATCACGATCAGTCCGACAGTGGTAACATACCAGTTGCCATGGAAGATGGAGGCAGCCATTAGGAGGGCAGCCCAAGACTCGCCACCCAGAGAGGAGGACTATTTACCGGCCCCCCATGCAGCTGGAGATTCTGGCAAGCGCCCGACTGCATAGGGAGGGTGCTTAGGGACTGATGGTCCTCCCCATTCCCCCCTTTTCCCCCTAGGGCATTTAGGGAGCTGGCCCCGTCACGTTAATGATAAAATGGCAGATTAGGGGGCCATTAATTCTCTGGGGATCTACCTTAGACAGGATGGGGGCGTTGCAGGAATCCTGAAGGTTACAAATACCCCTCCCCTGTTTCGGTCACTTCCTCTTGCAAGTGGAAGCAAAATTGGAGAGGTATGTCCCCCCCCTTTTTCTCTGTCCACTCCAAGTTTTCCACGGGAGATGCGACCTCAAGGACCTCCTGGCGAGTTTTCATGTGGAGGGTGAGGGTTGGCTGGCTCATTATCGGCTCTCCCCTGGCACCCCCCCCCCCCCCTGCTTGCTCCTCAGAACTGTCCGGGAGCTGCCACACCATGCGAGCAGCCCCAGTACTTAAGCAAGGGCCGGCGCCCCCCCCCCCCCCCCCCTCCGCTCATATTCACAGAACTGGCTGGCGGTTCCCCCCCCCCCCCCCGTTTTCCATTACACCCCAAATATTACCTGCGTCGCTCTCTTGAATGGCCTGCGGGGACTTGCAGCGCTGTGCTGTGACTTCGCCCCTTCCTCTTATAGCCCCTGCATGGCGCTTGTGTGGCTGACAAGTCTGATCGGTGTAGTGGGGGCATAGGGAAGTTCGTCACCCCTAACACTGGAACATCCCCTAACGCCCCCCCCCACCCCGCCTTTTGTCCATCCCAGCCTGTACTGTCCCAGATGGTGGGATCCATTCATATGAGGGCTTTTTCTGCTGCCCCTGTTTTTCCTCCCAATGCCCTCAGGTGCTCTGGGAGCTGTCTGGACATAATTTGGGGGCCACTCCGCACTCTCTATTCCAAACAGAGTCTCTGCTGCCCCCTACTGTTCCACATGTTGGTAAGGCTGAGGTTCAGCCTGCATTTGTGGGAGGGGCTTGAGCCTTTTTAAACCCCCACTCACCTCATCTCAGTGGGCGTTCCGGTTCTTGGATATTCACTGGCTATTGTTATGTGTGTCTCCTGGTATCTATGGCCGCCTCGTGCAGAGTTCGTCTCTTCAAGTGGTAAGTAGGGGGCTCTTTCGCAGGGCAGAGGACAGCGGCAGTCCGGCTCCTTCCCACCGCTTCATTCTGCGGGTGCGTTCCAGCGGGTTCCCTTCACCGCCCGTCTCCCTGTCTGTCTGGCGGCCCGGCGACGGGGAGCGCACCTGGTAGCCGGCACGGCTCTTCCGTGCCGGGGGGGAGAGAAACTTGTCTGGCCGACTCACCTCTTCCCCAAGCAACGGCGCACGGAGGCGTGCGTTCCAGGGTGGAACGCACGCACTTCCTGGTGCCGGTCCCCGGCCGCTCTCCAGGCTTCCGGCGGCGGGCGGCCCGGGGATAAATGTGCGCACCACGGCATCTCCCCGTTCATAAGGGGGGTGTTCTTGGGGGGAGGCTGAAGCACGAGTCGGCACCTTCAGCCTAGAAACCAGCGCACGGAAGCGTGCGTTCCAGGGTGGAACGCACTCGTCTTCCGGCGCCGGCAGTGACGTCACCCGCTCCCCTTGCCGGTCTCCCTGGCTGCAATGTCAGCTTGCGTTCCACGTGGAGCGCGGACTCTCGGGCAGCCGTGCCGGACAAGGGAAAGGGGGGGGGGGAGGTTTGGTTCTCCAGATGACTACACGGTCCTGGCCCACTGGGCAGGGCCCTGGGCAAGTCGGCCATTGAGTGTTCTAAAACCCGCCATCAGTACAAGGGAACCACGCAGAAAAAAAAAAAAACGCCATATAGAAAATAAATTAAATATAAAACCGCCAAATAGGGAAAATTAGATGTAATTAAAACCGCCATATAGAAAATAAAATATAAAACCGCCATAAAAAAATAAATAAATAAATAAATACATTTTAAAATTTATAAACCCGCAATATCACCAAGAAAAAATAAATAAAAATAAATAAATAAATTCCCCTGGCGTCACCGCGCCAGGGTACGCCTTTTTCAAAATACAAGGATGGGTATCCTACATAGGACTAGCCCGGCTCCCTCGCACCTCTGGCACCTGGTCACGCCCAGGGTTGGCTGGTCTTCCTGGTTCGCCCAGGCCGTCGTTGTCTTCATGTTACTAGGTCTTTTGTCTGCTGGGCACGGTTGGGTGTCCGGTCACGGTTTGGTGGCGCCTCCTTCTTCCCTGGTACACCCAGGGCACGGTACACTCCTGGTACGCCCGGGTCTTCATGTTTTTTCGTCTCTAACACACGGGTTCACTCACCTGTCCTTCGACTTATTTCAAATCTTCTAAGGGGCCATCCTTCGGCTGCTCCCCTGGTCGTTCTTGTTTTCCGTAAACTCCTAGGTTCATGTCTTACCACTGCCCTTCGCGGGCCGCTGCTGCGCGCAGCCTCTATCTCATGGCTATGCGCCTTCGCTCCTGTCAACCGCCTGGTACGCTCAGGCGGCTCTCTTCGGTCAGGTGTCCGGTCCGATGCGCTCGGATGGTTACTTGGCCTTAGGGTGCGCGCCAGCCTGGCCAGTTCGCCTGGTTCCGCAGGTTGGAGGGCACCCATTTCCTCTGCGCTTTCAAATGTTTTTTGCCTATTGCTTTATTTACAGGAGTTTGTTCCTATTTCTCCATTCCTTTTGGTCCTGTTCAGGTAAGTTCGCACTGGCGCCACCTCGGGCCCAGTCAGGTCAGGTTCCCGCTTTAATTATGCCTTCGTCTGTTCGGTTAGGCCAGGTTCGACTGAACCATCCCGCGAATTCTATTACCGGTACGTGTTTCTCTATCGTGCACCAATCCGAATTCCATTACGTCATCACCCTCTAGTTTTTTTTTTTTTCCCTTTATTTTGTCATGCCTTTTTATCTTTTAGCGGCTCTGCCATGTCTCGGGCCTCAGATATGGAGGACGGCCTGTCCATCTCCGGCTCGATCATGTCAAGACAGGCGGGTCCCTCATCCCTTCGGAGCTGGACCATCCCGAAGCTGTTGGCTGAGCTAAACCGAAGAGGCATTCCGCACCCGGCCACCGCAAGGAAGGCAGAGCTGTACAAACTGCTCATGACCAGCCCCAGCACTGCGGCGGTGCAGCAGGAGGCGTCGACCATCCAGTTGTCCCTGGTACAGCTGCAGTCGACCCTAAATTCCCTGGTAGACTCGGTGGCAGATGTTCGGGCAAGGGTTTCAGAGCTCGAATCCCGGCCACCCGTGACACCCCCGGCTCCCGTCCCGCTGATGGCTCCATCCACATCGGGTTGGCTGGCTACAGGTACGCCAAGATCCATTCCCCATGTGTCCCCCTCTCACTTCATTCCCGATAACCTCAAGAGAGACATTCTGGCAGGGAAAGATGTCAATCTGGCATCAATCCTCATTTCCGCTCAAGATGTACCCGAGAATCGGGTCATCAACTATGGCGATGTGTCCGTGGTCCTTCGGGCCAAAGACTCACGGCTCAACCGCAAGTTGACAATCCCGGAATTTCAGCCTCTTCAGGGACATCGTCTGCACCGCGCAGCCGGAAAGGAGAGAGGAGCTGGACAGCTATTTGTACCTGGTCACTATGACTACCACCGTTCCTTTGCAGCTAAGGCGGCGGCAGCTCTGGCCCAGTTCCAGTATGTCACCAGCTGGTCCTTGATTGACATGGAGCTCTTTTGCCGTCACTTTGCTGGCCTCAGGGCTCCCAACTGTGCGACGTGTCAATCGATCTTCCACTCCTCTGAATGGTGCCCTAATACCGCACACCCGTCTCAGGAAAGGGCCATCCCGGGGACCTCCGGGTCATTTCCATCCAACCCCTCCACGGACAAGCTCGGCAGACCTATTGTCTACTTAGGGAAGAGCCAGGTCTGCAATAACTTTAATTCAGGGGGGTGCTCATATGCCAGCTGCAGGTCACTCCATGTCTGCTCCCTGTGCTTCAGGGCCCACCCACGGTCCGCTTGCCCGAAAAAGTCTTCCAAAGGTTCCTGACTAGCGGACATCAACGTGGACCTCTTGGCGGCACTCCTTCGCGATCACCACGATCAGGATTTCGTGGCGTTCCTGTTGGCAGGCTTCCGCCAGAGGTTCCACACAGGGCTCATCACTCTGCCGCAAGTGCCCTGGGAGGGCAGGAATCTGCTGTCCGCCACCCTGGACCCTCCAGCAACTAGCGAGTTGCTCCAGTCGGAGGTAGCCAAGGGGTTTCTCATAGGCCCGTTCCAGCGCATCCCATTTTCCTCTTGGCGTATCAACCCCATCAGCTTAGTGGCAAAGAAGAACACCAATAAAAAAAGATTAATTTATGATCTGTCCGCCCCCCATGTGTCCGGTATTCCTAGCCTTAATTCCCTGATTCCCTCGGAAGAATTTTCCATGCGTTACTCCTCGGTGGACGACCCAATTCAGGCCATCCTGTTGCATGGTAGGGGCGCTTAGTTGGCAAAGGTTGACATCGCAGATGCGTTTAAACTCCTCCCCATCCTACCGCAGTTGTGGCAATTCTACGGCATTGAGTGGGCTGGCCAGTATTTTTTCGCCAACAGGCTCACGTTTGGATCCAAGAGTAGCCCATGGTTATTCGACCAGCTGGCCAAGGCGCTACATTGGATCCTGATCCATCACGGGGGCCTCCGGTCGGTCATCCACTACCCCGATGACTTTCTAGTTGTCGGCATTCTCACCGTCCTCCTCGGGATGTTCGCCAGTCTGGCTGTTCCGATCGCTGAGGCAAAGACTGAGGGTCCTGCCACGAGGGTTTCATTCTTGGGCATCGTCCTGGATTCGGTTCTGTTGCAGGCCAGCCTACCAGAAGAGAAGCTCACTCAGTGTCGGGAGGTCATTTCCCATGCGGCAGCCGCGGGGTGCCTCACTAGAGTCGAGTTGCAGTCTCTTCTGGGGCGGCTCAACTTTGCCTCCAGGATTATGCCCCAGGGAAGAACCTTCGTGTCGAGGCTGCTCCAACTTCTTCCCTCGGCACCCGAGCAGGACAGCATCATCCGGTTGGACGGCCAGGCCATGGCGGACCTGGCCATGTGGGAGTTGTTCCTGTCCCGTTGGAACGGCGTCTCCTTTTTCGTGTCACCTTGGTCTCCCTCCTGCCCGACCATTTTTTCAGACGCGGCTGCATCTTGCGGCTACGCGGCCATTTGGGGTTTCCAGTGGCTAGCGGATCGTTGGCCCAATACCATCTTAGAAGAGGCTGAATCCATCCGCACCTCCTCCCTGTTGGAGTTGTACCCCATCGTGGCAGATGCTCAAGCTTGGGGTCACCTCTGGGCTAACTTGCCGGTGATGTTTGTGACAGATAACCAGGCCTTGGTTGACATTTTGGCCAAAGGCAGGGCCAAGTCCCCCAAGATCATGGCGCTTTTACGCCAGCTGGTTTGGCTGGCTCTGTCACACAACTTCCACGTGCATTGTAGCCACATCCCGGGTGAGAAGAATGTGGCAGCCGACGCGCTGCAAAGATTTAATTTCGAACTCTTTTTCCAGGTCATGCCGGAGGCCGAGCCGCTCAGATATCCCACCCTGCCTTTCAGTTCCCTGACAATGGACTAGGCATGCTCGTCTCTTCAGCAAGGGTCCTGGCGCAGCAGTCCCTTGCCCCCAACACGGCCAGGAACTATCTTTCAGGCCTGAGAACTTTCCAGGAGTTTTCACGTCTGAACCCGCAGGCTGGCCTGGCGGACATTCCTTACATCATGGCCTTCATCGCCCATTGCCACCACCAGTTACACCTATCCTACAACACCATTAGGTTGTACCTGGCGGGCGTCCAACACCACACCATGCTCCGCAACCCAAGGGGTGGGTCCATTTTTTCTGCGCACGCAATCAAGGCCACCTTGCGAGGGGTCCAGAAGGGTGGGTCCAATCCCCCGTCCCGCAGGCAGGGCGTCACGGGGGAGATGTTCCGGAAATTGTCTTCAGCACTGGATGGTGCTCCTTTTGGGCCCTTCTCCAGCTTAATCATTAAAGCGGCGATGTACTTAGCCTTTTACGGCTTCCTTAGGCCAGGCGAGTTCGCATGCAGTACGGCAGGACGGTGCAGTCTGCACAGAGAGCAGCTGGTGCGGTAGGTTGACCATTACACGCTGAAGATAATTACCACCAAGTAATTACCACCAACCAGTCAAACTGGCCCCCCCGGTGAAGGTCCAGTTTTTCCCCACTGGTAATGAATGGCGCCCGGTACAGGTGTTTGACCAGCTCATCCTCGCCCTCCGGGATGCGCCACCTCACAGCCCTCTGCTACCCCATCTCAAGGGAGCTCTCACCATGGCACAATTCATCAGCCACATCCGCACGGTTGCTGCTGGCTTAGGGTTAGACTCAAGCGCTATATCCGGTCATTCCTCCCGCATTGGAGCGGCCTCCGCGGCTTCCCGGCAGGGGGTCCCCGCCCACGTCATCCGAAAGATGGGGAGATGGCGGTCATCTTGCTTCACCAGATACATACCTAACCCGCAGGTGGAGATTTCGCAGGCGTTTCGGTTATTGGTGTTATAAGGTAATAAAGTCTTGCACCTTACTATATCGTTGTCATTTTTGCCCCCTTTTAGGCTACTCTCATACCCGGCTCCAGGCACACCCCAGCCGGTTAGGTTCCAGGCAGGCGCGCTGCCCAAGTTCATATTTTAGCCTTGACCACAAGTTGGTAAGGATGAGGTTCAGCCTGCATTTGTGGGAGGGGCTTGAGCCTTTTTAAACCCCCACTCACCTCATCTCAGTGGGCATTCCGGTTCTTGGACCCACCCACCCATTCCCTTCATTTCAAGGGTCCTCCTTAGGGTACCCCCCTTTTAGGCTACTCTCATACCCGGCTCCAGGCACACCCCAGCCGGTTAGGTTCCAGGCAGGCGCGCTGCCCAAGTTCATATTTTAGCCTTGACCACAAATATAATATTGCTTTTAAAGGGGATTACTGGTGCCCCCCGTTTATTAATCCGTGCCCTTCTAATACCATGAGGCAATATGGGTCTCAGTTGATGCCTGTGTGGGTCCCGCCAGCGCCAGTCCCGTCGCCATTCCAGGGTTTCCGGTGGAAGTAGGCGCTCCAGTTCCTCCAGGCGGTGCTCACCGTCATCTTCGGATGGAATGTCGGGTGCGTCTGAGGAGTCTGGTCTGATGTTGCAATCAAAAACCGTAAGAGGCAGGTGCCTACCATCCATCTAGGGTTCTCAGCCTGGTCAATGTAGCGGCCCTATAGGATGAGGTTCCTGTGCCTGCTACTTCGGTGGCGCCATCTCTGACTACGCTATGCCTGGTGAGTTCCAATGCACTGGGGCTTCGGGAGCAGGAGGTTCTTGTATAGAGATGGAGTCATTACTATGGTACTCCTGGATAACAGCTATAGCCATTGGTATAGTGCCCTCCTTGAGTTTAGCCACCCCTGGTTCATGCCCAGGAGAGAGGTATATGTTAAAAAATAATAATAAATAAATAAATAGAAAAATAAAATAAATAAATAAATATGTATAAAAAATGACATGAGATGGTGCGGGTCTTTCACATATTGATGGGGGCCAGTGTTTTAAGAATTTAAAAAATAAATAAATGAAATGAAATAAAATAAAATACAATAAACATAGGAGAGTATAAGGGAGCGGTATAGTCAGGTGCTTTCCTGTGTAAAGTACTACTGCCTGTTGTGCTCCTACCTTGGGCACTAGGCCGTGTTTATGTCATACATAAAAATTAAAAATAATAATAATTGAATTTGTTTTATTTGGCTTTCAATACTGGTGTATATGGCAGGGTTTGTTCATATATATACGGGGGCTGTAGTGGTTATCATTCTTGCCTCTAGTATACAAGGTTGGGAGTTTGAATCCTGACAGAAACATTTCAGAAATAAAGTTTAAATTTGTATATTTACTATTTTTAAAGCTGTGAGTTCAAATCCCGTCACAACCTTTTAGCTTGGTGGTGTTTCAATTGCCTCATGTCCAGTGTTACAGGAGTTACAGTTCGTTAAAATTCAGTAGCGACGAATCCAAGGGAGATGTACACGATGTAAGCAGTACAAGAGACTTTATTCTAGTACAGCTGGGTTTGTCGCCAGGAGGGCGGTATTGGGATGCAGCAGTCGCAGGGTTTGTTACGTAGCTGGGCTGCTCCTAGTTGGGTGGATATTGCAGGATCAGTAGTCGCAGGTATAATAAGATGGTAAGCCGGAAGCGGATAGCCAGGTCCGTTCGTAGACGCCGCTCAGGGTAGAGACTTAAAAAGATACAAACACGATTCAGGAAGTTACACAGTAAAGCTGCAGCCTTTCATTCCCTGTTCAGATCTAGGTTTTGAGGCGGGTCAGACCCACTGACTGGTCCTCTTGACGGGCCTTCACAGGTCGGCATGCTGCCCCTCTTAGTATCATTTTGCATGTATCGTTCCATTGTACGATAGGCGATACGGCTGTAGTTAGGGAGTAGAGTTGATGTTCGGGTTCGTCAACTTGAAAAAAAAGTTTGGGTTCGGGACCCGAACTTGACCCTAACTTGAACCCGAACCCCATTGAAGTCAATGGGGACCCAAACTTAAAAATAACAATCTGGATCTAGGAGTAGGAGGTTGAGGAGGTGGTGGATGGGTGGATGTGGCGGTGTAGGTTGACGTGGCGGTGTAGGTGGAATCGGCGGTGAAGGAGGAATAGGTAGCCAACACTGATTTGTATTGTTTTTTATTGTTTTTTATTGGGACATATAACAAAATAAAACAAAGAATAAGTGCACTTGAGTACAAGAATGGATGGTTGAGGCTGGTATAAATGTCTATTCTGCACAAGGTACGGATAAGTCCTGTGGGATCCATGCCTGGTTCATTTTAATAAACATAAGCTTGTCCACATTGGCTGCGGCCTGTGATAATGCTCTCTGCCGTGCTAAACACACGTTCACACTATACACTGGCTGCAGGGCAGGTCAGCACCTCCAAGGCTGACAAAGCTTTTCCACATGTCGGCCATGCTAACCCTGCCTTCTCAGGTGCTGGCGGTGCCCCAGCTGCGTTGGCGACTTCTTCCTCCTCCTCTGCCTTCGCCTTGTGCTTCCACTGTGCCCCCGCTGTCAGGTGGGAATGCCATCAGCAGCGTGCGCTTGTAGTCGCGCATCTTCCGATCAGTAACAGATGTTTTCACAAAATTTAGTTCCCTGTCAGCAATGCAGAGCAGGGGTTTATTCACGGCAAAAGGGGGTTCATGTCACCCAGCAATACAACAGAAGATTTTGATAGATTTAGGCTCCTGTCACCCAGGCACAGCAGGGGTTTGTATATCCCAAAAATGGTAAAATGACACCCGACAATTGAAAATAAGAATTTTTTCAATTTAGGGCAGTAAAATTGGCACTTTTTTGAATTAAAATGGCTCTAAAATAGTCCTTGAAAAGGCAAGAGGGATGTAAAAGGCAGTAAAATGTGCTTAAGAGCATGGCAACTGCTCTGCAAACAAATGTGGAGAGGGAAATAACTTAAAATGAGATAAAATAACTTAAAATTACAAATTATTAACCTGCAACTCAGAGAAGGAGGTGGATATGGAGTCGGAGGTTGAGGAGGCGGTGAATGTGGTGTTGTAGGTGGAGGCAGCAATGGAGGAGGAGGAGGTAGCCAACAATGTTTATTTTTATTTTTTATTGGGGTAGGTAGCCCCCAAAATATTGGGACAAATAAAAAAAAAGAAAACAAAGAATCATTGCACTTGACTTGAGTACAAGAATGTATGTTTGATGGTGGTATAAATGTCTATTCTGCACAAGGTACAGACAAGTCTTGTGGGATCCAGGCCTGATTCATTTTAATGAACGTGAGCTTGTCCACATTGGCTGTGGACAGGCGGCTGCGTCTGTCTGTGATGACGCCTCCTGCCGTGCTAAATACACGTTCAGAGAGTACACTGGCTGCAGGGCAGGCCAGCACCTCCAAGGCGTAAAGGGCAAGCTCTGGCCACGTGGACAATTTGGAGACCCAGAAGTTGAATGGGGCAGAACCATCAGTCAGTACGTGTAGTCGTGTGCACACATACTGCTCCACCATGTTGTTCAAATGCTGCCTCCTGCTAACACGTTCCATATCAGCAGTTGGGGCCGGTTGTTGCGGCGAGGTGACAAAGATTTTCCACATGTCGGCCATGCAAACCCTGCCTTCTGAGGTGCTGGCGCTAGCACAGCTGCGTTGGCGACCTCTTCCTCCTCCCCTGCCTTTGCCTTGTGCTTCCACTTGTCCCCCGGCGTCAGTCGGGAATGCTCTCAGGAGCGCGTCTACCAGCGTGCGCCTGTAGTCGCGCATCTTCCGATCACGCTCCAGTGCATGAAGTAAGGTGGGCACATTGTCTTTGTAACGGGGATCCAGCAGGGTGGCCACCCAGTAGTCCGCACACGTTAAAATGTGGGCAACTCTGCAGTCGTTGCGCAGGCACTGCAGCATGTAGTCTCTCATGTGTGCCAGGCTGCCCAGAGGTAAGGACAAGCTGTCCTCTGTGGGAGGCGTATCGTCTGCATCCTCCTTATCCCCCCAGCCACGCACCAGTGATGGGTCCGAGCTGCATTAGATGCCACCCCGCTGTGAACATGCTTCATCCTCCTCATCCTCCTCCTCCTCCTCGTCCTCCAGTAGTGGGCCCTGGCTGGCCAAATTTGTACCTGGCCTCTGCTGTTGCAAAAATCCTCTTTCTGAGCCACTTCTAAAAGACTGGCCTGAAAGTGTTAGAGATGACCCCTCTTCCTCCTCCTCGTCCTGGGCCACATCCTCTTCCATCATCGCCCTAAGTGTTTTCTCAAGCAGACATAGAAGTGCTATTGTAACGCTGATAACGGCGTCATCGCCACTGGCCATGTTGGTGGAGTACTCGAAACAGCGCAACAGGGCACAGAGGTCTCGCATGGAGGCCCAGTCATTGGTGGTGAAGTGTGTCTGATCCGCAGTGCGACTGACCCGTGCGTGCTGCAGCTGAAACTCCACTATGGCCTGCTGCTGCTCGCACAGTCTGTCCAGCATGTGCAAGGTGGAGTTCCACCTGGTGGGTACGTCGCATATGAGGCGGTGAGCGGGAAGGCCGAAGTTACGCTGTAGAGCAGACAGCCGAGTGGCGGCAGGATGAGAACCCCGGAAGCGCGCACAGACGGCCCGCACTTTATGCAGCAGCTCTGACATGTCGGGGTAGTTGTGAATGAATTTCTGCACCACCAAATTCAGCACATGCGCCAGGCAAGGGATGTGCGTCAAACCGACTAGTCCCAGAGCTGCAACGAGATTTCGCCCATTATCGCACACCACCAGGCCGGGCTTGAGGCTCACCGGCAGCAACCACTCGTCAGTCTGTTGTTCTATACCCCGCCACAACTCCTGTGCGGTCTGGGGCCTGTCCCCCAAACACATCAGTTTCAGAATGGCCTGCTGACGTTTACCCCGGGCTGTGCTGAAGTTGGTGGTGAAGGTGTGTGGCTGACTGGATGAGCAGGTGGAAGAAGAGGAGGAGGAAGCTGAGTAGGAGGAGGAGGAGACAGGAGGCAAAGAATGATGCCCTGGGATCCTTGGCGGCGGAAGGACGTGCGTCAAACATCTCTCCGCCTGGGGCCCAGCCGCCACTACATTTACCCAGTGTGCAGTTAGGGAGATATAGCGTCCCTGGCCGTGCTTACTGGTCCACGTATCTGTGGTTAGGTGGACCTTGCCACAGATGACGTTGCGCAGTGCACACTTGATTTTATCCGATACTTGGTTGTTTTTAAGACCGTGATGCCTCATAAAATATTAATTAACATTCCCCATATATCTACTTTATGTTGGCATAATTTTGGTAATGTAATTTTTTTTTTTTTTAGGAAGTTAGAAGGTTTAGAATTTTAGAAGTTATTTTTAAAATTTTTAAGAAAATTTCCAAAGTCAACTTTTTTAAGAACTAGTTCAGTTCTGAAGTCACTTTGTGGGGCTTACATTTATTCCAAATTACGGTATGTTTTTGTGTCTCCATTTTCTGAACGCCATATTTTTCTTTAGTTTTCTGCCGATCGTCTTGTGCCGGGGCTCGTTGTTTGCAGGAAGAGTTGGCGTTTTTATTAGTACCATATCTGGGTAAATATAATTTTTAGATCATTCATTATTACACTTAAAAAAATTGGTCGTTTTAGCACAGATTTTATTTATTTATTTTTACAGCCCTCATCTGAGTGACATTTTTATAGAGCAGATTGTTACGGACGTGGCAATACCTAATATATATACTTTTTCTTATTTATTTAAGTTTTACACAATAATAGCATTTTTTAAACCAAATAAAATTATGTTTCAGTGTCTCCATAGTCTGAGAGCCATAGCTTTATTTTCTTACGGGATGAGGTGATAGTTTTATTGGTATCATTTTCTGGGACATACGCTTTTTTGATCACTTGGTGATGTAAGGCAACAAATTGGCTTTTTTTGACACAGTTTTAATTTTTATTTTATTATGGTGTTTATCGGACGGGGTGGATCATGTGATATATTTATAGAGCCGGCCGTCACGGACGCGAAAATACCAAATATGACAATTTTATTCATTTTAACATTTTTTTCAAAAATTTTAAATGTGAAAACTTTTGTTTTCTTTTTTTTATAAAACACTTTATTTTTTATTTTTTTTTATTTTACACTTTGCTTTTCCCATAAGACCATACAAGACCTCTAGGGGACATTTAACTTCATTTTTTATTATTTTTTCACTATTGATTTCTCCTGTAATTGGGGCTAAAATAGTAGCCTCAGTTACAGGGGGAATACACCCCCTAGAGAGGCTGTACAGCAGAATACAGTGCTGTACAACCTCAGTGCAGGGCTGATCGAGGTCTGTGGAAGACCCAACAGCTCCTGCACTCTCCCGGCATCAGCGATTACATGATCACTAGGCCGGGTGAGGAAGCGCATAGTGCGCTCGTTGAGTGCTGTGTATACAGCAATCTAGATGGCAGGGACACCGAGAAACAGTCCCTGCCTTCTCTCTGGGTTCTCCTGTTGTCACTGACAGCGGGCCCCCCGCTCTGCAGCTGCACAATTAGCGTGCAGCTGCCTTCTCTGAATGGATGTTCCAGAATGTCCATTCAGAGATAAACAACCGCCCATAGGACTTTTATAGTCAATGGGCGGTCGTGAAGTGGTTAAAGTGTAACTGCCATTCTTTTTTTTATTTTTGTAATGTAAATGGGCATTGATAACCATTTTTGTAATATACTTTGATTACTGAAATCATACATTTCTATTAGTAAAATAGCTCTAAAGTGACCCATTTTGAGCCTTAGTAACGCTCCTCTGTCTCCTGTTTACATAACACAGTCTGTGTTGAGCAAGTCTCCACTGTTATGTAAACAGGAGACAGAGGAGCGTTGCTGAGGCTCAAATTGGGCCACTTTAGAGGCATTTTTTCTAATACAAATGTACAATTTTAGTAAATTAAATTATATTACAAAAATGGTTAGTATCACTGCCCTTATAAATTACAAAAATAAAAAAAGAATGACAGTTACACTTTAAGGAAATGCATCATAGCTCGGGAAGGAAGCCCCAGAGCAACAAAAGAAAACAGTATTTTAATCAGGTGAACCACAGCTATGTGTCTATGCAAACAGATTGATAGGGAGTTCACTGGTAACATTCCCTTTAACATCTTATTTTATTTTAAATTTTTGTAGGGGACATGACCTTGTATTAGCTTGATCATTTATACAATGCACACGCTGAAATACTTTTGTATTGCAGTGTATTATGCCTCTGTCTGGGCCAAATAGGAGTACAAAGATGGCCCCTACCAGCCATGGTAACCTATGGGTGCACCAGGAATGTGATGCTGATGCAGGGTTAGAAAGAGTCCCCTTTCTCTAACTGCTTAGATATGTGTCCACTGCCACATCACAATTATCTCTGAACTCAGTGTCACCACCAGACATCTGAGAAGCTCTGACAGACGTCCTTCAGAACCTCCTCCTTGAGGTTCCTTTTGTTTCGCTTTCATTTTCTCATCTCGTTAGCCTCTCTCAGCTGTCATGTAGTTGCACTGATTGCATCCCTTTAAATCCCTTCCCATACTTTGCGGTTTATACAACTTCCTGGAGTATATGCATGCTGGATGCTACTACTGAGTCTTCTACAGATAAGTTTTGTTTATTCATTTGTATTTTCCTGTTTGCTGGATCCCAGGAGACCCTGACTCCCTCCGTATCAAGTGTAAGGAGCCGGTGGTCGTGTCCCCTCACTATTATAGGGTGTTCAGGGGTTATTCAGTCGAGGTACGAGGATATGCGATCTTCTACCATTGAGAATTTTGCATAGGCTGAGCAGTTTAGGGAGAGAGCCAGGTCTGTTGCAGGGCTATCCCTTTGGTTCCTTAGTTTTGGATCCAGTCAGCCGGATCTTCCTTTTGTGTCTTCTAGTTTTCTGTACACCTTCCGTGACACTCAGCCATTGCAACAGAATGTCATCCGCTACATACGGTAAATTCGCCTCAGCCAGTGACTTCCACATGATGTGTATATTTGGCACTTGATGTTAACTACACTGCAAATGTTGCTATTTAGTTAAAAGGTCTTTACACGTGGCGGTCGGATATAATGACTCTAAGACGCCAGGGATGCAGTGGCATTAGGGCTCAGAGTTGTAATATAGAAGTCTATGTGTCCATACTGTATGCCATGTATTTCATTGGATTGGCGTATTGCGGAGCACCTTCATGATACACAGGTGTCTGCAGCTCCATAGTGAAGAACGGGAGGGACTCATGTACCCCATATAGGCTCCATACACACAGCATATCAACTCTAACCTCCTGGGGCCCAATGCACACATTATAACAGTGGTTTTAGTAAAAGACTAAAGCAATGACCATGTGTCATTTACCATGTGCCGAGGATCTGTTGCCACCCTCATGGTACATAACATGTGAAATATATAATATGTGAAATTTTGTCAAAACATTTGGGGGCTAGGGTAAAGAAATAGAAATGGCTCACAGGGATGTTTTTTTTTAATGGGAAAATACATAGCTTTCTATCAGTTTGCAAAAGTTTTGACCCCAAAATGTTATATGGATTACGCCCCCTGGTGGTCATCTAAGGGATACAAATATATATACAACTATATCATTTTGCATTTGCCATCAATTCAAGGTACTTAATTTGCTTCTATCTTTGAGCTAAAAGCTTCACTAATTCACTAATTTACTCCTCTCTTTATTTTCCTGTTTACAATCCACTTACAACATTATTACCATAAATTTGACAAAATTAATTTTACTGTAATTCTTCATCAGTGTATCAGATACGTGCCTCCAGCAGGTTTTCATGTTAATTGAAGTGGGTCCCGTGATGAGTTCCCACAAATGATTGATATTGTGGGAAGTTTTCAGAAAACAAATACATAATGTGTCTTGTTTATTAGAATTTCCAAACAGTTTCTGTCTGAAACAAATATTCTGTTACGTCCTGACACAAATATGACAAAATGTTGCTAAACAAATCACAAACACATTGTTTTCAATATGCAAATGACACACGCGGAGAAACAGAGTAACAATAAGAACGTGTTGTTTTTAGAAAAGAGACACATCCATTCTGTGATGGGAAAGCTTTACAATATAATGATGAAAGGAGGCTGCAGAGGACGAACACCTCAATATAAAATGATATTGGTGAATCCACTGATAGGTAATGATTATCTACAATTAATGCAATCAATAAATGTGGCACAAAATTAAGTGACACAAATTTGCATTTTGTATCATTTTGTAGAGATGAGCAAATTTCTCGAAATTTATTTATGATAAGATTCACCAAATCAAAAGTACTATTAACGAGAGAGACCCACACATAATACTCCACTGGAAAAGAGACATTTAAAGGCTTTGTACACCATTGGGGGCATTTATTATTATTATTATTATTATTATTATTATTATTATTATTATTACATTGCACTTATTTTGAGCTAAAAATATATTTTTTTATTTGGTCTTTATTAACAATACGGAGTCCTTTTTTTTTGTACAGAGCTGAGATGCTCTACTAGATGCCTGCGGATTTTTTGTCTTTTCCGTCATCTCATGAACAGACAGACTCCTTATCTCTGCTCTCTGACCTTATAAACACTCATTATAGCTCAGTTTTTATCTTACTGATAATGTGGCTTAAAGGGTTTCTATCACTTCGTTTCACATAATTAGCTGTCAGACACTAGCAATCCGCTAGTGTCTGCTCTGCGAAACCATCCTAATATAATTGCTTTTGGGGCAGCCGTTTTGCTAAAAAGAACTTTTATTAATATGCTAATGAGCCTCTAGGTGCTATGGGGGCGTCATTAGCACCTAGAGGCTCCGTCTACCTTCACAAACTGCCGCCGCCCAGCGCGTCCCTCCAGCCCGCCCATCTCCTCCGGAATGCGATCCTCCCTGTGAGCGTATGTATTTGGCGCATGCGCAGTGAATGTCTGACCGCTTCCCTGCTCAGACATCTCCACTGCGCCTGCGCGATGACGTCATAGTGCTCCGAGGAACAGGCGCAGTGGAGATGTCTGAGCAGGGAAGCGTCAGACATTCACTGCGCATGCGCCGTATACAGGCGCTCACAGGGAGGATCGCATTCAGGAGGAGATGGGCGGGCTGGAGGGACGCGCTGGGCGGCGGCAGTTTGTGAAGGTAGACCGAGCCTCTAGGTGCTAATGACGCTCCCATAGCACCTAGAGGCTCATTAGCATATTAATAAAAGTTCTTTTTTTAGCAAAACGGCTGCCCCAAAAGCAATTATATTAGGATGGTTTGGCAGAGCAGACACTAGCGGATCGCTGGTGTCTGACAGCTAATTATGTGAAATGAAGTGATAGAAACCCTTTAAATAAGTGTTTATGACCTCTCAGTAGTTTAGAGATAAGGTTAATTAGATGACCTGCACAAAGTGAAAGTAAAAACACCAGTCAAACATATAGAAAAACAGTTAACCCTTTGTGACAGAATGGCTCAATATTTTTTCTGCCAATAATAAGTGAAATGCAATAATAATTAAAAAAAAATCTCCAAAGGTGTACATAGCTTTTAAGTCATTTTATTTCCAAAAGGACAAGATTATTGAATGTCCCAGTATTATGCTTCTCTAAACGAAATTTGCAAGTCATTTCTCCCTCCAAAATGTTAAAAAACTGAGCATCTCAAGAGAAATTTGCCCTGTTTAGCTAAGTGGCCTTTGTCTGGGTCTTGGGGGTGCTTTTCTCATTAGGGAGACCATCTAGTATGCATGAGTAGTAGCCCAACCAATGATGCTCTTCATTTCTGGAAAATAATATATGCAAATCATCATATCTTGCTTCTACTGGCATCAGATAGGCTTATTTTTATTTTATTTTTTAAAGAAAAGCTAATATCTTTCCCAGAAACCCAACGGTATACAAATTAAAATTGTGCCATGAAAAACCACTGATTGCAGAGTTTGGGGCTACCAGCAAAGGAAAATCTTATTATGAAAAATCATTGATTGAACAGTTTGAGGCTACCACCAGATTTTTCCCTGGAGATAGCCTTGAACTGTTCAATCAGTGCTTTTTCATAATCAGATTGTAATCTGCAGAGAATGTTATAAGAGTTCTCCTGTATGTTAATGAATCTTGAGACTGTAATTCGCATACATCTGGGATTCTGGGAAGGATATTTTACTCATGCACTCCCATATGGAAACATTTCTATCTCCATTGTAATTTTTGTAACCTTCACTCACATTGTATAAATTCTATAAACCCATCGCCTGTAGATCACCGTCGCCTTGTTAACATACAGTTAAGACTTTGGTATTCACATGTTTAGTATAATAAAGATGGAGGACTATTATTTTCGTGAAGCTCCCCATGGACACATATCCTAGCATATGGCTCTTGATGCATGTTAGATTTGCAGTAATGAATCTCTTTAACCATTTGCACACCAGAGATCTTGAAGGCCCCTTTCGGATGACAAGAGATCAATATTGGCAATATTTTGGTCTTTTTGCTATATCGATGTAACAAGCATTTTTGCTCGTGTCCACTTTAACCCCCTCATTTAATGAATATTCTTTCGGCACTCATAGGAAATCAGATAGGGCAAGAAACACATAAACAAATGCTTTTTCCTTGTAAGTGGCATTAAGGAAAAAGGAAGAAGAAGAATGCGCAGCCGAGGTTCCTTGCTGAGTCTTCTCCACAGAGATGGCACATTTATCACTGAATAAAGCCTTTTATGGAGCTGTAAGAGAACAGTTGGTGAGTCCGGGCTTTGGAGACCCCCGGAGCTCCTTTGAAAGACTTTAAGGTGATAACTGAGGTAAAAGAAACTTTGAGGACTCCAAAACTTCCACCCATCACTTTTTATGTTGGCCTTATAAAACTACTGCAGCTCTCCGCCACCAGCTGTCTAGTTTGGTTTTCCTGCTGTACGTTTTCAATAAATCTTTGTCAAACAATTTTCTGATTTCTATTCCCTCATCTCGGCGGCGAAGGCATGAAAGCTCCAGCAAGAGCAATGTAATATTGTTTGCTGTAATTATTCCAAGACTTAAAGAGGAGCCGTCACCTCTCCTGACACCTCTGCTTTAGTAACTACTTCTGCAAAAACAATTCTAAAGCATCTATTCTCAGGACGCTTTGTAGTGTCATTCTGTTATTATTCCTACTAGAAGTTTATGAATGAATCTGCTATTAAGGTTCAGATGAGTGCTAACATTCTGGGATGACACTGGTAACACTGATTAGATAGTGTCAGACTGTGCAGGGACACGTCCCCAACTGGTAACACTAATCTGAACCTTCACTGCAGAATCATTCATAAACTTCCGAAAGGAATAATAGAGGAAAAGCACAAAATAGCGTCTTAAGAATAGATGCTCCATGGGGGGTGGTAATACTTACTAAAACAGACATGTCAGGAGAGGGTTATATATGCAAAATGAATTTGTCTTTGTTAAAGAGTTCCCATAATGACCATTTTAAGGGCTTTTCTATCCATCCTAGACCTTGGTCACGGCCAAATATGAGGTAGAGGAGCGAGCGGGTGCCGTGGTTTATTGCCATTATCATATTGGTAATTACGCCTACCACTGAGCACCACCCAGATAGCTCCCCTTTAAAGAGGTTATTCCATGACTAGTGTAGAAAATGAAAATCAGACAGCCCTGCACCTCACATGGATCCAGAGATCTCCCCATTCATTGCTCTGCAAGATTTATATCAAGCTGACGGCTCAAGGGGAGTGCCCTTTGTGTTGCATCTCAGGAGGCATGTCCATTCTCCCTATCACAACTCAGGAGGCAGTGGAAGGATGAAACAGAGCATTTGCGGCCATCTCAGTGAGCCGGACAAAGAAATAAGTAAAAAAACAAACAGCAGGTGGCGCTATATAGATAGATTTAGTGGCGCTATATAGATAGATTTTACTGAATAGCTCAGTGGCTATGCTAAAAAAAAATTTATGACATCCAATTACAAAATTACAAAAGTATTCACATCCAGGTGCTGGCTTGAAAACTGTAGAATTTTTAAGGTACAACTAGTGTTGGGCGATCATGCGCGGCCGAACACTTCATTTACTCGTTAATCGCGATGCTCGGCACATCGCGGTGTTCAGCCAAACACCGCGTGTGCTCGAGCACGATGCTCGAGTCTTCTCCCCGCACGTTTGTTGGCTGCTACGCAGCCAATAAATGTGCACAGGGGTACTGGCACTAACTGTAATGCCGTAGCCATGTTGGTTTACTGGCATTACAGTGATTGGCTGGCCGGAATGCGTCATCGGGTGCTATATAGCACCCAATGACACGTGGTTTGGCTCAGTATTAGCCAGGGAGAGCTGTGCTGTAGAAGGGACAGATAGTGTAGGGACAGGAATTGGTGACAGTGACACAACCTCTGCTACATCTGTTCTGTTACATTTGCGCTGTGAAATTCAGCGCAATTGTTTGGCCGCTGCTGACAGCGACATTACCAGCGCTACATCTCCTGTATAACGTTTGTCCATCTTAAATATCTGTGACATTCAGTCTAATTTATTTGCGCATACACTTACAAAACCTGCGCTACTGTACGTGTGACATACTTGCAAGAGTATATACCATTTAATATGCTCAAGGCGAGCAGTAAGGGACGGGGATGTGGCCGTGCTGCCGATGGTGCACGCAGAGGCCGTGGCCCTGTGCGCAGTGAAACTGGGCCTGCTGACAGAGCACAAGAAACACACTCATCCACGATACCTAGCTTCATGTCCCAGTTTGCAGGGCGTCGCAGGTCACCACTCTCGAAGTCAGACCAGTGCGACCAGGTGGTCAGTTGGATTGCCGCAGATAATGCTTCCAGTCAGTTAAGCACCATCCTGTCTTCCACAAAGTCCAGTCTCAGTAGCCAAGAGTCTGGTCAACAGAATCCTCACCCTGATCCTCCTTCCTCCCACCATGGAGAGTCTTGGCAAACAAGTGATCCCACACTCAGATATTCCAAGGAGCTTTTTACAGCGCCATTCCTTGATTTGGCCCTCTCGACAAGCCCTTGAAGAGGGAAATGAGGAGATATTGTGCCCTGATTCCCAAACTCTTGAGAATCCACAGTCAGAAAAAGATGACGGTGGGGAACGGCAATTAGTGTTTCACGAGGGGGATGATGATTATGAGACACAGTTGCCAATAAGTCAACCGCAATTAGTGTCTCAAGAGGTTCATGATGAGGATGAGACACAGTTGTCAATAAGTAAGGTTCTTGTTAGGTCAATAAGTCAGGAGGATGACAAGAGTGAGGAAGTGGAAGAGGAGTTGGTGGACGATGAAATCACTGACCCAATCTGGGAAGGTGGCAAGCCGAGCGAGGACAGCAGTACAGAGGGGGAGGGATCCGCAGCACAGCATCAGGCTGGAAGAGGCAGTGGGGTGGCAAAAGGGAGAAGGCGGACCACACCAAACAGGCCCGCAACTGTTCCCCGGAGCACCCCCTTGTGGTAATCTCTCTTGCCAAGGGGTAGGTGTTCAACAGTCTGGCACTTTTTTGAGGAAAGTGCGGACGATAAAAGAATTGTCATTTGCAACCTGTGCCGTACCAAAATGAGCAGGGGCGTGAACACTAGCAACCTCACCACCACCAGCATGATCCACCACATGGCATCAAATCACCCTAATATGTGGGCCAAACGCCTGGGTCCACAATCAGTGTCTGCGGGTCACACCACTGCCTCCTCTTCCCCTGTGTTACACGCTGGCCAAATTCCCTGTCCAAGACGCAGGCCCGGATGCCTCGCGACCTGCATCTGGACCTTTGCAAGCACCATCAGCGACCACATCCACTTCTGTGTCCCAGTGCAGCGTACAGATGTCCATACCCCAGGCCTTTGAACGAAAAGCGCAAATACCCAGCCACCCACCCACAGGCCATAGCACTAAATGCTCACCTTTCCAAATTGCTGGCCCTGGAAATGTTGTCATTTAGGCTTGTGGACACAGAGGCTTTCGGTAGCCTATGGCGGTGGCCGTTACTCAGTCCCCAGCCGCCACAATTTTTCCCGGTGTGTCGTCCCCGCCTCACACCAGCATGTGTCTCGTAACATCACCCGTGCACTGAGCAACGCAGTTATTGGGAAGGTCCACTTAACGACTGACACATGGACAAGTGCTTGTGGCCAGAGACGCTTCATTTCCCTGACGGCAGACTGGGTGAACGTTCTGGAGGCTGGGAGCGAGTCATACCCTGGGATGGCACAGATGCTACCGACGCCAAGGATTGCGGGCCCTACGGTACTTCCATCAGGATTTCCACCACCACCTACATTAGTGACTGCAATCCCCCCTTCTCCTCCTCCACCTCCTCCTCCACTTCCACCACTAAATTATCATCTTGCAGCACCAGTCAGCCATCAGTCAGTAGCTGGAAGTAGTGTAGCACTGCAGAGGGGAAGCGGCAACAGGCCGTGCTGAGACTAATATGCTTAGTTGACAAACAGCACACCACCGCAGAGCTGTGGCAGGACATAAGGGACCTGACTGAGCTGTGGCTCTCGCCACTCAACCTAGAACCAGGCATGGTTGTGTTTGATAATGGCCGCAACTTGGTGGCGGCTTTGGAGCTCGGCAAGCTCACACACATCCCATGCCTAGCCCATGTGTTCAACTTAGTGGTTCAGCGGTTTCACAAAACCTTCCCCAATTTGCCTGAGCTACTGGTGAATGTGCGTCGCGTGTGTGCACATTTCCAAAAGTCATCTACAGCTGCCGCCAGTCTGGCAACGATGCAGCAGTGCTTGCAATTGCCAGCTCACCGACTGTTGTGCGTCGTGAGCAGGAGCTGGAACCCCACGTTCCAATGTTGGCCAGGCTTGTGAGAAGCAGAGAGCAGAAGTGGAATACCAGCTGCAACATGGTCGTTGCCTTTCCAATCAGCTTCCGCTCTTCACAAGTGAGGAGTGGGTATGGATGTCTGACCTCTGTGATGTTTTACGCAACTTTGAGGAATCAACACTTCTGTGTCTACTGAAATGCTCGCTGCTCACAATGAAGGCGGATGCTTTGCATGTGGAAGAGGTGAAAATGGGGGAAGACAGTACACAGGGTGATAGCCAGACCACCCTCAGTTCGTCTTCTCAGCGCAAATTGGATGATGATGAGAAGGAGGAGGAGCAGGAGATGGTTACCTCCGCTACAGAGGGTAGTACCCATAGCAGGTTTATTCCATCTGTTCATCGTGGATGGGCCAAAGAGGAGGAAGAGGATGAGGAGATTGAGAGTCTTTCTCCCTGATGAGGACAGCGAAGTCTTGTCTGTTAGTACTCTGGCACACATGACTGACTTTATGTTAGGCTGCCTTTCCCGTGACCCTCGCTTTATACGCATTTTGGCAAACACCGATTACTGGTTGTTCACCCTTTACGACCCCCGCTACAAAGAGAACTTCTCATCTCTCATTCCTGTGGTGGAGAGGACTAGCAAAATGCAATACCAGAAGGTCCTTGTGGAAAAATTGCTCCAAAAATTACCAGCTGAAAATGCTGGCGGCAGAGTCCGTAGTTCCTTGGGCAACCGAGGCGGGGAGACGAGGGGAACACACAGCAGTTGTAAGAGAGGCAAGGCAACACCCTCCAAGGCCTGGTACAGTTTCATGACACCCCGCCAGCACCCTCAACCTGATGCGCGGACTAGTGTCACAAGGAGGGAAAAGTTTTGGAAGATGGTGAAGGAGTACGTAGCAGACCGTGTCAGCGTCCTCAATGATCCCTCAGTTCCTTACAACTATTGGTTGTCCAAGCCGGATACGTGGCACGAACTGGCGCTCTACGCCTTGGAGGTGCTGGCCTGCCCTGCCGCCAGTGTTTTGTCAGAGCGGGTATTTAGTGCTGCTGGGGGTATAATAACAGATAGGCGCATCTGCCTGTCAACTGAAAATGCTGACAGGTTGACTCATATCAAAATGAACAAGGCCTGGATTGCCCCTGACTTCTCTACTCCACCAGAGGAAAGTGGCTGAACATAAAGGCACTTTAACCACTTCAGCCCCCAGTGCTTAAACACCCTGAAAGACCAGGCCACTTTTTACACTTCTGACCTACACTACTTTCACCGTTTATTGCTCAGTCATGCAACTTACCACCCAAATGAATTTTACCTCCTTTTCTTCTCACTAATAGAGCTTTCATTTGGTGGTATTTCTTTGCTGCTGACATTTTTACTTTTTTTGTTATTAATCGAAATTTAACGATTTTTTTGCAAAAAAATGACATTTTTCACTTTCAGTTGTCAAATTTTGCAAAAAAAACTACATCCATATATAAATTTTGCTCAAAATTTATTGTTCTACATGTCTTTGATAAAAAAAAAATGTTTGGGTAAAAAAAAAATGGTTTGGGTAAAAGTTATAGCGTTTACAAACTATGGTACAAAAATGTGAATTTCCGCTTTTTGAAGCAGCTCTGACTTTCTGAGCACCTGTCCTGTTTCCTGAGGTTCTACAATGCCCAGACAGTACAAACACCCCACAAATGACCCCATTTCGGAAAGTACACACCCTAAGGTATTCGCTGATGGGCATAGTGAGTTCATAGAACTTTTTATTTTTTGTCACAAGTTAGCGGAAAATGATGATTTTTTTTTTTTCTTACAAAGTCTCATATTCCACTAACTTGTGACAAAAAATAAAAAGTTCTATGAACTCACTATGCCCATCAGCGAATACCTTGGGGTCTCTTCTTTCCAAAATGGGGTCACTTGTGGGGTAGTTATACTGCCCTGGCATTCTAGGGGCCCAAATGTGTGGTAAGGAGTTTGAAATCAAATTCTGTAAAAAATGACCTGTGAAATCCGAAAGGTGCTCTTTGGAATATGGGCCCCTTTGCCCACCTAGGCTGCAAAAAAGTGTCACACATCTGGTATCTCCGTACTCAGGAGAAGGTGGGGAATGTGTTTTGGGGTGTCTTTTTACATATACCCATGCTGGGTGAGATAAATATCTTGGTCAAATGCCAACTTTGTATAAAAAAATGGGAAAAGTTGTCTTTTGCCAAGATATTTCTCTCACCCAGCATGGGTATATGTAAAATGACACCCCAAAACACATTCCCCACCTTCTCCTGAGTACGGCAATACCAGATGTGTGACACTTTTTTGCAGCCTAGGTGGGCAAAGGGGCCCATATTCCAAAGAGCACCTTTCGGATTTCACAGGTCATTTTTTACAGAATTTGATTTCAAACTCCTTACCACACATTTGGGCCCCTAGAATGCCAGGGCAGTATAACTACCCCACAAGTGACCCCATTTTGGAAAGAAGACACCCCAAGGTATTCCGTGAGGGGCATGGCAAGTTCCTAGAATTTTTTATTTTTTGTCACAAGTTAGTGGAAAATGATGATTTTTTTTTTTTTTTTTTTTTTATACAAAGTCTCATATTCCACTAACTTGTGACAAAAAATAAAACCTTCCATGAACTCACTATGCCCATCAGCGAATACCTTGGGGTCTCTTCTTTCCAAAATGGGGTCACTTGTGGGGTAGTTATACTGCCCTGGCATTCTAGGGGCCCAAATGTGTGGTAAGGAGTTTGAAATCAAATTCTGTAAAAAATGACCTGTGAAATCCGAAAGGTGCTCTTTGGAATATGGGCCCCTTTGCCCACCTAGGCTGCAAAAAAGTGTCACACATCTGGTATCTCCGTACTCAGGAGAAGGTGGGGAATGTGTTTTGGGGTGTCTTTTTACATATACCCATGCTGAGTGAGATAAATATCTTGGTCAAATGCCAACTTTGTATAAAAAAATGGGAAAAGTTGTCTTTTGCCAAGATATTTCTCTCACCCAGCAGGGGTATATGTAAAATGACACCCCAAAACACATTCCCCACCTTCTCCTGAGTACGGAGATACCAGATGTGTGACACTTTTTTGCAGCCTAGGTGGGCAAAGGGGCCCATATTCCAAAGAGCACCTTTCGGATTTCACAGGTCATTTTTTACAGAATTTGATTTCAAACTCCTTACCACACATTTGGGCCCCTAGAATGCCAGGGCAGTATAACTACCCCACAAGTGACCCCATTTTGGAAAGAAGAGACCCCAAGGTATTCGCTGATGGGCATAGTGAGTTCATGGAAGTTTTTATTTTTTGTCACAAGTTAGTGGAATATGAGACTTTGTATGAAAAAAAAAAAAAAAAAAAAAAATCAGCATTTTCCACTAACTTGTGACAAAAAATAAAAAATTCTAGGAACTCGCCATGCCCCTCACGGAATACCTTGGGGTGTCTTCTTTCCAAAATGGGGTCACTTGTGGGGTAGTTATACTGCCCTGGCATTTTCCAGGGGCCCTAATGTGTGGTAAGTAGGTAAATGACCTGTGAAATCCTAAAGGTGCTCTTTGGAATATGGGCCCCTTTGCCCACCTAGGCTGCAAAAAAGTGTCACACATGTGGTATCGCCGTATTCAGGAGAAGTTGGGGAATGTGTTTTGGGGTGTCATTTTACATATACCCTTGCTGGGTGAGAGAAATATCTTGGCAAAAGACAACTTTTCCCATTTTTTTATACAAAGTTGGCATTTGACCAAGATATTTATCTCACCCAGCATGGGTATATGTAAAATGACACCCCAAAACACATTCCCCAACTTCTCCTGAGTACGGCGATACCAGATGTGTGACACTTTTTTGCAGCCTAGATGCGCAAAGGTGCCCAAATTCCTTTTAGGAGGGCATTTTTAGATATTTGGATACCAGACTTCTTCTCACGCTTTGGGGCCCCTAGAATGCCAGGGCAGTATAAATACCCCACATGTGACCCCATTTTGGAAAGAAGACACCCCAAGGTATTCAATGAGGGGCATGGCGAGTTCATAGAAATTTTTTTTTTTGGCACAAGTTAGCGGAAATTGATATTTTTAATTTTTTTCTCACAAAGTCTCCCGTTCCGCTAACTTGGGACAAAAATTTCAATCTTTCATGGACTCAATATGCCCCTCACGGAATACCTGGGGGTGTCTTCTTTCCGAAATGGGGTCACATGTGGGGTATTTATACTGCCCTGGCATTCTAGGGGCCCTAAAGCGTGAGAAGAAGTCTGGAATATAAATGTCTAAAAAATTTTACGCATTTGGTTTCCGTGAGGGGTATGGTGAGTTCATGTGAGATTTTATTTTTTGACACAAGTTAGTGGAATATGAGACTTTGTAAGAAAAAAAAAAATAATTCCGCTAACTTGGGCCAAAAAAATGTCTGAATGGAGCCTTACAGGGGGGTGATCAATGACAGGGGGGTGATCAATGACAGGGGGGGTGATCAATGACAGGGGGTTGATCAATGACAGGGGGGTGATCAGGGAGTCTATATGGGGTGATCACCACAGTCATTGATCACGCCCCTGTAAGGCTTCATTCAGACGTCCGGATGCGTTTTGCGGATCCGATCCATCTATCAGTGGATCCGTAAAAATCATGCGGACGTCTGAATGGAGCTTTACAGGGGGGTAATCAATGACAGGGGGGTAATCAATGACAGGGGGGTGATCAGGGAGTCTATATGGGGTGATCACCACAGTCATTGATCACGCCCCTGTAAGGCTTCATTCAGACGTCCGGATGCGTTTTGCGGATCCGATCCATCTATCAGTGCATCCGTAAAAATCATGCGGACATCTGAATGGAGCATTACAGGGGGGTAATCAATGACAGGGGGGTGATCAGGGAGTCTATATGGGGTGATCACCACAGTCATTGATCATGCCCCTGTAAGGCTTCATTCAGACGTCCGGATGCGTTTTGCGGATCGGATCCATCTATCAGTGCATCCGTAAAAATCATGCGGACATCTGAATGGAGCTTTACAGGGGGGTGATCAGGGAGTCTATATGGGGTGATCACCACAGTCATTGATCATGCCCCTGTAAGGCTTCATTCAGACGTCCGGATGCGTTTTGCGGATCGGATCCATCTATCAGTGCATCCGTAAAAATCATGCGGACATCTGAATGGAGCTTTACAGGGGGGTGATCAGGGAGTCTATATGGGGTGATCACCACAGTCATTGATCATGCCCCTGTAAGGCTTCATTCAGACGTCCGGATGCGTTTTGCGGATCGGATCCATCTATCAGTGCATCCGTAAAAATCATGCGGACATCTGAATGGAGCTTTACAGGGGGGTGATCAGGGAGTCTATATGGGGTGATCACCACAGTCATTGATCATGCCCCTGTAAGGCTTCATTCAGACGTCCGGATGCGTTTTGCGGATCGGATCCATCTATCAGTGCATCCGTAAAAATCATGCGGACATCTGAATGGAGCTTTACAGGGGGGTGATCAGGGAGTCTATATGGGGTGATCACCACAGTCATTGATCATGCCCCTGTAAGGCTTCATTCAGACGTCCGGATGCGTTTTGCGGATCGGATCCATCTATCAGTGCATCCGTAAAAATCATGCGGACATCTGAATGGAGCTTTACAGGGGGGTGATCAGGGAGTCTATATGGGGTGATCACCACAGTCATTGATCATGCCCCTGTAAGGCTTCATTCAGACGTCCGGATGCGTTTTGCGGATCGGATCCATCTATCAGTGCATCCGTAAAAATCATGCGGACATCTGAATGGAGCTTTACAGGGGGGTGATCAGGGAGTCTATATGGGGTGATCACCACAGTCATTGATCACGCCCCTGTAAGGCTTCATTCAGACGTCCGGATGCGTTTTGCGGATCCGATCCATCTATCAGTGGATCCGTAAAAATCATGCGGACGTCTGAATGGAGCTTTACAGGGGGTTGATCAATGACAGGGGTGTAATCAATGACAGGGGGGGTGATCAGGGAGTCTATATGGGGTGATAACCACAGTCATTGATCACGCCCCTGTAAGGCTTCATTCAGACGTCCGGATGCGTTTTGCGGATCCGATCCATCTATCAGTGGATCCGTAAAAATCATGCGGACATCTGAATGGAGCTTTACAGGGGGGTAATCAATGACAGGGGGGTGATCAATGACAGGGGGGTGATCAGGGAGTCTATATGGGGTGATCAGGGGTGATCAGGGGCTAATAAGGGGTTAATAAGTGACGGGGGGGGGGGTGTAGTGTAGTGTAGTGGTGCTTGGTGGGACTTTACTGAGCTACCTGTGTCCTCTGGTGGTCGATCCAAACAAATGGGACCACCAGAGGACCAGGTAGCAGGTATATTAGACGCTGTTATCAAAACAGCGTCTAATATACCAGTTAGGGGTTAAAAAAAACACATCTCCAGCCTGCCAGCGAACGATCGCCGCTGGCAGGCTGGAGATCAACTCTCTTACCTTCCGTTCCTGTGAGCGCGCGCGCCTGTGTGCGCGCGTTCACAGGAAATCTCGGCCATCGCGAGATGACGCATATATGCGTGACTCTGCGCAGGGCTGCCACCTCCGGAACGCGATCCTGCGTTAGGCGGTCCGGAGGTGGTTAAAGGTGGCTTTTATGGTGTATTGAATACACTGTATTCCCATGTACCCTGAAAAAAAAAAAAAAAAAAGATAACCATATATTTGATCACTCGCATAAATTAGACAAAAAGAAGAAGTGAATAGTGATCTGGAGTATTTAAGACGTAACTTTTACTTCTAATACATTAAAAGATATATCCCTCAATATTCATGAAAGATCGAACGTGTATGTGAGACACTGTAAGGTAACAATGGCCGGTATGCACTAGCACCTCAGGTACACAATTAAACAATAATGTTAGAGACGACATATGACAGTTTGTACATAATGCACGGCGGCATCAAAAAAGCAACAAAGATTTGGTGCCAAAAATCACCATGCAAGTTAGTGCACAGCAGCACCTATATCAAAAAGGTGCACGGCGGCACCAATGAAACCTAGTGTTCAACCCTACAAATGATGGAATCTTTAGACACCTTTGTTTCAGGGTTTCTTGGCAGGGTGGTCCGGTTCAATAGTTGGAGGTCCTAGAAATAAGAGGGAGTCACAAGAAGGTAATCCTATATGTCCCTGGATGACCCTATGGGGCCCTACAATAACCCTGTTTGTCTATCCACGGAGTATCCCACTAGTTGGACCCCCGTCCGGAACCTAACCCTGGAATTGCGTTCCCTATTTTGCCCTGAGTAGATCCCGACATGCACGTTTCTGAGGTGGAAACAATCCTCTCATCAGGGGAACATAAAAGCGGGCTATAAGTAGTTCACTTGCTGGAGAAGATATCCACCAGCAAATACAAAACCACTGGGAAAGGTAATTCCCGGTGGAGTGAAGTGCACTCTTATTTCTAGGACCTCCAACTATTGAACCGGACCACCCTGCCAAGAAACCCCGAAACGAAGGTGTCTGAAGATTCCATCATCTGTAGGGTAAAACACTGGGTTTCATTCGTGCCGCCGTGCTCCTTTTTGATATAAGTGCTGCTGTGCACTAACTTGCATAGTGATTTTTGGCACCAAATCTTTGTTGCTTTTTTGATGCCGCCGTGCATTATGTACATACTGTCATATGTCGTCTCTAACATCATTGTTTAATTGTGTACCTAAGGTGCTAGTGCATACCGGCCATTGTTACCTTACTGTCACAGCCAGACAGCTGAGAAGCGCTCACAGGAGCTTCTCAGATCCTCCTCCTTGAATTTCTTTGTTTTGGTTTAGTTTCTCATCTCGTTAGTCTATCTCAGCTGTCATGCAGTTAGACTGATCGCTACCCTTTAAGTTCCTCCCCATAATGCAGTAGTGTGCGAGTGATACAACTTCCTTGAGTGTGTGTGCATGCTATTCCCAGTTCCCAGTTCCCAGTTCCCAGTTCCCTGTTCCCAGTCGTCAGTCGTCATTCGTTTGCAAGATAAGTGCTGTTTATGTATTTATGATTTTGTCTTTTCTGGATCCAGGTGACCCTGACTCCCTCCGTGTCAGTGTAGGGAGCCGGTGGTCGTGTCCCTTCACTATTGTAGGGTCTTCAGGTAATAGATAGCCGAGGAACGTGGATATGCGGCCATCCACCTTTGGGGTGTTCGCATAGGCTGAGCAGTGAGGGAGAGCGGCAGGTCTATTGCAGGGGTCTCCCTCTGTTCCTTAGTTGTGGATCCAGAGAGACATTGTTAATATGGTATTGTCTTGTTTCCTGTACACCATCCGTGACATTATCAGCCGCCAAAACCGTCTCAAGCATGGATCCGGTTTCACTTTTGGCTGAACGCTTTCAGGGTCTTTCTTTGGAGGTAGCTGATCTCCGTAAGACTTTTTCTCAGTTTCAAGTGACCGGTTCAGCTTGCGTTCATGGAGTTTGTTCTGAGCCTAAGATCTCGCTCCCGGATACGTTCTCCGGGGGTAGTGAGAATTTTGTGCGTTTTAGAGAGGCTTGCAAACTCCATTTTCGCCTTCTTCCCCATTCTTCTGGTGATGAAGAACGGAGGGTGGGGATCATTATATCGCTGCTCAGGGGTAACGCTCAGTCCTGGGACTTTTCGCTGCTGGAGGGGGCACGGCCCCTTCGTTCAGTGGATGAATTATTTTTAGCCCTGGGTCAGATATATGATGATCCGGATCGTATTGCTCTGGCTGAGTCTAGACTACGTCTGTTATGCCAGGGTAAACAATCCGCAGAGATATACTGTTCAGAATTTCGGAGATGGGCAGCAGATACGGGTTGGAATGATGCTGCACTCCGAAGTCAATTTTGCTATGGTCTTTCAGAGGGATTGAAAGATGCATTTGCCTTTCATGAAAGACCTACCTCCTTGGATTCTGCTATGTCTCAGGCTGTTCGTATTGACAGGCGTCTTAGAAAGAGAGGAGAGATCTCTCCTTCCTGTCATACTTAGTCCCGGGACACTGCAGCGGTCTCATTCTGTGCACAGGGGTCTCAGTCGCTGTCAGCCCCTTCTGAGCAGGAGTCCATGCAGTTGGGGTTGATTGCCTCTGACAATAGAAGATTCAGCCCGCAGGGGAGGGTTTGTTTTTGTTGTGGAGGTATAAATCATCTGGCAAATGTTTGTCCCTCTAGGAGATTCAGGCAGTTTTCTGGGAGTAATAAAGAGACAAAAAGGAAAAAATCTTTTAAAAATGTTCCGTCTGTTACTATTGGCAGGGTTGAGGCGGAAATTGAAGGTTTTCCGTTTGCTTGTAGTTCCCGTTTTGTCCTGCCTGCTAGGGTGGCGCTAGAGAGCAAGAGCATTTTTTGTGAGATTTTTGTGGATAGTGGAGCAGCTGTCAACCTCATTGATAATCAATTTGCAATAACTCATGGTTTCCAGGTATGCACTTTGGGAAAGGATATTCCTGTTTTTGCTATTGATTCAGCTCCACTTTCTTAGAAATCATTAAAGGGCATATTTCACAATATCCGTTTAATTGTGAGTGATGCTCATGTTGAGGATGTGTCATGTTTCGTCCTTAGCGGTTTGCCTACTCCTCTAGTGTTGGCTACCCTGGCTCACTAAACATAACCCCACCATTGATTGGCAAGCGAGGCAAATAAATGGTTGGAGTAACTTTTGCAGAGAGAATTGCCTCATAACATCTGTTTCTGAGGTTTCTACTAAGACTGTACCACCTTTCCTCTCTGAATTTTTTGATGTCTTCTCTGAGAGTGGAGTTCAGGGTTTGCCTCCGCACAGGGAGTATGATTGCCCTATTAATCTCATCCCAGGCGCCAAGCTGCCTAAATCTCGTTTATACAATCTCTTCCAACCTGAGAGGGTCGCTATGCGGGCTTATATCTCTGAGAGTCTGAGAAAAGGACACATACGACCCTCGAAGTCACCTGTTGCCGCTGGTTTTTTCTTTGTTAAGAAAAAAGATGGTTCTTTAAGACCTTGTCTGGATTTCAGGGAGCTGAACAGTATTACTATTCGTGATCCTTATCCGCTTCCTCTGATCCCGGACCTGTTTAACCAGGTTGTTGGGGCTAAAGTCTTTTCCAAATTAGACCTAAGAGGGGCATACAACCTGGTTAGGGTCAGAGAAGGAGACGAATGGAAGATGGCTTTCAATACCCCTGAGGGCCATTTTGAGAATTTGGTTATGCCTTTTGGTTTGATGAATGCCCCAGCCGATTTTCAGCATTTCGTCAACAGCATTTTTTATCATTTAATGGGAAAATTTGTATTAGTGTATTTGGATGACATTTTGATTTTTTCTCCTGATTTCAAGACTCATAAGGAACACTTACGTCAGGTCTTGCTCATCCTGCGGGAGAATAAATTATACGCGAAACTGGAAAAATGTGTGTTTGCGGTTCCAGAAATCCAATTTCTGAGGTTTCTTGTCTCCGCTTCTGGTTTTCGCATGGACCCCGAGAAGGTCCGCGCTGTGCTTGAGTGGGAGCTTCCTGAGAATCAGAAGGCGCTGATGCGTTTTTTGGGCTTTGCCAATTATTACAGGAAATTTATTTTGAATTATTCCTCTGTTGTTAAACCACTCACTGATATGACCAGAAAGGGGGTAGATTTTTCTTCCTGGTCGGTAGAGGCGCGTAAGGCCTTTTCTAATATCAAGGAGAGTTTTGCTTCCACTCCCATCCTAGTACAACCTGATATTTCGTTACCCTTCATAGTTGAGGTTGATGCTTCTGAGGTAGGGGTGGGTGCGGTCTTGTCTCAGGGTTCCTCTCCTGCCAAATGGCAACCGTGTGCCTTTTTCTCAAAGAAACTCTCCTCCGCAGAGAGAAATTATGATGTGGGAGATAGGGAATTGTTGGCTATCAAGTTGGCTTTTGAGGAATGGCGCCATTGGCTAGAGGGAGCCAGACACCTTATTACCGTGTTTACTGACCATAAAAATCTGGCCTACTTGGAGTCAGCCAAGCGTCTGAACCCGAGACAGGCCAGATGGTCTTTGTTCTTTTCAAGGTTTAATTTTGTTGTTACGTTCCGCCCTGGGGTTAAGAATGTGAAGGCAGATGCCCTCTCACGTTGTTTTCCGGGAGGTGGGAATTTTGAAGATCCGGGTCCCATTTTGGCTGAAGGTGTGGTGGTCTCTGCTCTTTTTCCTGAATTGGAGGCAGAGGTGCAGGCAGCCCAGTCAGAAGCTCCTGATCTTTGTCCTCCTGGGAGGTTGTTTGTGCCTCTCGCTTTGAGACACAAGATTTTTAAAGAAGACCACGACACAGTCCTTGCTGGGCACCCGGGGGCAAGAGCCACACTGGATCTCATCGCTCGGAGATTCTGGTGGCCTGCGCTTCGTAAGTCGGTTGAGGGTTTTGTGGCAGCTTGCGAGACTTGCGCTCGTGCCAAGGTCCCTCATTCACGGCCATCAGGTCCTCTCCTTCCTTTGCCCATTCCTTCCCGTCCTTGGACACATCTGTCCATGGACTTCATAACGGACTTGCCTTGTTCCTCAGGGAAGTCTGTGATTCTGGTGGTGGTGGACCGTTTTAGCAAAATTGTGCATTTTATCCCTTTTCCTGGTTTGCCCAATGCTAAGACGCTGGCGCAGGCATTTATTGACCACATTGTCAAATTGCATGGGATTCCTTCCGACATAGTCTCTGATAGGGGCACGCAGTTTGTTTCCAGATTCTGGAAGGCCTTCTGTTCTCGCTTGGGGGTTCGGTTGTCATTCTCTTCTGCTTTCCATCCGCAGTCGAATGGCCAGACAGAGCGCGTCAATCAGAATCTGGAGACATATCTGCGCTGTTTTGTGGCGGAAAATCCGGAGGATTGGTGTTCTTTTTTGTCCCTTGCTGAGTTTGCTTTAAATAACCGTCGTCAGGAGTCCTCTGATAAGTCACCATTTTTTGGTGCATATGGGTTCCATCCGCAGTTTGGGACTTTCTCGGGAGAGGGCTCTTCTGGTTTGCCTGATGAGGACAGATTCTCCTCGTCTTTGTCATCTATTTGGCAAAAGATTCAGGATAATCTAAAGAGCATGAGTGAGAGATTCAAGCGTGTGGCGGATAAGAGACGTGTGCCTGGTCCGGACCTGAATGTTGGTGATCTGGTGTGGTTGTCTACCAAGAATATCAAATTGAAGGTTCCCTCCTGGAAGTTGGGTCCTAGGTTTATTGGGCCTTACAAGATCCTGTCTGTCATCAATCCTGTTGCCTACCGTCTTGATCTTCCTCAGACTTGGAAGATCCATAATGTTTTTCATAAGTCCTTATTGAAACCTTATGTTCAACCTATTGTACCCTCGCCTTTGCCTCCTCCTCCGATTATGGTTGATGGAAATCTTGAATTTCAGGTCTCTAGGATTGTGGATTCTCGTCTTGTCCGCGGTTCCCTCCAGTACCTCGTTCATTGGGAGGGTTATGGTCCTGAGGAGAGGATGTGGGTCCCAGTGATGGACATTAAGGCCTCTCGTCTCATCAGGGCTTTCCATAGGTCCCATCCTGAGAAGGTGGGCCCTGAGTGTCCGGAGTCCACTCCTAGAGGGAGGGGTACTGTCACAGCCAGACAGCTGAGAAACGCTCACAGGAGCTTCTCAGATCCTCCTCCTTGAATTTCTTTGTTTTGGTTTAGTTTCTCATCTCGTTAGTCTATCTCAGCTGTCATGCAGTTAGACTGATCGCTACCCTTTAAGTTCCTCCCCATAATGCAGTAGTGTGCGGCTGATACAACTTCCTTGAGTGTGTGTGCATGCTGTTCCCAGTTCCCAGTTCCCTGTTCCCAGTCGTCAGTCGTCATTCGTTTGCAAGATAAGTGCTGTTTATGTATTTATGATTTTGTCTTTTCTGGATCCAGGTGACCCTGACTCCCTCCGTGTCAGTGTAGGGAGCCGGTGGTCGTGTCCCTTCACTATTGTAGGCTCTTCAGGTAATAGATAGCCGAGGAACGTGGATATGCGGCCATCCACCTTTGGGGTGTTCGCATAGGCTGAGCAGTGAGGGAGAGCGGCAGGTCTATTGCAGGGGTCTCCCTTTGTTCCTTAGTTGTGGATCCAGAGAGACATTGTTAATATGGTATTGTCTTGTTTCCTGTACACCATCCGTGACACTTACAGTGTCTCACATTTAATGTATAAGTGTGGACACGGTTGTTTCTGTTTCCAACGAATCCCCTGTGTGTGGGATTGTGGAAAACACATTCGATCTTTCATGAATATTGAGGGATATATCTTTTAATGTATTTGAAGTAAAAGTTAAGTCTTAAATACTCCAGATCACTAGCTATTCCCATGTACCCCACAAAAAAGGGTATATGGTTGAATCTTCCTTTTCTCGTCCTCATTCTCCTCCTCCATCATATCAACATGCTTATTAGGCTGCCCTCGCTCCTAATGTTTTTGAGGGACAGCTCAGCAGCGGGACCCTCACCCCTAATATTTTAGAAGGTCAGATCAGCAGCAGACCCTCACCCCTAATGTTTTAGAAGGTCAGATCAGCAGCAGGCCCTCACCCCTAATGTTTTAGAAGGTCAGATCAGCAGCAGACACTCACCCCTAATGTTTTAGAAGGTCAGATCAGCAGCAGGCCCTCACCCCTAATGTTTTAGAAGGTCAGATCAGCAGCAGACCCTCCGCCTAATGTTTTAGATGGTCAGATCAGCAGCAGACCCTCACCCCTAATGTTTTAGATGGTCAGATCAGCAGCAGACCCTCCGCCTAATGTTTTAGATGGTCAGATCAGCAGCAGACCCTCACCCCTAATGTTTTAGAAGGTCAGATCAGCAGCAGACCTTCAACCCTAATGTTTTAGATGGTCAGATCAGCAGCAGACCCTCACCCCTAATGTTTTAGAAGGTCAGATAAGCAGCAGGCCCTCACCCCTAATGTTTTAGAAGGTCAGATCAGCAGCAGACCCTCACCCCTAATGTTTTAGAAGGTCAGATCAGCAGCAGACCTTCAACCCTAATGTTTTAGATGGTCAGATCAGCAGCAGACCCTCACCCCTAATGTTTTAGAAGGTCAGATCAGCAGCAGGCCCTCGCCCCTAATGTTTTAGATGGTCAGATCAGCAGCAGACCCTCCGCCTAATGTTTTAGATGGTCAGATCAGCAGCAGACCCTCACCCCTAATGTTTTAGAAGGTCAGATCAGCAGCAGACCCTCACCCCTAATGTTTTAGAAGGTCAGATCAGCAGCAGACCCTCGCCCCTAATGTTTTAGATGGTCAGATCAGCAGCAGACCCTCACCCCTAATGTTTTAGAAGGCCAGATCAGCAGCAGACCCTCACCCCTAATGTTTTATATGGTCAGATCAGCAGCAGACCCTCGCCCCTAATGTTTTAGATAGTCAGATCAGCAGCAGGCCCTCGCCCCTAATGTTTTAGATGGTCAGATCAGCAGCAGACCCTCCGCCTAATGTTTTAGATGGTCAGATCAGCAGCAGACCCTCACCCCTAATGTTTTAGAAGGTGAGATCAGCAGCAGACCCTCACCCCTAATGTTTTAGATGGTCAGATCAGCAGCAGACCCTCACCCCTAATGTTTTAGATGGTCAGATCAGCAGCAAACCCTCACCCCTAATGTTTTAGATGGTCAGATCAGCAGCAGACCCTCATCCCTAATGTTTTAGAAGGTCAGATCAGCAGCAGACCCTCACCCCTAATGTTTTAGAAGGTCAGATCAGCAGCAGACCCTCACCCCTAATGTTTTAGAAGGTCAGATCAGCAGCAGACCCTAACCCCTAATGTTTTAGAAGGTCAGATCAGCAGCAGACCCTCACCCCTAATGTTTTATATGGTCAGATCAGCAGCAGACCCTCACCCCTAATGTTTTAGATGGTCAGATCAGCAGCAGACCCTCCGCCTAATGTTTTAGATGGTCAGATCAGCAGCAGACCCTCACCCCTAATGTTTTAGATGGTCAGATCAGCAGCAGAACCTCACCCCTAATGTTTTAGATGGTCATATCAGCAGCAAACCCTCACCCCTAATGTTTTAGAAGGTGAGATCAGCAGCAGACCCTCACCCCTAATGTTTTAGATGGTCAGATCAGCAGCAGACCCTCGCCCCTAATGTTTTATATGGTCAGATCAGCAGCAGACCCTCACCCCTAATGTTTTAGATGGTCAGCTCAGCAGCAGACCCTCACCCCTAATGTTTTAGATGGTCAGATCAGCAGCAGACCCTCACCCCTAATGTTTTAGAAGGTCAGATCAGCAGCAGACCCTCACCCCTTTCTGCTGCCTGAGGCAAAAACTGAAACGCTCAGTTTCACTGGCCTCTGATAGGCTATAGGACTAAGGCCTATTAGAGGAAATGGTGGGCCAGGGAGACATCGCTCCAGTGCCCCGTCACGGCATTCAACTGTATTGCTGTCCTGAGTACAGTGATGCAGTTGAATATGTAGATATGAGCGTTTCCACAATGGGAGCTCTCATTCCCCATGGTCCTTCCGCTGCCCCCCCTCTTGACAGTACCTGGTGCTGCCTAATTACCGCACCAAAATGCAGACTATTGTGGAGTCTAACCTGACAGTTCCAGGGAGCTTAGGATGAAGAGGTTGTGCTGCCTACACTGTACGTTATGCTGCACATCCTGCTGCATCGGGCATGTGATTGTCAGTATTACTCCAGTATTTCTCCAGTTTTTCTCTGTGCAGCGACTGCCACATTTATCAGAGGATACATAAAGGAGAATTCTGCCCACGACGAGTCGGCGTACGGTAATACAGTATACTGGAGCCTTCATCAGGTGTTTAACACCTATATACGGTTTCAACCCTCATTGTTCACTTTGTCTTGCTGCTGAATGGCTTGCTTTGTACTGTCATCTCTTAAAGGCATTTCTGCGGGTGAGTGTTGCTCCCAGCCAATGGCTAATTGTCCATGAGTATTTAAGGCAGCCTCCCCAATTACTATAGGTCATCTGGACTCTGTCAATCTCTGTCTGACTTCCGTGAAACAAACTCCTGCCTGACAACCGACTCTGTCTCTTAGCCGCCTTCCCTGACTTCAGCCTTGTATCGCGGATATGTGCCTGCACCGGTATCTAATCTCCATAGGTCAGCTGCCAACAACAACAGGACTACTCCAGTAGGAGCGGCATGGTTGATTCCCTGCAGTGAAGTCCTGATCTCTGTTTAGAGGTTGGATGGAGAATACCAGGGGCCTGCCAGGATAATGCCCTTAAACTAGACTGAAGCCAAACTGGTTAGTTGGCACAATGAGTCCGCACTCAGTGCCCATAACTGTGGGCAGCAGCTCATCAAGCACCTACATCTTCCAGGATTCATTGCAACCAGTTCTTGACAACCCTTTCCTCCCAAACGCAAAGGAAACCCTCACAAATATTGTAGCGCCAGAGATACATATGGTATGTAATGTCCCCTCTGAATTTCCTGTATTCTGTCTAGAGAGAATTTACAGTAGCTGTATAGTATATAGGGATGAAAAAAGTCCTTCCTTCAGTTCAGCCTGTTATCCTGCAAGTTGATCAGGAGTAGAGATGAATAAATATAAGGTGTCTGGACCACTTCCTTATGAGCACTGAGGGGAGGCAAGCTACAGAGCATGTAAGTCCACCACTTAGGACTGCAACTGGTCGACAGTCCCTGTACTACTAAAGTGCAGAGACAGAAAAACACCAAGAGACAAAGCAACACAAAAGCAGGGTCTTAGATAAAAGGGTCAGAACCAGACAGGCTATGCAGAAGCAAAAGAGAGACAGACAGTGGTCAGAAGACAAGCCGGGGTCAGAGGAACGAGCAACCCAACAAGCACAGGAACACAGCTAGTGAGTCGGATACTATCACTGGCACTGATGTACGGCCAAGAAGGGGTTTAAACAGAGCATTGAGTCCCTGGATCAAAACCTGATAGGTCCATGACTCGGCGCTCCATTAGTCAGAAACACTAGCACATAGGAATAGAGCAGCTGAGCAATCAGCGCACTGCTAGTCTCCTCCATCACATGCCTGCTGCAGGGAGAAACAGAGCATTGCATCCTGTTGGTAAGGATGCTATCTCATCACCAGGGGTGTGGCTTAACCACGCTTTTCTCCCGACGTGGCTGCACCGAAGCCGGAGATTGTGCCGCTGGAGCCTGGATAGGTGAGCTTGTGACAATAGGTCAACAGAATGAGTTGACCTCCTACAATTATTAGTAAGTATAGGTAACCACAAAGAGTCACCATAACTGTATAGTGAGGGACATGATGCGGGGACTTTTTAGTGAATTTCTGTACACCCGGTCACTGCTTTCACAAGTGGATTCTCCGGGGATTTGATATTGATGACCTATTTTCAGGATAGATCATCAATATCTAAGCGTTTTTTGACCAATTCCCAGAGCCCAAGCAAATCAGCTGCTAGAAGAGTCCGCAACGCTCACCGAGCCTCTTTACAGCCTACCAAGCACTGGACCGTACATTGAATAGCGCCTGTGCTTGGTATTCCAGCTCAGCCCCATTTACTTGAATAGGACTGAGGTGCGCCTAGGCCACATGACCAATGAATGGTGACATCACTGACCTAGAAAGAGGCCTAAGAGCTCATGGTGAGCTGAGGTCTCATCTAACAGCTGATCGGTGGGGGTGCCGTGATTTCCTGTCCTGAATATAGACACATGAATATCAAATTCCCATAGAACCCCTTTAATATTAGAGCGCAATATAAAAGCCAAGAAGACAAAGGTTTTAGAGCTGCAGATATGTGTCCAAGAGATGGAAAAAATAGAAACATTTTGTCCATGGAAACAAATACAGATCTTATGTGACGAGTGTGGGAAACGTTACAATGGAGAAGAAGGAACACAACAAATATGAAGAAAACACTTCAGGCCTCGATGAAGCAAGAACCTAGTGAAGTCTTAATGGACGTCTGTCAAGGATATGATGATTCATTCACAGATGCACAGATTTACAGGGGGGAGTTATATGGATGTTATATAGCCTAGAGATGAGCGAATCCTCCAGGACCATGAGTGGTGACAAGAGGTGGGTTCATGTGAGGTATTCTTATGGTTTCTGTATAAAAACTGCTTCTAAGGCACAAACGAACTGTGCTGAACCTTTCTCCATTGTGTTCCTGTTGGATGTAATAAACAAGGAGCATTAATGTCTGAGGTGTAAAATATCACAGGACAATGATTTAAAGGGGCATTCCCATCTGTAGGACATGTCATTACCTTCTGACCTCTGGGACCCTCAGCCCCCCCACAGTGCTCCACGCATCATGACATATTCTAGCGATGTGCCATCAGATAAAAGATGGGAATATCCCTTTAAATGTCCCAAAGCTTTCCACCAGCAATAACCTGCTCTGCATGGCATCCTCTATTATAGGATCTAAATATAATAAAGGGGAACTGAATTTGTCTAAAATTCCTGATCATGGGTGAGGGGGCCATAGATTAGGGAGAAGGTGTCACTTGGCAATTAGAGGGATCTTACCTATTGCAAATTTGTCCCACTTTTTGATTCATATAGAGAAATAGATTGTAGGATACACTTAATGGCTCATGCACACGGCCGTTGCCCACCCGTGTGCACCCTGCATCATGGATGCTGACCCGTTCACGTGAACATACATGCACTACTTTTTTGCGGTGCGGACAGTCGGATGCGGATCGCGGACCCCATTCAAGTGGATAGGCCCCACAGTGTGTGCCCGTGCATTGCGGACCAGCCGGCACACGGTCGTGTGCATGAGCCCTAAATCAGACACATGATTAAAGGGGTACACCCACTTCAGACATTTATAGTATATGTACAGGATATGCCATACATATGATAGACGTGGGTCCTTCCTCTGGGATCCTCACCTATCTGGAGAACGGGGCCCCCTGATCCCATCCTGTTTGGATATGGTGGCCAGAGGTGGTTGGTACTAATTAATAGTAGAACACTTGGCCATTTCCTGACTACCTCTGGCCACCATATCCAGGATGGATGGTCAATGGGTCAGAAGGGCTTCATCCTAGATATAGCTTTCAGTTCCAGAGGTAGATGTCTTGTGCATATGCAATAAGTGCCTTGAACTCAGGCATCTAACTGTAGTAAAAGGGTTGTGCAAAAAATAAATGCCCGCTTTCTCCTCGAAACAGTGCCACGCCTGCCTACAGGTTACGTGTGGTACAGCAGTTCTATTTCATTTACTTCGAAAGCTCAGTTGCAATACAGGACACAACCTGTGGACCATGGTGGCGCCATTTCTGCACCTAAGTAGCCATGTTTTTCAAATCCTGGACAATCCAGAGATGGGGCACATAGATAGTAGGGGGCCCCTGTGCAGATATAGTATGTGGGCCCCTTACTTTTTAATTTATCAAGAGTGAAGGGCTAATTTTGGTGATCCTTGTCTCTTACTTTGGCTCTGTAGTCCAACCTTCAGCTAATAGCAGTATGGGCCCCCCTTGCCTGCTGGGCCCCTATGTAGCTTCACAGTGTACACCGACGGTATGTCTGCCCCTGCCGACAATCCCTTTAAGACTTTTTGGAAGAGACTATATTTTGGGACAATGGGAGGAGGGGGGGTTAGTCAGTTTTGCTTGAAGCAACAAATGTATCAAACTGTTGCAGGATGACGATACATTTGTTGCATCTTTGAATAGGTCGGGGACGATTCTCCAATGTTTTTCCCAGTTTAGCTGTTTCCCCCTCCTTGTGCATGTGAAATCAAGTGATAGGCTGAAAACCGCTCAGTCCTAAAAACAAGATAAAAGTTATGGAGAACAAGCAGTGAAAATTGAAATGTTCTGCTTCTTGCAGGGAACGTTATCACAGCGGGATGGAAGCAATCAGCCCGCCGATCCAGGTGTGTTGGATACAATGGACGGAGCCTTTCACAACCTGAGCCAGAAAATACACTTTCCCCTGTCAGATTGCTAAATATCTTTCTGCTTCAAGAAGTGTCATTTTATGGCAGACCCTCGCAAGACCCATCACTGCGCGGATATCAATCCTCTTACAGGGAGGATGGAAATGTGCGCAGAGCTGATACCAGCGGCACGTCGTCAGTTTATATTCCCTAAAAATCACTTCACTGCATTCTGAAGTGCTTGAATTCTACTCAATATGGCAGAACTGTTTAGGTGCCATAAGAGAAGGGGGAGGGAGGTCAGGCTGGATTCACACATACCGTAGTCGTTTTTGGGGATTGTTTTTTTTTATTTTTTATGCAGAGTATATAATAAATGATTTACTGCATTACGTTTTTTGCACTGTGTTTGTGCATTTTTGCAATTTTTTACAAAACGCAGCATGCTCTAGGTGTGGCGTTTCTTCTGCCTTGTTTTCTACGGAATCTCAACGGAAGTTGGAAAATGGTAGAGAAAAAAACGGTTTAACAATAAAGACAAGAACAACAAAAAAGTAAAAAAATGCTAAAGAAAGTAAATGCCATAAAAAGGACTAAGTGTGAAAGAAGGCTTAGGCTGGTTTCACAAGGGAGTTGCGGGTGCATTGTGGGAAAAGATGCGGGTGCATTGCGGGAAAATGCGCAATTTCTCCACACGAGTGCAAAGCCTTTAAGGCGTTTTGCACGCGCTTGAGAAAAATCGGCATGTTTGGGATCGGTGTTGTGTAGATTTTATTGTTTTTCCCTTATAACATGGTGATAAGGGAAAATAATAGTATTTTTAATACAGAATGCTAAGTAAATTAGGGATGAAGGGGTTAAAAAAATATATTTAACTCACCTCATCCACTTGTCCGCGAAGCCCGGCTTGTCTTCTTTCTTCTTCTTTGAGGACCTGGGAGGAAAAGGACCTTTGGTGACATCACTGTGCTCATCACATGGTCCATCATAAGTGACGAGCGCAGTGTTAAAAATTGGTTCATTTAACCCGAAAAAGTAAATGACAATTATAGTACCACTGCTATACCTAGTAGACCGGTAAAAAATAAAATAAAATTGTCAGTTACATTTTATGGGGAAATTAACCAATTTTTGGGTGTATAGTACCACTGCTTTACCTAGTAGACAGGTTAAACAAAAAAACTAAAATTGTCATTTATTTTTTCGGGTTAAATTCACCAATTTTTGTGTGTATAGTACCACTGCTATACCTAGTGGACCGGTAAAAAAATATAGAAATTGTCAGTTACATGTTATGGTGAAATGAACAAATTTTTGGGTGTATAGTACCACTGCTATACCTAGTGGACCGGTAAAAAAATATAGAAATTGTCAGTTACATGTTATGGTGAAATGAACAAATTTTTGGGTGTATAGTACCACTGCTATACCTAGTAGACAGGTTAAACAAAACAAAAAAAATTGTCATTTACTTTTTGGGGTTAAATTAACCAATTTTTGGGTGTATAGTACCACTGCTATACCTAGTAGACAGGTTAAAAAGAAAAAAAATTGCCATTTACATTTTAGAGTTAAATTCACCAATTGTTTTGTGTATAGTACCACTGCTATACCTAGTAGACCGGTAAAAATAAAAATATTGTCATTTACATTTTATGGTGAAATTAACCAATTTTGGTGTGTATAGTACCACTGCTATACCCTAGTGGACCGGTAAAAAAATAAAATAAATTGTCAGTTACATTTTATGGTGAAATAACACATTTTGGGGTGTATGGTACCACTGCTATACCTAGTAGACAGGTTAAACAAAACAAAAAAAATTGTCATTTACTTTTTGGGGTTAAATTAACCAATTTTTGGGTGTATAGTACCACTGCTATACCTAGTAGACAGGTTAAAAAGAAAAAAAATTGCCATTTACATTTTAGAGTTAAATTCACCAATTGTTTTGTGTATAGTACCACTGCTATACCTAGTAGACCGGTAAAAATAAAAATATTGTCATTTACATTTTATGGTGAAATTAACCAATTTTGGTGTGTATAGTACCACTGCTATACCTAGTGGACCGGTAAAAAAATAAAATAAAATTGTCAGTTACATTTTATGGGGAAATTAACCAATTTTTGGGTGTATAGTACCACTGCTTTACCTAGTAGACAGGTTAAATAAAAAAATAAAATAAATTGTCAGTTACATTTTATGGTGAAATAACACATTTTGGGGTGTATGGTACCACTGCTATACCTAGTAGGCCAGTTAAAAAATAAATAAATTGTCATTTACATTTTAGGGTGAAATTCAGCAATTTTGGTGTGTATAGTACCACTGCTATACCTAGTGGACCGGTAAAAATAAAAATATAAATAGTCAGTTACATTTTATGGTGAAATTAACAAATTTTTGGGTGTAATATACCCCTCCTCTACCTAGTTGACAGCTTAATAAATTTCAATAATTTTTCTGTTACATTCTTGGGTTGACATTATACAATTTTAGACGTGAATAAACACCTGCTCTGCATAGGTGACAGGGAATAAAATTTAATAAATTATTCAGTAATTAATGTGCGCCACATCCTTTCATTCAATGCTTAAACTTTGAAAAGTTGTCACACTTTTACGCTTTAATAATTCGTCCGATATTTCAACTCTAATTTTAAATTTAAAAAAATGAATCCTCCCTTGGATGTGGTCTCTCTTTCTCACGCTCCCTCTCCGGCCTAGAACCCTGATTCCCCGCCACCCGTGATCACCATGGTAGGCGCATAAAAGAACATCGAAAGTTGATAGAGCAGATATCAAATTGGATGGTGAACATCACGGGGACGTGCAACATGGTGGGGCAGTAAGTGTGCACACGCCTACACGAACTGATTGACAGGGGTCAGCCCCTGCAACTTCTGGGTCTCCAAATTGTCCACATGGCCTGAGCTTTCCCTTTACGCCTTGGAGGTGCTGGCCTGCCCTGCAGCCAGTGTATTGTCTGAACGTGTGTTTAGCACGACTGGAGGGGGTTATCACAGGTTATATTTCCTAATGTTTTGGGGTGTACCCTAATTTTAAAAATAAAATTTAAAACCAAAAAGCAGTGTAGGCTACCTCCTCCTCCACCGCCGCTTCCACCAACACCGCCACATCCACCGCCTCATCAACTTCCTACTCCATATGGACCTGGTACTCCTAGATCAAGATTATTTTTAATTTTTACGTATTTTATGTTATTTAAAGTCATTTCCCTATACATATTTGTTTGCAGAACAGTTGTCATGCTCTTAACCACATTTTGATGCCATTTGCAGCCTTCTAGCCCTTTCCATGACATTTTTACAGCCATTTTAGTGCTCAAAAGTTCGGGTCCCCATTGACTTCAATGGGGTTCGGGGTCAAGTTCGGGTCTGAACTCGAACTTTTTTCCAAAGTTCGGCCGAACCTGTCGAACCCGAACATCCAAGTGTCCGCTCAACTCTACTCCTGACTGTTGTGCACGTCTGATCTGCAACTACAGGAAACGTTTTGTTGAAGTTATTGCTTCCAAAGGAGGTTCAACCAGTTATTAAATCCAAGGGTTCACATACTTTTTCCACCTGCACTGTGAATGTTTACACGGTGTGTTCAATAAAAACATGGTAACATTTAATTCTTTGTGTTATTAGTTTAAGCAGACTGTGATTGTCTATTGTTGTGACTTAGATGAAGATCAGATCAAATTTTTTGACCAATTTGTGCAGAAATCCATATAATTCAAAAGGGTTCACATACTTTTTCTTGCAACTGTATATATAAAATATTATAGGAGCTGAAAGAGAATATTAAGGAACCACACCAAACTGGTTAAAGAAGTAGGCAAAAGAAGGATATAAGTTGGGATAGGAGGAAAAACAATTGTGTAGAGATTAGATAAGGCCGTACTTACCAGTATAGATGTGATATAAAGCTATTAGGTAAAATACAGAACTCGGTTGCATCAGTGGGATGTTAGTTCCCATTCACCCAAGAGTGGGGTTTGCAGAAAAGTAACTATGTAACGGTCACGTACACACACACACAGGGGGGAGAATAGTGACCACTGCGCTCCACCCTCACCCCTGGCCCTGCCTACTTTCCTCATGAGTCCTGATGACAGGGGACAACTGGACGGCAGTCCCTAACTTAGGATACGTGCGGGAAGGACAGACAAGACAAATAACGGATAGTGAACGGACCGGGTCAAAACCAAGAGGACAACGCAGTACAGAGGGATAAGCAAAGAAAGGTCAGGAGAAGCCGGGGTCATAAATACCAGGAGAGTCGAGAAGTACCAAAGGAGTCCGCAAAGAATAGTCAGGTGGGAGCCGAGGTCAATATACCAGGAAGGATGCGCAGTACAGGAGGAGCAGGCAAAGGATCGTCAGGGAACAGGTAAGTACACAGGTATCCAACAAACCCCAGGAACCTAAATTAACAGGCAACCTGTTGCCAGCAGGCTGCCTGTATTTATAGTGGGGAGTGAGGGTCATGTGACGTGGCCAGTGTCACATGACCGACAGACCGACCAGTCGAGCACCGAGTGATCAGCTCGGCGCTCAGAGCAAGGAGGAGGAGACGCCAGTGTCTCTCCTTCTCCCTGACAGCAGCGCTGTCCAGTCGCAGCGCAGAGCTCAGAGCCAGGGAGAAAAAAAAACTCCCTGGCTCTGAGCTGTGATTGGACAGCGCTGCTGTCAGGGAGAAGGAGAGACACTGGCGTCTCCTCCTCCTTGCTCTGAATGTTGAAAGTACTGGGGGCCACAGAGGGTGAACCGAGCGGCGCCCAGGAATAATTGTAAGTGCACTTAGATCCCTGGGCGCTGCTCTATGCAGTCCTCTACTAAGTTCATATTCTTTGGACCCATGAAAGGTCCTCTTTAACTCATTTATACAAGTGTCGGCAGCGGTATCACAGACCCGGCACCCGGCCTCAATAACAGGGCATGCGATACGCGGCAATTAACCCCTCAGGTGCCACATCTGAGGGGTTAATTGCAGCAGATCGAATGCCCTGTTATTGAGGCCGAGTGCGGGTCTGTGATACCGCTGCCGACACTTGTTTTAATATGTTTTACATTCATTGGTGGCACAGTGGCCACAGCTCCTCCCTGCTATCTCCCCATTGGTGGCAGTGGCGGTCACGTCACAGTGGAGAGGGAGGGACTCCTTCCTTCTCCACTGTGCAGTGTGCTAGTGAAGAGAACGTAGGCTGCGCAGGAGCGCGGCGGTACAGTCTCAAATGGCGACAAGACTAAAAAGTAGAGTTGAGCGAACACCTGGATGTTCGGGTTCGAGAAGTTCGGCCGAACTTCCCGGAAATGTTCGGGTTCGGGATCCGAACTGGACCCGAACTTCGTCCCGAACCCCATTGAAGTCAATGGGGACCCGAACTTTTCGGCACTAAAATGGCTGTAAAACAGCCCAGGAGAGAGCTAGAGGGCTGCAAAAGGCAGCAACATGTAGGTAAATCCCCTGCAAACAAATGGGGATAGGGAAATTAATTTAAAAAAAAAAAAAAAAAATTAACCAATATCAATTGGACAGCAGAGCATAGCAGAGAATCTGGCTTCATGTCAGCGGAGAATCAGTCTTCATGTCATAGCAGAGAATCAGGCTTCACGTCACCCACCACTGGAACAGGCCACTGTCACACATTTAGGCCCCGGCACCCAGGCAGAGGAGAGAGGTCCCGTAACAGAGAATCTGGCTTCATGTCAGCACAGAATCAGTCTTCATGTCATAGCAGAGAATCAGGCTTCACGTCACCCACCACTGGAACAGGCCACTGTCACATATTTAGGCCCTGGCACCCAGGCAGAGGAGAGAGGTCCCGTAACAGAGAATCTGGCTTCATGTCAGCACAGAATCAGTCTTCATGTCATAGCAGAGAATCAGGCTTCACGTCACCCACCACTGGAACAGGCCACTGTCACATATTTAGGCCCAGGCACCCAGACAGAGGAGAGGTTTATTCAACTTTGGGTTGCCCCGCAATATAATGGTAAAATGAAAATAAAAATAGGATTGAATGAGGAAGTGCCCTGGAGTAGAATAATATATTGTTAAGGGGAGGTAGTTAATGTCTAATCTGCACAAGGGATGGACAGGTCCTGTGGGATCCATGCCTGGTTCATTTTTATGAACGTCAGCTTGTCCACATTGGCTGTAGAAAGGCGGCTGCGTTTGTCTGTAATGACGTCCCCTGCCGTGCTGAATACACGTTCAGACAAAACGCTGGCCGCCGGGCAGGCCAGCACCTCCAAGGCATAAAAGGCTAGCTCTGGCCACGTGGACAATTTGGAGACCCAGAAGTTGAATGGGGCCGAACCATCAGTCAGTACGTGGAGGGGTGTGCACAGGTACTGTTCCACCATCTTATTGAAATGTTGCCTCCTGCTAACACGTTCCGTATCAGGAGGTGGTGCACTTAGCTGTGGCGTGGTGACAAAACTTTTCCACATCTCTGCCATGCTAACCCTGCCCTCAGAGGAGCTGGCCGTGACACAGCTGCGTTGGCGACCTCTTGCTCCTCCTCTGCCTTCGCCTTGGGCTTCCACTTGTTCCCCTGTGACATTTGGGAATGCTCTCAGTAGCGAGTCTACCAACGTGCGCTTGTACTCGCGCATCTTACTATCACACTCCAGTGCATGAAGTAAGGTGGGCACATTGTCTTTGTACCCTGGATCCAGCAGGGTGGCAACCCAGTAGTCCGCACACGTTAAAATGTGGGCAACTCTGCTGTCGTTGCGCAGGCACTGCAGCATGTAGTCGCTCATGTGTGCCAGCCTGCCCAGAGTTAAGGACAAGCTGTCCTCTGTGGGAGGCGTATCGTTATCGTCCGGTTTTTCCCCCCAGCCACGCACCAGTGATGGGCCCAAGCTGCGTTGGGTGCCAGCCCGCTGTGAACCTGCTTCATCCTCATCCTCCTCCACCTCCTCCTCATCCTCGTCCTCCTCGTCCTCCAGTAGTGGCCCCTGTCTGGCCACATTTGTACCTGGCCTCTGCTGTTGCAAAAAACCTCCCTCTGAGTCACTTCGAAGAGACTGGCCTGAAAGTGCTAAAAATGACCCCTCTTCCTCCTCCTCCTCCTGGGCCACCTCCTCTTCCATCATCGCCCTAAGTGTTTTCTCAAGGAGACATAGAAGTGGTATTGTAACGCTGATAACGGCGTCATCGCCACTGGCCATGTTGGTGTAGTACTCGAAACAGCGCAACAGGGCACACAGGTCTCGCATGGAGGCCCAGTCATTGGTGGTGAAGTGGGTCTGATCCGCAGTGCGACTGACCCGTGCGTGCTGCAGCTGAAACTCCACTATGGCTTGCTGCTGCTCGCACAGTCTGTCCAGCATGTGCAAGGTGGAGTTCCACCTGGTGGGCACGTCGCATATGAGGCGGTGAGTGGGAAGGCCGAAGTTACGCTGTAGCGCAGACAGGCGAGCAGCGGCAGGGTGTGAACGCCGGAAGCGCGAACAGACGGCCCGCACTTTATGCAGCAGCTCTGACATGTCGGGGTAGTTGTGAATGAACTTCTGCACCACCAAATTCAGCACATGCGCCAGGCAAGGGATGTGCGTCAAACCGGCTAGTCCCAGAGCTGCAACGAGATTTCGCCCATAATCGCACACCACCAGGCCAGGCTTGAGGCTCACCGGCAGCAACCACTCGTCGGTCTGTTGTTCTATACCCCGCCACAACTCCTGTGCGGTGTGGGGCCTGTCCCCCAAACATATGAGTTTCAGAATGGCCTGCTGACGTTTACCCCGTGCTGTGCTTAAGTTGGTGGTGAAGGTGTGTGGCTGACTGGATGAGCAGGTGGAAGAAGAGGAGGAGGAATCTGAGTAGGAGGAGGAGGAGACAGGAGGCAAAGAATGTTGCCCTGCGATCCTTGGCGGCGGAAGGACGTGCGCCAAACAGCTCTTCGCCTGGGGCCCAGCCGCCACTACATTTACCCAGTGTGCAGTTAGGGAGATATAGCGTCCCTGGCCGTGCTTACTGGTCCACGTATCTGTGGTTAGGTGGACCTTGCCAAGATGGCGTTGCGCAGTGCACACTTGATTTTATCGGACACTTGTTTGTGCAGGGAAGGCACGGCTCTCTTGGAGAAGTAGTGGCGGCTGGGAACAACATACTGTGGGACAGCAAGCGACATGAGCTGTTTGAAGCTGTGTGTGTCCACCAGCCTAAATGAGAGCATTTCATAGTCCAGTAGTTTAGAAATGCTGGCATTCAGGGCCAGGGATCGAGGGTGGCTAGGTGGGAATTTATGCTTTCTCTCAAATGTTTGTGAGATGGAGAGCTGAACGCGGCAGCAGCAGAAGAGGTAGCAGGGGGAGCCTGAGTGACTTCCTTGTTTTTAAGGTGTTTACTCCACTGCAGTTCATGCTTTGCATGCAGGTGCCTGGTCATGCAGGTTGTGCTAAGGTTCAGAACGTTAATGCCTCGCTTCAGGCTCTGATGGCACAGCGTGCAAACCACTCGGGTCTTGTCGTCAGCACATTGTTTGAAGAAGTGCCATGCCAGGGAACTCCTTGAAGCTGCCTTTGGGGTGCTCGGTCCCAGATGGCGGCGGTCAGTAGTAGGCGGAGTCTCTTGGCGGCGGGTGTTCTGATTTTGCCCACTGCTCCCTCTTTTGCTACGCTGTTGGCTCGGTCTCACCACTGCCTCTTCCTCCGAACTGTGAAAGTCAGTGGCACGACCTTCATTCCATGTGGGGTCTAGGACCTCATCGTCCCCTGCATCGTCTTCCACCCAGTCTTGATCCCTGACCTCCTGTTCAGTCTGCACACTGCAGAAAGACGCAGCAGTTGGCACCTGTGTTTCGTCATCATCAGAGACGTGCTGAGGTGATATTCCCATATCCTCATCATCAGGAAACATAAGTGGTTGTGCGTTAGTGATTTCTATCTCTTCCACCCCTGCGGAAGGGCTAGGTGGATGCCCTTGGGAAACCCTGGCAGCAGAGTCTTTAAACAGCATAAGAGACTGCTGCATAACTTGAGGCTCGGACAGTTTCCCTGATATGCATGGGGGTGATGTGACAGACTGATGGGCTTGGTTTTCATGCGCCATCTGTGCGCTTTCTGCAGAAGACTGGGTGGGAGATAATGTGAACGTGCTGGATGCACTGTCGGCCACACAATTGACTAATGCCTGTTCCTGCTCAGGCCTTACCATCCTTAGAACGGCATTGGGCCCCACCAAATATCCCTGTAAATTCTGCTGGCTACTGGGACCTGAGGTAGTTGGTTCACTAGGACGTGTGGCTGTGGCAGAACGGCCACGTCCTCTCCCAGCACCAGAGGGTCCACTAACACCACCACGACCATGTCCACGTCCGCGTCCCTTATTAGATGTTTTCCTCATTGTACCCGTTCACCACAATTTTGAGAATGGCAAATTTGGGAATAGTTTTTCAACCCAGAACAAAAACTGTGCTTTTACGGTCACTACAAATAACTTGACCAGCTAAAACAAAACAGATTTGGTTGAATAGAGATGTGAGGCCTGTTTTTTTCGTGCTGTGTGACAGGTATACGTTTAATCACAGAATTAGACTTGTATCTGCACGGTAGCGTGTGTGTTAAGTTTTTCTGAATGACACTATCAGCACATTGAATCTAAGATATCCTTTTTGGGATAGATTTAAAGTAGGCCTGATATAGCAGAAACTACTAATTTTGAGAATGGCAAATTTGGGAATAGTTTTTCAACCCAGAACAAAAACTGTGCTTTTACGGTCACTACAAATAACTTGACCAGCTAAAACAGTACTGATTTGGAGGAATATAAATGTGAGGCCTGTTTTTTAGGCGCTGGGTGACAGGCTCAACTTGCCCCTGATGTAATATATGGCCAAAAAATAACCACACTATTGATGGTTAAATACACTTGGTGGCAGCTTGTGCTGGCGCACCACAAGACACAAGATGGCCGCCGATCACCCCAGAAAAAAGTGATATAAAAACGCTCTGGGCACCCTAAAAACACTGAGCAATTGAATAGCAGCAGTTCAATGATCCACAGCTGTAGATCGATCACAGAATTAAGTCTTTTGGAGGAGTTAATCACTGCCTAATCTCGCCCTAACGTCGCAGCTGCAACCTCTCCCTATGCTTGAATCAGCAGAGTGACGTGCAGCGCTACGTGACCCAAGCTTATATAGAGGCTGGGTCACATGCTGCACTGGCCAATCACAGCCATGCCAATAGTAGGCAAGGCTGTGATGGCCTCTTGGGGCAAGTAGTATGACGCTTGTTGATTGGCTGCTTTGCAGCCTTTCAAAAAGCGCCAAGAAAGCGCCGAACACCGAACCCGAACCCGGACTTTTACGAAAATGTTCAGGTTCGGGTCCGTGTCACGGACACCCCAAAATTCGGTACGAACCCGAACTATACAGTTCGGGTTGGCTCATCCCTACTAAAAAGTCTTCTCGCCATCTGGAGCCCTGAAGGTGGTGATAAAAGAAAAAACAAACTGAAGATCAATTGAAGGAGGCGCTTGAATAACCAGTAGTTTCTGTGCAAGTTTCTACTTAAGTGTATAGAGCGGATCTAAAACTTTACATTTCATAATTAAGTGACAGACTAGCAAGAGAGAAGTTGCAGCATAAAGAAGAATATAAGTTATACAGCAAGGTTATCAGTACAGCAGAGTCAGAGAGCAACAGATGTAGCAAAGACGAGTTTGCCTGCCAGAGTTTGAATGCTAAAGCCTGCTGGGACCAAGACCAAGTCTGTAAACCGTTTTGGAGGAACGTTTATGCAGAGTAAAGCTGCTATTTAACTACATCACAAGGTCTGGACTCAAATTCCTCAACTATTGCCCCCTATTTGTTTGCTTCAGAGCCAACGCCCAGGGTCCAGCCGTATCCAGGTAGGAGCACCGTGACACTCTCTTACAACATAAAGGGACATTTTAAGCCACCCTATACCACTCGGACATTCCTACACCTGTGTACCACCACCAATTACAAAAGGGACCCTGGCCGCTGTGTTGCAACGGCACACAGGCGTAAAAGCCCCTTTTATTGTATAAATGTTACACTTGAAATTGGAGAAAACTGCATTTTTCCAACTTTTTGCCTTTTTGTAAAATAAAAAAAAACAACCAAAACAAATACTACTAAATAATACCAAAATTATACCACAAAATGTATTTCTCCTAAAAAAATAAATAAATAACAAACTCATGGGGATACATAAAATTCCCACAAAAATATAATGCGCTAACTAAAAAAAAATTGCATAACTGCAGATTTTGGTCATTTGGGCTCAGAATACATATTAATATAAAATTGCCCTGGGGCTCATAGGACTCTAGTAACACCTTTGTTCATAAGTCATCTTAGGGACTGTATAGTGCCACTGTAATATCCTTTTTTTAAGGCTGTCTCATTCTTTGCAAGTTTGTTGCAATTATTTTTCTTTGATTTCAACTGGGAAAACTACCCTATTAAAGCTACTTTCACACTAGAGTTTTTACCGGATCCGGCATGGTTCAGCAAAAACGCTTCAGTTACTGATAATGCAACCGTCTGCATCCGTTATGAACGGATCCGGTTATATTATCTTTAACATACCCAGGACGGATCCGTCATGAACTCCATTGAAAGTTAATGGGGGACGGATCTGATTTCTATTGTGGCAGAGAAAACGGACCCGTCCCATTGACTTGCATTGGGGGTCATGCCGGGTCCATCTTGCTCCGCATCCCAGGACGAAATGCAAAATACTTGTTGCGTTTAGCTCTCCGGTATGGGAACGCAACTAAATGGAACGGAATGCATTTTGGAGCATTCCATTCTGTTCAGCTCAGTTTTGTCCCCATTGACAATGACCGGTATTGAGCCCCTATGACGGATCTTAATGCCGGAAAACTAAAACGCTAATGTGAAAGTAGAATAAAAACTATCTAAAAAACAGAATCTGTTGTTTTAGCACATTATCTATTTCATTCTTTAGAAGGGTTACAGATAATACTGCATTCATGTGTTGGTGTGGTGTTGGAGAGGCTTTTCGTTTCGACACTACCCTGTAGATTGTAGGATGATGTGCTATAAGCAGTAATTCTGAGTGTCTCCTTTCATGACGCCCTGGTAACTCTGTGTGCACGGGTTGCCCGTCTTTCTTGCTTTGCAGTAAGGTCTCACTTGGTGCCAGACATATGTTTCCACCGCCTCTATGATCCGTAGACAGCACTATCAGCTCATTAGTGACACGACAGCTGCCTGTTGATTCATGAAGCAGCAGAAAGAGTCAGGCCGCTGGGAACCAAGGGAAAACTGAAATATTGTAAGACTGTAAGACTTGTGAAACCAGCAAATCAGAGCCCGACAACCTATATTCATTCTTTCCAAACAAAGTATCCGACAACTCTTTTAACACTTTATCAGTGTAAAGAAAAGAAAGGGATTGGATCTAGTGCATTTAGGAAACATTTCTGACTGATTAACAAAGTAAGTTTGGTTGATGTCACAGTACAGAGAAAATAAACACAGTTATGTCACAGTACAGAGATAATAAACACAGTGATGTCACAGTACAGAGAAAATAAACACAGTGATGTCACAGTACAGAGAAAATAAACACAGTGATGTCACAGTACAGGGATAATAAACACAGTGATGTCACAGTACAGAGAAAATAAACACAGTGATGTCACAGTACAGAGAAAATAAACACAGTTATGTCACAGTACAGGGATAATAAACACAGTGATGTCACAGTACAGAGGTAATAAACACAGTGATGTCACAGTACAGGGATAATAAACACAGTGATGTCACAGTACAGGGATAATAAACACAGTGATGTCACAGTACAGAGATAATACACACAGTGATGTCACAGTACAGGGATAATAAACACAGTGATGTCACAGTACAGGGATAATAAACACAGTGATGTCACAGTACAGAGATAATAAACACAGTGATGTCACAGTACAGAGATAATCAACACAGTGATGTCACAGTACAGAGATAATCAACACAGTGATGTCACAGTACAGAGATAATAAACACAGTGATGTCACAGTACAGAGGTAATAAGCACAGTGATGTCACAGTACAGAGGTAATAAACACAGTGATGTCACAGTACAGAGATAATCAACACAGCGATGTCACAGTGCAGAGATAATACACACAGTGATGTCACAGCAAAGAGATAATAAACACAGTGATGTCACAGTACAGAGATAATAAACACAGTGATGTCACAGTACAGGGATAATAAACACAGTGATGTCACAGTACAGAGATAATAAACACAGTGATGTCATAGTACAGAGGTAATAAACACAGTGATGTCACAGTACAGAGATAATCAACACAGCGATGTCACAGTGCAGAGATAATACACACAGTGATGTCACAGTACAGAGATAATAAACACAGTGATGTCACAGTACAGGGATAATAAACACAGTGATGTCACAGCAAAGAGATAATAAACACAGTGATGTCACAGTACAGAGATAATAAACACAGTGATGTCACAGTACAGGGATAATAAACACAGTGATGTCACAGTACAGGGATAATAAACAGTGATGTCACAGTACAGGGACAATAAACACAGTGATGTCACAGTACAGGGATAATACACACAGTGATGTCACAGTACAGGGATAATAAACACAGTGATGTCACAGTACTGCGATAATAAACACAGTGATGTCACAGTACAGGAATAATAAACACAGTGATGTCACAGTACAGGATAATAAACACAGTGATGTCACAGTACAGGGATAATACACACAGTGATGTCACAGTACAGAGATAATAAACACAGTGATGTCACAGTACAGGAATAATAAACACAGTGATGTCACAGTACAGGGATAATAAACACAGTGATGTCACAGTACAGGAATAATAAACACAGTGATGTCACAGTACAGATATAATAAACACAGTGATGTCACAGTACAGAGATAATAAACACAGTGATGTCACAGTACAGAGATAATAAACACAGTGATGTCACAGTACAGAGGTAATGAACACAGTGATGTCACAGTACAGAGATAATGAACACAGTGATGTCACAGTACAGGGATAATAAACACAGTGATGTCACAGTACAGAGATAATAAACACAGTGATGTCACAGTACAGAGATAATAAACACAGTGATGTCACAGTACAGGTATAATACACACAGTGATGTCACAGTACAGAGATAATAAACACAGTGATGTCACAGTACTGGGATAATAAACACAGTGATGCCACAGTACAGAGATAATAAACCCAGTGATGTCACAGTACAGGGATAATAAACACAGTGATGTCACAGCACAGAGATAATATACACAGTGATGTCACAGCACAGAGATAATATACACAGTGATGTCACAGTACAGAGATAATAAACACAGTGATGTCACAGCACATAGATAATATACACAGTGATGTCACAGTACAGAGATAATAAACACAGCGATGTCACAGCACAGAGATAATAAACACAGTGATGTCACAGCACATAGATAATAAACACAGTGATGTCACAGTACAGAGATAATAAACACAGTGATGTCACAGTACAGAGATAATAAACACAGTGATGTCACAGCACAGAGATAATAAACACAGTGATGTCACAGCACATAGATAATATACACAGTGATGTCACAGCACAGAGATAATATACACAGTGATGTCACAGCACAGAGATAATAAACACAGTGATGTCACAGTACAGAGATAATATACACAGTGATGTATGTGATGGGTATCTCCTGTATATAATTATATATGTACAGCTGGTATAAGTTATACATCTTCTTGTATAGTGATATAACCTGAGCATCTCCTGTATACAATTATATACCAGAATTTTTTGCTCTTAACTGTACTCTAAGGTTTTTATTCAGTTCTAAGCATTTGTAGATGTGAATATTCAGCTTTTATGTCCTGTCCTTTTTCAGGGTGTCAGGGACATTTCCTTGATTTGTATTCATTCTTTATTCTTGTTTTCGGGAGATGAAGTAGAAGCCGCAGTAAAGCTTATTTCTATGCTCGGTCTTAAATAGGAATAATGACCAGCCGAGGGACGGTATCGTGTTTATGTAAAGCGAGTAATGTCATGAATCCTCCATTTTGCACAGTGACATAAACCTCCCCACGGAGGGTTTGTGGCGTTAAAGCGAGCTCTCCGCGGTGCTGAAATCTTCTGATCTGCTGCTGTTCACACCACGAGGCGTCTCACATAAGTTACTGATATTTGTCAGCTCTGGAATATGGTGTCTGAACTTCTCAAAGACTTCACCAATCTATTTTTTCTGACTAAAACATGACTCTTAAAGGGGAATTCCATTTTAACTTCAGATGTGATGCTTTATTTGTTTTTCTGGTGGAGGAGGTGGGACCACCATTGACTCCTAGCATGGAGGGGCTTGATGAATCATACATTATCTTACAAAAATTATGACTGACAACCCGCAAAGAAAAGAAAAAATTTGTCCGTCCCCCCGAAACAATATCTAATCAATCCCTACCTTGGGGATTAGTACATCAGTAAAGTGTTAATCCCATCTCAGACATTTACGTAACAGATTACGCCATCAATATCGGGTAAGTGCAGGTTTCTGCACCAATCTTGAGGACAGGGGTCCACCATTTTCCGGGCTGCTGTGGATAGAGAGGGGGCAGCACATGCAAGGTTCCCTCCATTCCTTTCTATAGGAGAAACCAAAATCTAGTGAGCGTGGTTACCCGGACAATTTTGATACTCCCATAGAAAGTAATGGAGCGAGCTGTGCAGTGTGCATGTAACAAGTCTGAGGTCTCTGTTCCCAGGGACGGGTGCAGGTCTTATATGTGGGACCAGCACTCATTGGGCATTTCTGCAAATCCAGTTCCGTAAATGTCCGGGATAGGAATAAGTCCGAGTTGGACTTGATAGACTTTTGTCTTTTTCCAACCTTAACAGCTATGTAACTATGTAACCCTTTAAAATGTCAAAATGGAGTGGAATTCAATCCAACTTTCAGGGAAAATTCAATTAGCCGCAAAGCCGAATTTCCTCGTGCTTTATGGTAGGGAATCGATTTTCCCTGAATGGCGGTAAAAAATATAAAAAAATCATACTAACCTCATACATTTGCTCGGTTGCCAATATCTTGATTGAAGATCTCACACGAAATCCTGTGCGCAGTGACGTATGACATCACCACTCCAGCCAATGTGATGAGGTCATCATCAGCTGCGCAAGATTTTGCGCTAGATCTTTAATCAAGATGGCAGCGGCAAATGAATGAGGTAAGTATAATTAAATTTTTTGATTTTTATTTTACACTGTGTTATTGCTATCAGAAGCTGTTATCAGCTATAGATGTGGCATCTGAAGGGTACAATGATGGGAAGCAGAATTACTTACAAAGAAATGCACTTCGTGAAGAAGTAATTCGTCACGAAGATAATTTTTTGGTAAAATTTGGCAAAGTAGCCAAATCAAATATTTTAATACTTCGCTCTTCTCTCGTGACTACTAGAGATGGCATTGCGGTTCGCCCGGCGGTAGTTTCGCGGAGAACTTTGCTCATTTGCGATTCGCCGAACATGCGAACATATGGCGATGTTCGCATGCGCCATATTCTTTTGCATTGCGATTAACTTTGATCCATGACACATCCATCAGATGGTACAGGACAGCCAATTGAGACGTTTCAGCACATGGACATACCCCCTACCCTATAAATAAACCCCGATCTGGCCGCCATTTTACATTCAGTCTTTTGCCAGTGTAGGGAGAGGTTGCTGTGTGGAGCAGGGACAGACTGTTAGGGGCACCAAACGCGAGCTAATAGCTCGGCCTTTAACACCATCCCTCCCAACAAGTTGGCAACGAAACTGAACAACTTGGGTCTCAGCTCAGACCTGTGCAACTGGATACTGGATTTTCTTACAAAAAGACCACAAATCGTCCGCATGGGCAAGCCCTTCTCTTCATCCTTAACACTAAACACTGGGGCACCGCGAGGCTGTGTGTGGAGCCCTCTCCTTTACTGCCTCTTCACCAATGACTGTAAACCTATTCACAATACCAATACCATTATACAATGTGCAGATGACACCACCGTGATAGGCCTGATCTCCAACAATGATGAAACAGACTATAGGAAAGAGGTTGAGAACCTAGAGAGATGGAGTAAGAACAACAACCTCATACTCAATACCAAGAAAACAAAGGAGCTAATTCTGGATTTAAGGAAGAAGAAACCAAATGGACACCATCCCATTAGATGCCAGCACCTTGATGGTGCAAAATGTTGAGAGTGGTTGTAGTATGGAGTTAGAAGAATGAGGCAGGTTTAAATCCAACGGTAAACTTTACTATAACCAGGTTTTTGATGACAGTTTACATCCAGTAATAAAGCAGTCTCTGACACACATGCAAGTTGGATGTGATAAATCCCAGTAACAGGCTGTGCTGGTAGTAATGTACTTACTGATATTCAGCTCCTTGCCTTGCTTCAGTCTCAGTTGAGGTAGTTCAAGTCTTAATCTTCTACACACAAGTGATGCAACAGATATTTGATCTGTCCTTAAAATAACGGTGAGGCTGCCAGAAGCTAATAAGTCCTTCACCTTGATACAAAGGCACCTAGAGCCCAGAATAATGGCTATTGTCATTCCTTTGTCTTTCTCCAACAATAATTGTGACCAAAATTCACTCGCTACTCCGGAAGAGTGAATGGTAGAATATAGACTTCACCTCTGCCTGTCTTCCTGGCTTGATACTGAGATCCACAATGGCTCCTCTAGGCCGTGGAGCCCAAGAGAGAGAGCTGAGAGGAGAGGAGACCTCTCCTTTCTCCTCCACACTCTGAACTCGACCACTATATCTTCCCAACTCCCCTTACTTGGCCTCAATTGTCCTATATATACTGTGGTGCTACCCCCATCTAGTGGTGGAATGTATGTAGTGCACCTGACAGCCTGGTAACAGGGATTTTACATAAGGAAACAATACAGCATGATATTACATATGACAAAATTAAGCTTTTGCAGTGCCCACGTAAGCTAGTGGGATGCTGCAAGTCCAATCATCCTGGGCTGGAATACCTGTTCACAGGGGCCAGAAGTTGGTTGACTCCATGCAACACAGATGTACAGCAGTTCTCAGAAACAGTAGTTATACAACTAAATATTAGTGAAGTGCTTCAATGGAAAGCAAAATCTTCAAACATTTTTCAGTTTATATAGTGAATGTTTGAGTTTGTAAAGAAGAAAAAAATACTGCTGTTTTTTTGAACAGTCTAATATTCACTTTTCTTCAATTTTTTTAGAGGTACAACACAAATTTGATATATTTTTCTTCATGTTTTATTCGGAATAGAATGTATCTCTGGCACAAAGTCTCGGTGCCAAGATACATCTGACCACAGACACGTGGCCTAGCCTTTTACTGCCCACTGGGTGAACCTCCTGACGGCCATCAAGCATGTAACCTGTGGATCCCGTGTGGATTTGGTTTTACCGCCACGGATTGCATGCAGGCCTGCCTCTTCTTCTCCTCCTCCTACTCCATCCTCCCTCTCCTCCTCGGCTGACTCCTCCTTTTCCAGTGCTACCGCCTCTTCCGCTGCGCCCCCCAGGCTCCCCAGAAACTATTTGACGTGCCAGGTGAGACGTTGCCATGCTGTGCTGCGGCTGTTGTGCCTGGATGCCAAGAGCCACACCGGTCCTGCACTGCTTTCAGTTCTGTGGTCACAGGCCGATCAGTGGCTAACCCCGCTCAATTTGACAGTTGGTAAAGTGGTGTGCGACAACGGTGCCAATCTGCTGAGTGCACTGAAACAGGGCAAAATGACACGTGTGCCGTGCATGGCACACGTCCTGAACTTATTCGTGCAGCGATTCGTTGCCAAATACCCCGGGGTCCAGGACGTCTTGCGGCAGGCCAGAAAAATCTCTGGCCATTTTAGAAGATCTTACACGGCCATGGCTCGCCTTGCTGCCGTTCAGCGGCGACACCACCTGCCGTCAGACGTCTGATTTGTGACTGCCCGACGCGATGGAACTCCACCTTGTATCTGCTTGATAGGCTGCTCCAACAGAAACGTGCAGTTAGTGACTACCTGTACGAACTCTGCGGCAGGACAGGTTCTGGGAGCTTGGTTTCTTTTCACCATGCCAGTGGCTGCTCATGTGCATGCAGACTTCTGCAGGCATTTGATGAGATCACCAAACTAGTCAGTCGCAGTCAGGGCGCCATCAGTGACATCGTACCTTACGCCTTCTTTCTGGAGCGTGCATTGCGTCATGTCATTGATCAAGCCATCAAGGAGCAGGAAGATGAGGAAGTCGCAATGCTGGATGAATTCGGATGGGGGGCTACTCCATCTGAGACAAGTCAACAGGAGTCTGAAGAGGAGTCAGAGGAGGATGGTGCCTGGGGGGAGAAGGAGGAGCAAGAAGAGCAGGCTTTAAACTTTTCTGGGATCCCTGGTTGTCCGTGGCTGGGGGGAGGAGACCGAGGACGGCATTATCCTGGGCAATGAGGGCACTCCACCACTTCCAAGGGCACTCCACCACTTCCAATTTAGTGCAAATGGGGGCCTTCATGCTCCAATGTTTGAAGAGGGACCCCCGTTTAAAAAGCATAAAGGGCAAGGATGTCACGGCCTTTGCTGTGTGCGCTGTGACACTTTTGCCATGCTTGCAGTTGCCCTAGGCAACGTGTTGCGGTTATAGCATGCAGGGGCAGTGTCACGGCCTTTGTTTTGTGCGCTGTGACATGGTTGCCACGCATGCTGTTGCCTTCCTCTGTCTGGTGCTGTAAGGGTTAACTTCCTGACTGGGTGTGGTCACTTGGCTTTTATCTCCTGTGGCTTCCTGGCTAGAGTCAGTTGTACTTCAGCTGTCGTTGGTGCTGGAGCTCTGCTCCAGTCCAGGTTGTTCTATCTGCCCAGTCCTTGAGAGCCACCTTGTAGGACATCGATGTAATCGGCGATGTCATTCCTTTGTCTCCCTTATCCTCTATGTACCCAACCTCACTTCTTGTATGTTTGGTGTGGGTTTATGTTCAGGGTTGGTTTGTTGTACGTCTTATTTGTTGTTACATGTCTGGGATGTTGTTGGTGTTTGTCCCTACATGTGTGCAAGACGTTACCCTGTTTGTGTTGTACCTCCGGAAGGGGGCTGGTTTCCCGGAGGGGTGAACCATAAGTCTGTATGCAGTGCTGCCTGGGGCTGCATTACATCTTGCTGTTTCAGGCCCAGGCAGAATCAGGAGTGCTGGATACCTGTGTGTGGTGTTGTTTGTACGGTGTCCTATTTGGTGTGTGGGCACCTGTACTTTTGCACGAGTTCCAGTCGTGGTGGCTGCGGCAGGTAAGTGTGTTTCTGGTTTTCTTAACTGCCGACTCTATTGCTGCATATGGTCTTTTCCTTTCCCTGCTGCTAGGCCATTTGAGACGCCTATTCATCCGTGTCTGGGAAGAACAGGTCGTCTCTCCCCTGATCCTATGTGAGGGATTATCAGGGCGACTCAGGGCCAAAGGTATCCAGGGTATGAGCCATCCTACCATCCAGGTCTGCTCATATGGTGAGGTGTTAGGGTGAGGATTAGGGACGCTTTAGGAGGTGACCTGCTCCCTGATTCCGGCATCCTGGCCTAGCTGCTTCCCCTTTATATCTGACATTGTACGGTTGGGGGTTTTCCCCACCGTGACAAAGGACCAGTACTGGATGGCAACGTACTTAGACCCCCGGTACAAACACAAAATGGCAGACATGTTACCAGCATCACAGAGGGCTGTCAGAATGCAGCATTTCCAGGCCTTGCTGCGAGAGATGCTGCATTCCGCTGTTGCGGGTGCTGGCAGAGGAATTTCCACCCACAGCGAAACAGGTGCGGGTACCAATCCTACCGCGCCTGCAAGAAGAGGGCGGTTTGAAGATGTGTTGGTCACTTCGGATATGAGATCATTCTTGCAGCCAACCCATCGAGAGCTGCCCTCCGGATCCAGCCTCAGGGAATGCCTAGACCGACAGGTGCCCGACTACATCGGGTTAACAGCCGCTGTGGACGCTCTGAGAAGCAAGGAGCCCCTGGACTACTGGGTGTGCAGGCTTGACCTGTGGCCAGAACTGGCACAATTTGCCATGGAACTCTTGGCTTGCCCCTCGTCGAGTGTCGAAAGGACGTTCGTGGCAGCAGGGGGGATCATGACCGATAAGCGCACTCGCCTAGCTCACAACAGTGTGGACTAACTCACATTTCTAAAAATGAATGAGGCATGGATCTCGGAGGAATTCAACACCTGTGATGACCACGTGTAATTGAATTTCCTCATGCCAGCCCACACATATCCGCCACCACCTAGAACAAATAATGGTCCCTGTCTTATGTAAATAAAGCGGCATAAAAGGCCTTTTCTGTCAGGAGAATACCTAATTTTTGGGGCCTGTACTGGCCTAATGAACCTCCAGACACATCATCACAAGTTCTTTTCTGTCAGGTGAATGCCTAATGTTTGTGGCCTGTACTCCCGTGGCCCAAAATAAATATTTTCTAGGCTCCAGCAGGCACATTTTTGAGAGTTTCCCTTTAAGATGCATAAAAAAGGCCCCTGATTAAAATACATATTTTTTGTGGGAATTTTTGCCTTTGATCCCTCTCTGGTTTGTCACTGTCCATGTTGTGGGACTATTTATGTACTTCTAGCAAGTATTTGGTGGCTGCAAATATGACCTGAAGGTTTTTCAGGTTCGCCTGCCATTAACGGGAGTCTGTCACCTCCATATCGCCATATACAGTGCTTACATTGTCCTATAGCACACCTATACATGAATGTAATGGTATCTTTGTTATTTTCTTTACACTTGCAGAAGGTGGAAAAACAAAGCTTAATTTATATGCAAATGAGCACTCGCAAGTACCCGGGGGCGGCGTTCACTGTGTTGGAGCCCAGGCTGCTCTGCCTTATTTTATTGTTTCCCTGCCCACCCTCCTATTCCCTTGCATCATCCTTCCGAGATCCCGCGCCTGCGCACTGCCTCGCCGGGCCGGGGCATGCACACTGCGATGCCCATTGTTGGCACGGCATCGCTTTAACTACTGCACATGTGCCGGCGAACGCAATGTGGCGTTTGCCAGTGCATGCGCAGTAGTTAAAGCGATGCCGTGCCCACAATGGGCATCGCTGTGCGCATGCTCCAGCCCGGCGAGGCAGTGCACAGTGCAGAATCTCGGCCGGACCGAAGTATGACGCAAGGGAATAGGATGGCGGGCAGAGGCTGGGGCGAGGAAACAATGAAAAAAGGCAGAGCAGCCTGGGCTCCAACACACTGAACACCGCCCCCGGGCACTTGCGAGTCATCATTTGCATATGAATTAAACTTTTTTCCACCTAAACGTTTTTCCACCTTCTGCAAGTGTAAAGAAAATAACAAAGGTACCATTACATTCATGTATAGGTGTGCTATAGGACAATGTAAGCACTGTATATGGCCATATGGAGGTGACAGACTCCCTTTAAAGTGAATGGGGCCCACCGCCATTGCGCGGTTCGCGAACATTTGATCACGAAATGTCCCGGCTGATGTTCGTCCATCACTAGTGACTACCTCAACTACTTATACCGGTCTAGTGTTACGTGAGAAGAAAATGTTTATCCTGCCACCCCTGTGAAGGGAAAGGGTGAAAAATAAGTAAACGATGACTGGAAATTTGGAAGGATCCCACTAGGAGTCGCTCCTTTTTAGGAAGGTATACCCTATAAGTTACCGTTTTCCACGCCTCTCATTTATAACTCGAGTTACAGCGTGAACAGTAAAGCAAGAATATCGGGTTTGATGAAGATTATTCTACTGCATTATACTGAGACGTCTCCATTGCCTGGTAAGTTCTTCTGAGCTTAGAGCCGAGTTCTTCCCAGTCACCCCGTGTCGTGAAGTCGCCTAGAACCCAGTTAGTGGTTCGTCTCTTTCTGCTCTGATCATTTTTAGCTGCTGCTCTCATGTCTGGGAGCAGAAGTGAAGGATCTCTGCAGGTTCTTCATGACTCCTGGCATTATAAAGGTTTCTGCTCCCATCTGTCTGGGAGGGGGCGCAGGAGCTGTATTTTTAAGAACATGTACATGGCGTATCTTCATGTTCTTCCTTGTTAATCTTCTTCTTTAGGGGTTTCCGGAGTCCCCACTTGAGTGGACTTGAGCTCTAGACGAACACTTAATCTTTGAGGAGGAAATAAACATCTCTGAATTATTGAAGAAACTATTCATCCCCAGATTATGGCGGCCGGATCAATGAATGTAAATCCCGGCTTTTAAGTAAACAGCATTTAAAGACATTTCCAGCAGTACTGGGAATAAGTCACATCTATTACCTTCATGTATGAGCTCTACAAGAAAACGCAGACCGCTCACTGCTCTGCCATTGTGTTCTGTCCACGGAGACAGAGAACTAGGGTGATAAGGGACCGAACACCCAAAGGGGCCCAACTCCGCTCAGACATAACATGCAGTTAGAGATGACTAGTGATGACCTCAGTCCGAATTTCAGAATAAATTTCATTAGCCACAAAGCTGAATTTTTCTCGTGCTTCACGGTAGCGAATCTATTTAATCTGAAAAAGTGTAAAAAACAAAAAAAGAATACTTAGCTGATCCATTTGCTAGCAACGGGCCAGACATATGACACCACTACCACTCCGGCCGGCATCTCGGGACATACAGAATTTCTCACCAGATCTTCAAGCAAGATGGTGGCGGCCGGCTCATCGCAAACAAATGGAGCAGATAAGCATTATTTATTTATTTATGTTAATTTTCACTGTATTATTCCTATCAGATGCCGCTCTCTGTCATTGCACCCAATGAACTTTAGGACAAAGTAATTCATCACAAAGCGGATTTTCTTTTAAAATTCGGCAAAGCAGCCAAATCGAATTTTAAAAAACTTCACTCATCTCTAGAGATGACTATAAAAAAGGGAAAATGTCACAGGTAACCACCCATAAAACTTAACTTTTAATATCTATCTAAAATAGCTACAAATCCTCCAACACAAACCCCATAACAGTAAAATAAGAAAACAAGATGGAAGATATCATTAGGTTGATGCTTAGCTTTAGGGCTAGGAATGGCAGAGATTGGGCCGAATATATAGCTATGGGCTCTCTCCCTGTAGCTGACCCTCTCGCTATTTGTGCCCTGCCTACAAACGGAATGGCCACCCCCGATAGGGGGATCCCGTATCAGGAACCCCCTGAATGCCCGTGGATGGCCCTGAGTCGGGATGTCCCTGGTAGCTATTGTATGCTAACCTATTAGTTAATCGTTATTGTAATAGCTAACGACTAAGGTACAAAAAACTAATATACCATAAAAAGTAATGAAAGTTTAGAGACAGATCATGAGATGATTAGTCTATCTCCTGCTTATACCTGTAGATACATACTATTAGTTGTCAGATAGCACATAATCCGATTTTCTAGTTAAACAGAATGTTTGACATAACCTACAGTTGGTGGCATCAATATCCCTTTATTTCATAGATATTATGATTAGTGTTGAGCGAACTTCTGTTTTAAGTTCGGCGTCTAAAGTTCGGCTTCCGGTTAGCGGAGAATCCTGATATGGATTCCGAATTCCGTTGTGGTCCGTGGTAGCGGAATCAATAATCGGCCATTATTGATTCCGCTACCACGGACCAGAACGGAATTCGTAATCCATATCGGGATTCTTCGCTAACCGGAAGCCGAACTTTAGAAGCCGAACTTAAAACAGAAGTTCACTCAACACTAATTATAATGCCATCTAAGTTGATGACACCATTGTCCCGACGCGTTTCACCCTTACTGTACTCGGGTTCATCAGCAAACCAAATTGTATTCAGAAACAGGGGTATTAATAGTGCCTTATTATCTAAATGATATTTAAATTGGTAGTTATGACATTGATAAATATTTGTCTACTTGAGTATCACGGATGAGGGCGTTATACCTAATATCTCCATGTAGTAGCAGCCACCTGGTTATGGTTGGCTTTATGAGTTGTAACATGCAGAAAGATGTGTCTGTATTGCCGTGTGCAGTACTGACTAATTGCTGGGGTCCAGTAATCAGAAGGATTTAATAGTACTTCAGTGGTGTCTCCGCTGACCTTTTAGATGGTAAATCTACGGGGCCCAGTTCATGTATGATAACTCTTAACCAGTGACACTGCCGTCTTTAAAGCAGTGTTTTCTGTCAGCGTGCGGCGTCCGATGGCCTCCCGGCGTCTGCAACATTACAGAGGGAGCCAGGGGTGTAACTAGAAGTGACTGGGCCCCACAGCAAATATTTGTAAGGGCCCCTCCAGCGCGCTTCGCACCTCCCTCCTCCTGTGTAAACCCCACTCCTTTGGCACAGTGTAGCAGCGGTATACTGTATATTGTGTGGCACAGTGTAGAGGTATACTGTATATTGTGTGGCACAGTGTAGAGGTATACTGTATATTGTGTGGCACAGTGTAGAGGTATACTGTATATTGTGTGGCACAGTGTAGAGGTATACTGTATATTGTGTGGCACAGTGTAGAGGTATACTGTATATTGTGTGGCACAGTGTAGAGGTATACTGTATATTGTGGGGCACAGTGTAGAGGTATACTGTATATTGTGGGGCACAGTGTAGCGGTATACTGTATATTGTGGGGCACAGTGTAGAGGTATACTGTATATTGTGGGGCACAGTGTAGCGGTATACTGTATATTGTGGGGCACAGTGGATGCTATATGTGTATAACATAAACATATTTCATATGAAAACTTACAGTTACTTGACCCTTGGGGATCTCGGACACCACTTCAACACTTGGCCGGGGGCTCGGCGGAGCTGATGTTGTGCTTTATCCTAATGAGAAAGATTTCATAATAAGGATTTGGAGAAGGGGCAGAGGGATAGCAGAGCAGGGAGAGGCTGGTACTGCTACTAGGGGGTCATACCATGGGGGAGTAATAAAGCCCACCATAATGCCCCCCCCAGTAGTAATAATTCTCCTTATAATGTGACAGTGCAAAAATACTCCTTGTAATCCCCCCAGTTGAGCTAATGTCCCCATAGTGCCCCCATAATGTCCCAGTATAAAATACCCCAATATAGTGCCCCCAGTAAATTCCCCCATAGTGCTCCTCTCCCCCCTTCCTGCTAGTGCCCCCCATAATGTACCAGTATAAAATGCCATATATATAGTGCCCCAGTAGATGCCCCTCAGTGTCCGGCCTCTGATAGGCTGCCGGCCTAGTGTCCCCCATAATGCCCCCCAATAATGTGCCAGTAAGTGTCCCCATAGATGCCCCCCATCATGTGCCAGTATCAAGTGCCTCTCTCCCCCCCCCCACATGTCCCAGTATCATAGTGCCATCTCCCCCCCCCAATGTGCCAGTATCAATTGCCTCTCTCCTTCCCACCCCCCATGTGCCAGTATCATAGTGCCAAACCCCCCCATGTGCCAGTATCAAGTGCCTCTATCTCCCCTCCCATGTCCCAGTATCATAGTGCCATCCCCCCCCCCAAAAAAGTGCCAGTATCAAGTGCCTCTCTCCCCCCCATGTGCCAGTATCATAGTGCCAAACCCACCCATGTGCCAGTATCAAGTGCCAAACCCCCCCCCCCACATGCCAGTATCAAGTGCCTCTCTCCTCCCCCCCATGTCCCAGTATCATAGTGCCATCTCCCCCCCACAAAAAAAGTGCCAGTATCAAGTGCCTCTCTCCCTCCCCCCATGTGCCAGTATCAGGTGCCAACCCCTCTCCCCCCCATGTGCCAGTATCAGGTGCATCTCCCCCCCAGGTGCCAGTATCAGGTGCCAACCCCCCCCAGGTGCCAGTATCAGGTGCCTCTCTCCCCCCCATGGGCCAGTATCAGGTGCCAACCCCCCCTCCCCCCAGGTGTCAGTATCAAGTGCCTCTATCTCCCCTCCCATGTCCCAGTATCATAGTGCCATCTCCCCCCCACAAAAAAAGTGCCAGTATCAAGTGCCTCTCTCCCCCCCCCATGAGCCAGTATCAGGTGCCAACCCCCCTCCCCCCAGTTGCCAGTATCAGGTGCCAACCCCCCCTCCCCCCAAGTTGCCAGTATCAGGTGCCAACCCCTCTCCCCCCCCAAGTGCCAGTATCCGGTGCCTCTCTCCCCCCCTTGTGCCAGTATCAGGTGTCAACCCCCCCAGGTGCCAGTATCAGGTGCCAACCCCCCTCCCCCCATGTGCCAGTATCAAGTGTCCCCCGCTCCCCCCATGGCAGTAACAGTCGGGTATTAAAAAAAAATAATAAACACTTCTACTTACCTCCATGTCAGCGATGCGATGCAGCCTCTTCCTGTGTCCCGCCCTGTATGTCCATATATGGAGTCAGTGCTTGTATTTCAGAAAAGTTTCTGATGGGATTCGAACCCACGATCTTCTGTATCAGAGGCAAAGCACCTAACCACAAGACCATAAGAGCTGCCTTACTGCTGACTGAAAAAATATGAGACTTCTACTGTTATAGCTGGCTAAGTGTACATCTATACACATGACAGCTGCTCATATATAGAGATATAGCAGAGCTGAGTGTGCTGGAACAGCTGTCATATATAGATATAGCAGTGCTGGGTGTGTTGGGGCAGCTGTCATGTCTATAGATGTACACTTAGCCAGCTATAACAGTAGAAGTCTCATATTGTTTCAATCAGTTGCAATGCAGCCTTTATGGCTGTGAGGGTAAATGCTTTGCCTCTGATACATTGGAGGTTGTTGTGGGTTTAAATCCCAGACAAATCAGGAGACTTCAGGATACAGTAAGATTAGATCACATTAGCGAGGGGGCCTGGTCAGCCGTTGCTGCTGTGAAGGGGCCCTGAACAGTAAGACAAGAATCGATATTTAACTAACTTGAAAATAAACTGTCACACACGCTGCCGGGGCGCCGGGCCCCGAAGCCGCTGCTTCCCCGGTAGTTACGCCACTGCCTGGCTGCCTGTGTGTAGTGTCTGTGTGTGTTAATAAAAAATAAAAAAAAACTGAATGCGGTCCGGACTAGCCACTGCCATGGTTGCTATGGTGATCCCTACGCCACTGGAGGGAGCATTACCTTTTGGATTATCTGTTTTCTGTGACATCATGTGTCCATTATGCTGCATGGGGACATCATTTAACTTTTTTCTATTCTGTGCTATGATGTCAAAATACACACATTGTACTTTATATCTCTGTGACATCACTATGCTTATTATCCCTGTACTGTGACATCCTTGTGTTTATTATCCCTGTACTGTGACATCACTGTGTTTATTATCTCTGTACTGTGACATCACTGTGTTTATTATCCCTGTACTGTGACATCACTGTGTTTATTATACCTGTACTGTGACATCACTGTGTTTATTATCCCTGTACTGTGACATCACTGTGTTTATTACCTCTGTACTGTGACATCGCTGTGTTTATTATCCTTGTACTGTGACATCACTGTGTTTATTATCTCTGTACTGTGACATCACTGTGTTTTTTATCTTTTTGCTGTGACATCACTGTGTTTATTATCTCTGTACTGTGACATCACTGTGTTTATTATCCCTGTACTGTGACATCACTGTGCTTATTATCTCTGTACTGTGACATCACTGTGTTTATTATCTCTGTACTGTGACATCACTGTGTTTATTATCCCTGTACTGTGACATCACTGTGTTTATTACCTCTGCACTGTGACATCACTGTGTTTATTATCCCTGTACTGTGACATCACTGTGTTTATTACCTCTGTACTGTGACATCACTGTGTTTATTACCTCTGTACTGTGACATCACTGTGCTTATTATCCCTGTACTGTGACATCACTTTGTGTATTATCCTTGTACTGTGACATCACTGTGTGTATTATCTCTGTAATGTGACAGCATCTCTTGTATAGCATGCTCCATATCACTATATACAAGAAGATGTATAACTTATACCAGTACATGTACATATATAATTATATACTGGAGATACTCAGGTTATACTAGCTGTACATATATACAATGCCTTGCAAAAGTATTCACCCCCCTTGACTTTTTTTGTATTTTGGTGCCTCACAACCTGGAATTAACATGGATTGTTTGAGGATTTGCATAATGTAATTTACAGAACATGCACGCAACTTTGAAGATGCTTTGAAGAAGCAAACAACAAATATGACAAAATAACAGAAAAGTCAATGTGCAGAACTATTCACCCCCCTAAAGTCAATACTTTGTAGAGCCGCCTTTTGTGGCAATCACAGCTCCAAGTCGCTTTGGATAAGTCTCTATGAGCAGTTGCCACATCTTACCACTGGGATTTCTGCCCATTCCTCCTTGCAAATCTGCTCCAGCTCCTTCAGGTTGGATGTTTGTGCTTGTGAACAGCAATCTTTACGTCTGACCACAGATTTTCTATTGGATTGAGATCTGGGCTGTGACTCGGCCATTCCAACACATTTACATGTTTCCCCTTAAACCCCTCAAGTGTTGCTTTAGCCGTGTGTTTGGGGTCATTGTCCTGCTGGAAGGTGAGCCTCCGTCCTAGCCTCAGATCACGCACAGAGTGGGACAGGTTCTGCTGAAGGATATCCCTGTATTTAGCACCATCCATCTTTCCCTCAGCTCTGACCAGTTTCCCAGTCCCATCCCCCCAGCATGATGCCTCCACCACCATGTCTCACTGTGGGGATGGTGTTCTTTGGGAGATGTGGTGTGTTGGGTTTGCGCCAGACATAGCGTTTTCTTTGATGGCCAAAAAGTTCAATTTTAGGGCTCTTTCACACTTGCGTTGTTTTGTTCCGGCATAGAGTTCCGTCGTCGGGGCTCTATGCCGGAAGAATCCTGATCAGTTTTATCCTAATGCATTCTGAATGGAGAGAAATCCATTCAGGATGCATCAGGATGTCTTCAGTTCCGGACCGGAACGTTTTTTTGGCCGGAGAAAATACCGCAGCATGCTGCGCTTTTTGCTCCGGCCAAAAATCCTGAACACTTGCCGCAATTCCAGATCCGGAATTAATGCCCATTGAAAGGCATTAATCCGGATTCGGCCTTAAGCTAAACGTCGTTTCGGCGCATTACCGGATCCGACGTTTAGCTTTTTCTGAATGGTTACCATGGCTGCCAGGACGCTAAAGTCCTGTTTGCCATGGTAAAGTGTAGTGGGGAGCGGGGGAGCAGTGTACTTACCGTCTGTGTGGCTCCCGGGGCGCTTAAGAGTGACGTCAGGGCGCCCCACGCGCATGGATGGGTGATCACATGGATCACGTCATCCATGTGCATGGGGCGCTCTGACGTCATTCTGGAGCGCCCCGGGAGCCGCACGGACGGTAAGTATACCGCTCCCCCGCTCCCCACTACTACTATAGCAACCAGGACTTTAATAGCGTCCTGGCTGCCATAGTAACACTGAAAGCATTTTGAAGACGGATCCGTCTTCAAATGCTTTCAGTTCACTTGCGGTGTTACGGATCCGGCGGGCACCTCCAGCAAGTGGAGTACATGCCGGATCCGGACAACGCAAGTGTGAAAGAGGCCTTAGTCTCCTCAGACCAGAGCCCCTTCCTTCATACATTTTGGAAGTCTCCCACAGGCCTTTTCGCAAACTCACAACGTGCCTTTTTGTTTTTAGCTGAAAGTAATGGCTTTCTTCTGGCCGCTCTGCCATAAAGCCCAACTCTATGGAGCGTACGGCTTATTGTCGTCCTATGTACAGATCCTCCAGTCTCTGCTGTGAAACTCTGCAGCTCCTCCAGGGTTACCTCAGGTCTCTGCGCTGCCTCTCTGATTAATGCCCTCCTTGCCCGGTCCGTGAGTTTTGGTGGGCGGCCGTCTCTTGGCAGGTTTGCTGTTGTGCCATGTTCTTTCCATTTGGTTATGATAGATTTGATGGTGCTCCTGGGGATCATCAATTACTAGGATATTTTTTTATAACCTAACCCTGACTTGTACTTCTCAACAACATTGTCCCTTACTTGTTTGGAGAGTTCCTTGGTCTTCATGGCAGTGTTTGGTTAGTGATGCCTCTTGCTTAGGTGTTGCAGCCTCTGGGACCTTTCAAAAAAGGTGTGTATTTGTAATGACAGATCATGTCACACTTAGATTGCACACAGGTGACATCATGTCACTAATTATGTGACTTCTGAAGGTAATTGGTTGCACCAGAGCTTTTTATGGGCTTCCTAACAAAGGGGGTGAATACATACGCACGGGACAATTTTCTGTTTTCTATTTCAAACAATAGTTTTATTTATATATTTTCTCATTTCTCTTCACCGACTTAGACTGTTGTGTTCTGATCCATCACATGAAATTCTGATCAACAAAACATTGAATTTAAGGCTGTAATGTAACAAAGCACAAAAAAAAGTCAAGGGGGTGAATACTTTTGCAAGGCACTGTACACCAGTGATACTTTGAAGCATGGTGATATTACTGAGTATGGTCTCTGGAGCACACAAGAGGTTGAACACGTGTGTCGTCCGCCATTACCGCCAGGGTATTGGCATCATTAAAATTCTCCAATTAAATAAACGCTCTGTGTATATTTGGGAGATATATGTCGGGCTGCACATTGAGCAGGAGATTATCGGGGAGTGATGTGTGACTTCCCCGCTTTGTGTCAGATGTGCTTCGTTGGCATCCACTACACTGAGATGTTGCAGGGATTTTTTCCGTCCTTGCTGCCAGATGGACCCCTCTGTAGCTGCCAGTTTGAGAGATATTTCGGAGAGCCGGCTTTCCATTTACATCTGACAGAGATCCTTCAGGAAGAAAGAGTGGGAGGGATTCTGCAAACCTTGCACAGCGGGGCGCCCGACTCCCTAACTTGCATCTTTCTGTGCAGACAGTACCTGGTATTTATAGAGCTGAGAAAGTTTTAGAACACCTGAAACATAAAATACGACTGCGGAGCGTTGAGCGCTCAGCCCCGAATCTTCCATTCAACAGTTAATAGATGGGAATTTTGTGAGTTAGCGCTCGGATATCAGGAATGGGTAAGTACATAGAGATATAAGAAAGGACGGAGGCTCCGTGGGACTGACGCAATCCGATCCTCCATAGATTCTGACCCTTCAACCTCTTTTCCATTAATATCAGCAATGCTTTGTTTGTGCCCTATCCGTATGTCCTGTTAAAGGAGACATTATCTAGCTGATCGCAGTATCCAGGGACGGACTGGGAACTTAGGGCTCATGCACATGAGTATGTATTTTGCGGTCTGTAAAAAACAGATCCGCAAGAAATGCGGATGACGTCCGTATTCATTCAGTTTTTTGCTGAATGGAACAGCTGGCCCCTAATAGAACAGTCCTATCCTTGTCTGTAATGTGGACAATAATAGGACATGTTCTATTTTTTTGCTGAATGGACATAAGACAGAGTAACTTTGTTTTTTTTCCGTATCTCATTGAATGAATAGTTCGGCATACGGTCCAAAAAAAAACAAAAAAAACAGAACAGACACGAAAATAAAATAAGTTTTTGTGCATGAGCCCTTAAAGAAACCCTGGAAAAAATACTAAAGGTGGCCGTATTTTGTAGCGGGTCCAAATTAATGGAAGGCAGGGCAGGCAATATCATATTGTGGCACATTATACCCCCCAACACAGCCAAATACCACAGTCCATCACAATATACTGCCAGCAGCAAAAAATACATTGCCAAAAACTACTACTGGCCGCCTGAGAGGAGGACTCAGGCGGCCCCCTGGGCATCGACCAACCAGGAAATTTCCCTCTAAGGTCTATGGCCAATCCACCTCTGGCAATATCCTCATTTTATAGCATCCGCAGCCACAACAAGACAATCAGATGGGCAGTGGCCGGGGCTAAAAATAAGCTCCAGCACACAAACCCCACCATCCCACACAGGGGCGTAGCTATAGGCTCATGGGCCCTGGTGCAAGAGTTCAATTTGGGCCCCCCCTACTCCACAGCAGAAGTATATGCCAATCGTTCACCAGCAAGGCAGTTGGCACTGGGATCTCCATGTTATTGGTCAGTTAATACATCAGGGACCCCCTGGCATGGGGCCTGGGCATAGCTAAGTGCAAACTGGGTGATGCATAGGCAGGACCGGGTGGCTGCCCTCATCCACCAGCCCGTCCCTAGGAAATCTCTCATCAGATGTGAGAGCAGCAGCGATCGATCAGCAAGGATTAATGTGCACAGTGGGAGGCCCCCCCTTAGGCAAATCACAAACTGCCCCCCCCCCCTCATTCTTAGGCAAGTGACAAACTCAGCCTGCTACATCTACAATGAGCAACTACAACAAATGTAATGCCAAACTGCAGTTCCTCTATGTGATGCCTGGGATAGCTTCCACTGGACTCACAGGCTGTGGGTCCAGTGGAAGCTATCTGAGGCATCACAAGGAACTGCAGTTTGGCATTACATTTGTTGTAGTTGCTCATTGTAGATGTAGCAGAGATGAGTTTGTCACTTGCCTAAGATTGAGGGTGGGGGGGGGGGGCAGTTTGTCACTTGCCCAAGACTGAGGGGGGGCAGTTTGTCACTTGCCTAAGGGGGGCCTCCCAGGCTGTGCACATTAATCCTGGCTGATCGATCGCTGCCTGCTGCAGTCACATGATGCATGATGAGAATACTGAGATTTCCTAAAGGGTGTATTGACTGGTCTGGTCCTATTATCACAATCTCACCGGCGCTCCCACCAGGCGGGTCAGAGCCCGGATTCACTCAGGACAGACACAGAGTCGCAGTCACTCACTCACTGGACCGACCGGACCAGGACCCTCACCTCAGTAAGTCAGTCAGGTCAGTCAGTGTGTCTCGCAGTCACACTCACAGGATAGGAGAGCAGTGGCGTAGCGTGGTTTGCCTGCACCCGGGGCAAGCCAAAAATGGTGCCCCTACCCCGGGCACGCCCCTTTTAACAAATACTGTAGTAGATCACTAGCAGTCCTATGTAACACAGTGATAACTCTCTGAGTACAGATAATGTTGTAGATGGGTGTGAGGCCCCAGAATTCAGAACACAGTGTGACCTGAAGTCTGGGGCCGGATGCGGCAGTGTGGGTCAAATTCTATATACCCCTTACCCTACCGAGAAACAGATATGTGCATGGGTAATATTATTACAGGAGAATGCCGCACCATACCTGTTACATCCAGTGACGTCTCCTGTGATGTAGACTTTTCTCAACGTCCTTATCCAGAGATAAGACCGCCATGACACCTTCTTTCAGCCGCTTCTCATCTCTGCAGAGTTTCACAGATTATTTTTTAGGTTCCTGACTATACTATCATCCTCTCCTTCCTGATGTCTCAACAACTCCTCCTGCTGCCCCCCAATACTGTGCTAGAGCCAGACAGATAGCCCCCATTCCCCATAATATTATTCCCCCTGTATATTATAATGGCCCCACTTTATTATTAATATAATGTCCCCTCTATATTATTAATATAATGGTAGTCTCTCCACTCTTATTAATACTATGATGTCCACTGAGTACTGTCAGTGGTCCTCCTCTCGTGTCCCCAGTGCCTCTGCAATAAGAGTAGAACGTAGGGTACATTAAAAAAATATAATAATAAATACTTACCTCTCTCTCCTTCACAGCTTGTGGCATCCTGGTACAGGCGGTCACCAATGCCTCGCTCACTGTGCCTTCCCGCGCCGCGTCATCTCGCGAGATCCGACGCAGGAGGTCACAGTGAGGTACATGACTAAGTCCTGCGTCGCACCTCAATTGAAGCCGCTCCCCCGGCCCCTCCTCCTCACTTCGCCTGCACAGTGCGCGTCACGCAGGGCCTCTCCTCTCGGCCTCCGCTCCGCCCCCTGTAAATTTTATTTTAGTTATTCAGCTGCGGCTGCGTTCTTATGGCTTGAGGGGGCCCTGTGGGCCCCCCTGACTCAGGGGCCCGGTCGCAATTGCGACCGCTGCGACCCCTATAGCTACGCCACTGATCCCACAGACAAAGCTTCCGGATTTCAGTCGTTACAGTTCCATTAAATCAAAATGCAAAGCGTAAGATCTGGGGCAAATCCGCAACAAAATCCTCAAGTAACTCATACAGATTGTGGTGCAAAAAAATTCACTTAAATAACAAAGGCATGTGCATGTAGTCAGAAGCTGCATCAGTGCAGCGAGTTTCCCGCCTAAAAACTACTTTAAAGGGGTTGTTCACCCCTTTTGGGCACAGCCCCAATGTGACCAAACCCTAGGATGGAATCATGCTCACTTGATCCTCGGTGTTGGGTTTTGGCTCCTTCGCCACAACTGCAGATATCCGGTCTCCTCACATCAACACCCAGTTTGGTGTGGGTCATGTGGACTCTGCAGCCAATGACTGTCTGCAGTGGTGATGTGTATCCCATGCGTCAAGTGACCCAGTGAGATGACACATGGAGCAGGGGCATAGCTAAAGGCTCATTGGCCCTGGTGCAAGAGATCAGCTTGGGCCCCCTCTTCCCTCAGTGATTGGTGTGTCTTTTTTTGCGGCACAAGGGTCTTTGGGCCCCTTCAGGCTCCTGGGTCCAGTGACGACTACTACCTCTGCACCCCCTGTAGCTACGCCCCCGACATGTGGGTTACATCACGCTGCAGTAGCCAAGTGACCCATATAGATATTATTATTTACAAATAGTCATTTAGACTTAGAATTGCCTTGTTTTTACATATGCCTCTTGCTTAGTATACTAAAACGTAACTTTTAATAAATGATATGTAACATGTTTTTTGAGACCTAATAAATCAGTTAAAAACTCTTAGTTGTGTCGCATTCTTTTTTCTCATTAGTTAGGTATATTAGTTAGACCGCTACTTATAATCTTTAGAACGCGGCACTTCTATCCTTAACCTCTTAAGGACACATGACGTACCGGTACGTCATGATGTCCTGGTACTTAAGGACACATGACGTACCGGTACGTCATGTGTTGTTCCGATCACTGCCGCCCGGCCGGCAGTGATCGGAACCCGGTGCCTGCTCAAATCATTGAGCAGGCACCTAGGCTAAATGCGCGGGGGGGTCCCGTGACCCCCCCATGTCGGCGATCGCGGCAAACCGCAGGTCAATTCAGACCTGCGGTTTGCTGCGATTTCTGCAGTTTCTGGTCCCCGCGGTCCCTGACCGCGGGGATCAGAAACTTTTTATGCCTAAAAAAAGTTTTATTCACCCCCCCTGCACCCCCGAATGATTTTTATGGTGGCGGGAGGTGTAGGGGGAGGGTTGCGGGCGGTGTGGGCGGTGCGGGAGGCAGGCGGTGCGGCAGGCGGGATCGCGATCCCCCGCCCGCCTCCCCTTGAAAATTCATTGGTGTTCAGTGGGTATACCAGGGTGCCAGCACATTGCTGGCACCCTGGTATAAACGGCTGACATCTGCGATGCGATGTCAGCCTTTTAACCCTTTCCATACAGCGTCCGTACGGACCGCTGTATGGAAAAAGTTAACAGCGCAGGGAGCTCCCTCCCTCTCCCATCGGGGGGCTGCTGTGCCTTTGCAGCCCCCCGATGGAGAGGGAGAGAGCCCCCAGACAGCCCCCCGAGAGATCCCCTCCTTACCCTTCCCCGTCTGCGAAGTTCTGAGCAGACGGGGAAGGTTCCCATGGCAACAGGACGCCTTTCAGGCGTCCTGCTGTCCATGGTGCTGAACAGATCTGTGCTGAAAGGCATAGATCTGTTCAGTGTAAGTAAAATACAGTGCAGTACAATATATATTGTACTGTACTGTATTATACAGACATCAGACCCACTGGATCTTCAAGAACCAAGTGGGTCTGGGTCAAAAAAAAAGTGAATAAAAGTGAAAAAAAAGTAAAAATCAAAAAACACATTTATCACTGATAAAAAATGAAAAAAATAAAATTCCCTACACATGTTTGGTATCGCCGCGTCCGTAACGACCTGATCTATAAAACGGTCATGTTACTTTACCCGAACGGTGAACACCATAAAAATAAAAAATAAAAAACTATGATGAAATTAAAATTTTGCCCACCTTACTTCCCAAAAAAGGTAATAAAAGTGATCAAAAAGTCGCATGTACGCCAAAATTGTAACAATCAAACCGTCATCTCATCCCGCAAAAATCATACCCTACCCAAGATAATCGCCCAAAAACTGAAAAAACTATGGCTCTTAGACTATGGAGACACTAAAACATCATTTTTTTTGTTTCAAAAATGAAATCATTGTGTAAAACTTACATAAATAAAAAAAAAGTATACATATTAGGTATCGCCGCGTCCGTATCGCCCGGCTCTATAAAAATATCACATGATCTAACCCCTCAGATGACCACCGTAAAAAAATAAAAATAAAAACGGTGTAAAAAAAGCAATTTTTTGTCATCTTACGTCACAAAAAGTGTAATAGCAAGCAATCAAAAAGTCATATGCACCCCAAAATAGATGCCAATCAAACCGTCATCTCATCCCGCAAAAAATGAGACCCTACTTAAGATAATCGCCCAAAAACTGAAAAAACTATGGCTCTTAGACTATGGAGACACTAAAACATTTTTTTGGTTTTAAAAATGAAATCATTGTGTAAAACTTACATAAATAAAAAAAATTGTATACATATTAGGTATCGCCGCGACCGTGACAACCTGCTCTATAAAATTACCACATGATCTAACCTGTCAGATGAATGTTGTAAATAACAAAAAAAAAAAACGGTGCCAAAAAACCTATTTCTTGTTACCTTGCCGCACAAAAAGTGTAATATAGAGCAACCAAAAATCATATGTACCCTAAACTAGTACCAACAAAACTGCCACCCTATCCCGTAGTTTCTAAAATGGGGTCACTTTTTTGGAGTTTCTACTCTAGGGGTGCATCAGGGGGGCTTCAAATGGGACATGGTGTAAAAAAAAACAGTCCAGCAAAACCTGCCTTCCAAAAACCATATGGTGTTCCTTTCCTTCTGCGCCCTGCCGTGTGCCCGTACAGCGGTTTACGACCACATATGGGGTGTTTCTGTAAACTACAGAATTAGGGCCATAAATAATGAGTTTTGTTTGGCTGTTAACCCTTGCTTTGTAACTGGAAAAAAAAATATTAAAATGGAAAATCTGCCAAAAAAGTGAAATTTTGAAATTGTATCTCTATTTTCCATTAAATCTTGTGCAACACCTAAAGGGTTAACAAAGTTTGTAAAATCAGTTTTGAATACCTTGAGGGGTGTAGTTTCTTAGATGGGGTCACTTTTATGGAGTTTATAATCTAGGGGTGCATCAGGGGGGCTTCAAATGGGACATGGTGCCAAAAAAACAGTCCAGCAAAATCAGCCCTCCAAAAACCATACGGCTCACCTTTCACTCTACGCCCCGCTGTGTGCCCGTACAGTAGTTTACGGCCACATATTGGGTGTTTCTGTAAACAGCAGAGTCAGGGCAATAAAGATACAGTCTTGTTTGGCTGTTAACCCTTGCTTTGTTAGTGGAAAAAATGGGTTAAAATGGAAAATTAGGCAAAAAAATGAAATTCTCAAATTTCATCGCCATTTGCCAATAACTCTTGTGCAACACCTAAAGGGTTAACGACGTATGTAAAATCAGTTTTGAATACCTTGAGGGGTGTAGTTTCTTAGATGGGGTCACTTTTAGGGAGTTTCTCCTCTAGGGGTGCATCAGGGGGCTTCAAATGGGACATGGTGTAAATAAACCGGTCCATAAAAATCAGCCTTCCAAAAACCATACGGCGCACCTTTCCCTCTACGCCCCGCTGTGTGGCCGTACAGTAGTTTACGGCCACATATTGGGTGTTTCTGTAAACGGCAGAGTCAGGGCAATAAAGATACAGTCTTGTTTGGCTGTTAACCCTTGGTTTGTTAGTGGAAAAATGGGTTAAAATGAAAAATTAGACAAAAAAATGAAATTCTCAAATTTCCTCCCCATTTGCCAATAACTCTTGTGCAACACCTAAAGGGTTAACAACGTATGCAAAATCAGTTTTGAATACCTTGAGGGGTGTAGTTTCTTAGATGGGGTCATTTTTGGGTGGTTTCTATAATGTAAGCCTCGCAAAGTGACTTGAGACCTGAACTGGTCCCTAAAAATTGAGTTTTTGTAAATTTCTGAAAAATTTCAAGATTTGCTTCTAAACTTCTAAGCCTTATAACATCCCCAAAAAATAAAATATCATTCCCAAAACAATTCAAACATGAAGTAGACATATGGGGAATGTAAATTCATCACAATTTTTGGGGGTATTACAATGTATTACAGAAGTAGAGAAACTGAAACTTTGAAATTTGCAAATTTTTCCAAATTTTTGTTAAATTAGGTATTTTTTGGTGCAAAAAAAATTATTTTTTTGACTCCATTTTACCAGTGTCATGAAGTAAAATATGTGACGAAAAAACAATCTCAGAACGGCCTGGATAAGTCAAAGCGTTTTAAAGTTATCAGCACTTAAAGGGACTCTGGTCAGATTTTCAAAAAATGGCCTGGTCCTAAGGTGTAAAAAGGCTGTGTCCTTAAGGGGTTAAAATCCCTCAAACTCTAGGACAAAAGTGACGCATTCTGAAGATTATAAGTAGCGGTCTAAACTTTATAGTAGCAAGGGACAGAGATGAGGAAAATAAGAGGGCTGGTAGCAGCGAGCAGCAACCAGCCTGCCACGGCCCATTGCTACAATAAGAGCGCTGTGAAAACAATAGTACTATTCTACCTAACTGATTTATTAGGTCTCAAAAAACATGTTACATATCATTTATTAAAAGTTACTTTTTAGTATAAGAAGCAAGAGGCATATGTAAAAAAAAAGGCAATTATTAGTCTAACTGACTATTTCTAAATAACGATATAAAGTGCATGTTTGTGTGCCTTGGGTCTACTCTTGTAGCAGTTTCCATATAGATATCTACATGGAGACAGGAGACCTGCAGCTGTAGCAGGGGAGTGATGGACCCAGAACACAGTGGTCGGGAGCAGGTATGATTCCCTCCTCAGGGGTGACCGTGCTGCAGAGTCTGCCTAAAAGGCCCCCAAGGCTGAACAACCCCTTTAAGCTACTGCACTTATTCCGCTGTAAGCCGTGTACCGGGGTGGGCTCCCCAGGATACAGCGAAGTCACGAACAAGGAAAACGACTCTGACACCAGCTCTTGTAGAACAGACTTTGTTTTACTGTTACGGCATATCAAACACACTCCCAAATGCAGTGAACATAAAATTAGATTACATACACTCAGCCCGGAGGCTGAGACCCCTGTGTTGCACAGCACAGCGCCCTACGATGGTAGCCGGAAAACACTTGCGCAATTTACCTACTGCGAGCAGAGTTAATTCTGTCTCGCCATACCTGTTATAACCCTGAAGAACAAGAACAATCGTGTGTGTGCGATACAGGCTAGCCCGCGGTGCGATACAGCAGCTTACAATCTTCCTGGGCTATACAGTGATTTCCCCCTTCCTTTTCCCAAAAACTGGTAATGTGGCACGGTCCTAATATATATCACTCCCGATACACACGCTTGGGTAACTGGAAATTATGGTGAAGTCCTCTCTGTTCTCCGGAGCAAACCAAAATGTTTACTGATAAGTCTTTGTGATAAACAAGCAGCAATTCTTAGTAGCCTGCCACTCAGTAACACTAACTACCAGCAAGTTTGATCTCAGTCTCTAGTATTTAGGCGCCAATCTTATATTGAGGTGCGTGCATGCTCTGTCTTACCGACCCGGGTCTGCTGGTGACTGCGAACTGAACAAAGCCTGATCCGACACACGTGCAGTACGACAGGGTCCGTTGCTTTGCTCTTCAGCTCTCATCAGTGATCCTGGCCGCTGTACTCCTTCTCCTGGATGGGATCCGGGTCCTTGCCACGATCAGCTTCACTTGGCTGCATTCCTGGTCTCAAAAGGGTGATTCCACGCTAGGATGTTAATGGATTTTTTTCTCTCACAAACTTTTCCAGTCTGCAACTAAGATGGACGCCAGCTTCCTTCCTCTAGACACACAGCTCCACCCCCTATGGCAGTCTGTTTAGCTGTGTGGGGAAACAGCGGCCTCTTGTGCCCAAACAGCAAAATATCAGTGTTCATGCAATAAGAGCTGTTTGACAATCTCACACAGCCTTCATATTCTTGCCCTGAAAAAAACGACTAAACTACTGCCCTACTACAAACTTCAGCACTGGCATAGCTATTTGCTCCCCCTCCACAACTAGAAGCTGCTACAGCCAGCTTCTTCCTAACTTCCCAACTTCTCTCCTCTTCCCACAGTGTATGTCAGTCTTAATAGGATCAGCAGAAATGCATGGAGGCCTGGACAGGTAGACAGGGGATCTTGACTCCTGAAAGTGGGACTGGTGGTCGGTCTTTCTGGGTGGTGAAGGGCGGTGAAGGGTAGTGAAGGGCTCTTCATTTCTTTCAATCATTTAGTTGCAGCAGTCTGAGCGGGCTCTGAAGCTTAGGGTTGTGGTAGCTCTGGCTGCCCAGCATCAGGACAGGAGGAGCTGGAGCTAAATCCACACTGACAGAGTTACATGAGGTCTGAACAGAGCAGTGGTGATTAGATATTGCAGGGCGCAGGGCTGCATGCTGCAGGCAGCTGGAGCATGAGTTAAAGAGCAGCCCCAGCCGCAGCTAAACAGTCCAACTGCAGTCACACATCTTTTTTAAAAATATCAATTAAAGGGGCTGTCGGGATCAGTGTCCCACTTAAGCGCAAGAAGCCCTGGACAACTGTCATTTGCCCTGTAAGGCAGATGTTCCGCCTGAGCCTACAGATGGAAAAGTTTCATTCAGCTTCTGCATTGTTACACAACTCCTGCTTTGCTTCCTAGCACAGAATAGGGGAAGTAGGAGGGGTCAATGAACCATCCCTCCCCTGAGGGACAATATCACTCTGATACCAATGCTTGGCTGCTATGGTTTGGTGAGAAGCACATTTCTACTTGGGTCGTCATAAAATGCAGTAAGAGCATACAAAATGATTAGGGGTGATCTCCATAATAACACACAAAACCAGTCACCATCCAGAGAAGCTTATGCTGTAATGAAAACAAATAGCTTAAAACGTCTGAGCACAATTTAAAATTTATAATAGCATCCCCCCAACTATCATGTGTGCTTTGTAGTACTGACCTACTCATATGGGATCAAGGAACCTTTTAGACCCCTCCACAGCTCTGTTGCAACTGTGACCTCTACATCCCTTACAACTATACCTTACAAGCCTATAGTTTAGCTTTAATGAGGTGAATGAGAGATGTGGATCCAGTGGGTCACTATCATATTTGACTTAGAGTTAAACCAGGTAGTAGTGTCTAAGGAATCATGTGCTTTTCAACCTGAAGCCAAGCAAGAGAGTATGGACTTTCCTACAGGAACCCCCAGGTCACTACTCCAAGTGTGGTCTCTATTAGCATCGGCTGGCATATAGGAGGACTTCAGACATCTAATCGCGGTAACAAAGCAGCAGGCAGGAGTCATAGATACACATGGGTCGAGGCAGGTGCGGTTTGGTTATAAGCAGTAGAAAGGCAGAGGTCAGGACGGGCACCAGACATAAAGATTTGGTAAGGTCTAAAAGTCAGGTTCATGCCAAATGGAAAAGGAAGACATACACTTTTTAAGACTTCAGGAACCAAAACCACCTTAGTGCTCCGGCAAGAGCGATGTGGTAAAGGTCTTTAAAGAGGTTGTCCAGTTTTATTATAAATTTCTTTTTTATTTATGTTTTGCCTGGAATACGTGTGGAAAAATCCATACTCACTACCATTCCATTCTGGCTCTTTAGGTCACTGCCTCCCCTCAGGTGTCTTCCAGTCACCATCTGTCACCTTCTAGTGGGGTTATGTGTGTTACTGTGACCAATGACTGACCTCAGCGATGACATGTCCCTAAAAAACATGTAAAATAATTGGCTGCAGCGGCACATTTAACCATGTGCACAGGGAAAGTGACAGATGAGGGCCATAAAACACCTAAAGACAGGCAGGGAGCTAGAATGGAGTGGTGAGGGGCAGGTGTGTAAGGATTTCTTACAAGTATTCCAGGCTGGGGTGCACACATAAAAAAAAAAAAACTGATTACAGCATACTGACCCTTTCAGATACTTGCTGCCAATACATGCACAGTGACCTCTGCCAGAGTGGTCTGATACAGAAGAGCGCCATCTGGGAGAAGGACACCAGGCACCACCACGAGTAAGCCGCCAAGTCATACATTGGCTTTCAGGGGATCCTGGAAGAACAAAAGAAAGGGTTAACCTCTGAGCCATGGTCCCTTTTTTAGATCTTTAGACATTGCTGGAATCTTCATTCAGAGGTAAAAGTTTCACGTGTTTGAGGTGTACAGCATCTTCTTCTACTTCTTCTACTTGGTTGTCGTAAGACTTGGTGATTATAATAAAGAACATATTACAGAATATTCCAATGTAAAGGTAAAAAAAGAAAGAAAAAAAGAACACCTGTGAAGTTATTCAGCTCTGTCTTCTGTTCCCAGGACCAAATTATTCACCATGAAGTTATTATCGCTTGTAAATTTCAGAGGAGTAACTAATTACCTGTGACTGTGTGCTTATGTGAGTCAGTTTTCAGGAACCGCTGTTCACCTTAGATGTCTGTTCGATGTAAATATGTCCTGACGGATGAACGGTTCTCAAGCGGTGACTCTGGTGGTCTCCAAGAAAACATCTCTGCTTCTAGAAGTCCCTTTAAGAGTGAAAAAGTTACTTGTACTGTCGTGACGCCAGTTGCAATGAAGCAACAAGGGGACAGGGCCCCTTTGAGTGATATGGTGGTACCCAGGTGTAGGAATGCCAGAGTGGTGTATGGTGGCCTAAATATCCCTTAATGTTGGTGCACGTGTTACGGTGCTCTTACCTGGATACGATGGAACCCCAGGCGTTGGCTCTGATGCAGAAAAAGGGATAGTTGATGAAGGGGATGATGAAATAAATTGAGTCCAGGCCTTGTGATGAAGTTGATTTTTGGTAAACGTTCATCCAAATGATTTGCAGGCTTTGTCTTGGTTACCAGCAGGCTTTAGCTTTAACTGAACTGTGGCAGGCAAACTCCTCTCTGCTTCATCTGTTGCTCTTTGGCTCTGCTGTACTGATAGTATTAAATAGGAATCTTTTCTTTTCTGCTGTACTTAACTTGGTAGTCTGGTCTGTCTATAGCTTTGTCCAGGGAACTTTACTCCTGGTTGCGGAGGCTTTTAGCAATGGCCTCCAGATACACCCGAGCTCAAGGTGCTCTAGCTGGCCTAGGCATGGCTTGTCCAGCAGGGACAAGCTCTTGCTGCCTTCCCCTAGCAGGGGGTTTACTGAACTAACTCCTCACTAACTAGTCCCTCCCTCTCTTAGAGAGAGCTAGAATGGAAAGAAGGGTTACATTCTAGGTAAAATAGCTCTGCCATTTATGCAGCCACCTGCTGGTGAACCAGGCTTATTACACTTGAACAATTACAAAACAAGAATATTGTCACGGAACCATGAACCAGACGTACAACAAGAGATAAGAGAAAATAAGAAGGCTTTATTGAAAATAAAGCTGTAAAGCAAAAGTCCAAACGGATGGTGAAACCGAGCAGAGTCTTTGCGAAGCCAGAGGTCAGGAACCAGAAGGGTAGTCAGACGAAGCCAGGATCAGGAACCAGCAGGGTAGTCAGACGAAGCCAGGATCAGGAACCAGCAGGGTAGTCAGACGAAGCCAGGATCAGGAACCAGAAGCAGCAGCAGTCTTAGAAGCATGTGAACACAAGAGGACCAAGCAAGGAACTGAAGCCACAGACCTCCTATATATATGAGCTAGGCATCCAGCTCCTCCCAGTGGGAAGGAGGAGCCGCAGGGTGGAAGGCTACAAGAAACCCAGAAACCAAGATGGCCGCCAGCACATGTCAAACGAAGGAGAACAGCAAGAAGGTAAGACCATGACAAATATGAATACACATTTTGCAGGACCTGGAAATTAATACTTAGAATGACATTATGTTAGACCATAGGAGATAGTGGCAGGGTGCAAAAGTGGTAATGCACCTCTGGCGTGTAACATACCCCCTTACATAAAAGTCAAACCGCCCTTGGCTAAGACCTGTCCTAGGTTGCTAGTATAGCTTATATGTGTATACAGCTAAACCTGCCAATAGCCTTAATAAAGTTCCTATGTTTATGTGTTAAAGACAAAAGCAGAGTTATTTACTGTGAAGTCATATTTTGGATGTCATATAACTGTTATATATATATATATTGTGTTCACAGAAGCAGAAAAGATAATATGCCTTTAAGATTCATTTTGTAATGTAAGGTAAGCTCAGTGACACAGCAGAAACAACAGAAAGCATAGTGTTAATCTGTTGTTGCTGGGCAGAAGTCTAGACCAATCACAGCTAGCTTCTCACACAGCAAGAGTTTTCACCAATCACAGCCAGCCTCACACACAGCCTGTGTGGGGAATTCCCCTAGCTGGAATCATTACTCACCAGAGAAAGGAGCTGAACAGACACACAGTTCCAGTCAGAGTCCAGTTTTATTGGAACAAGAGGCCAAAATAGGTATTTAGAACAGTTATATAATGTTCATATTGTTAGTATTGTGATTAGAACTGTATACTGAACCAGTTATATGTGTGTTTACTTACAGTTCCAATTGCAAAAGCTACATTTGCAAACTACAAAGTTCACAATCCAAATTCAAATTCTATATTGCAATCCAAATTGCATACAACTAGAGTTGAGCGAACCTGAACTGTAAAGTCCCGAACCTGAACATTTATGTAAAAGTCCGGGTTCGGGTTCGGGGTTCAGCGATTTCTATGGCTCTTTTTGAAAGGCTGCAAAGCAGCCAATCAACAAGCGTCATACTACTTGCCCCAAGAGGCCGTCACAGCCATGCCTACTATTGGCATGGCTGTGATTGGCCAATTGCAGCATGTGACCCAGCCTCTATTTAAGCTGGAGTCACGTAGCGCCGCCCGTCACTCTGCTGTTACTAGTGTAGGGAGAGGCTGCAGCTGCTGTGAGGGAGAGATCAGGGAGAAATCTTATGAAGAACTGCTTCTTTACTCAGCGATCTACAGCAAATGTGTTTTGTGGGTGCAGTGCACAATTGTTTTAAGCCTGCCCTGAGCCAACTACTGCTGAAAACGAACTTTTTTCCTTCAGTTAGTCAATACATAATCGGCAGCCATTTTATGCAACGATAGTGCACCATCACAGGGTATCTGCATGTCTGCAAGTCCAGAAATTCTGCTTTGAGACACTGGTGTTAAAAAAAAACTCTATTTCATATAGTGCACATCTAGGATTATCGCTGCATAAGTTACTGTTTAATTTAGGCCAGAAATACGGCTTTCTCATACTGGGGCATACTGGGGTGAAAAAACCCCCACTGTTTTATATAGTGCACATCTGTGATTATAGGTGCATAAGGGACTGTTCATTTTAGGCCAGAAATACAGCTTTCGCATAACGGGGTGGAAAAAACACTGTTTTATATAGTGCACATCTGTGATTATAGGTGCATAAGTTACTGTGAAATTTAGGCCACAAATACGGCTTTGTGCTTACTGGGGTTAAAAAAAAACTTGGATATACTGCACATCTGGGATTAGAGGTGCATAAGTGACTGTTCAATTTAGGCCAGAAATACGGCTTTCTCATACTGGGGCATACTGGGGTTAAAAAAAAACTCTGATATACTGCACAGCTGGGATTATAGGTGCATAAGTGAGTGTTACATTTAGGTCAGAAACACGGCTTTGGCATATTGGGGTATACTGGGTGAAAAAAAAACCTCTGTTTCATATAGTGCACATCTAGGATTATAGGTGCATAAGGGACTGTTCATTTTAGGCCAGAAATACGGCTTTCGCATAACGGGGTGGAAAAAACTCTGTGTTTTATATACTGCACATCTGTGATTATAGGTGCATAAGTTACTGTGAAATTTAGTCCACGAATACCGCTGTCATAGAGTTAAAAAAATTTTTTTTAGTGCAATACCCTACATCAGGGTTTTTATTGGCGGATAATTATTTTTAACAGACTCAACCACTTTTTACTTTGCTTGGTGAATGCTAACTATGAGGCAAACATCTAATAAGGGACGCGGTCATGGTCGTGGTGTTGGTGGAGCCTCTGGTGCAGGGAGAGGACGTGGCAGTTTTGCTACAGCTACATGTCCTACTGAACCTACTACCTCAGGTCCCAGTAGCCGCCAGAAACTACAGCGATATTTGGTCAGGCCTAATGCCGTTCTAAGGATGGTAAGGCCTGAGCAAGTACAGGTGCTAGTCAATTGGGTGGCCGACAGTGGATCCAGCACGTTCACATTATCTCCCACCTAGTCTTCTGCAGAAAGCGCATAGGTGGCGCCTGAAACCCATGCCCATCAGTCTGTCACATCCCCCCCGTGCATATCGGGGAACCTGTCTGACCCTAAAGTCATGCAGCAGTCTCTTATGCTGTTTGAAGACTCTGTGTGCAGACCGAAAAGGAGGTCAGGGAGGAAGACTGGGTGGAAGATGATGCAGGGGACAATGAGGTCCTAGACCCCACATGGAATGAAGGTCGTGCCACTGACTTTCAGAGTTCAGAGGAAGAGGCAGTGGTGAGACCGAGCCAACAGCATAGCAAAAGAGGGAGCAGGGTGCAATAGTAGAGCAGCCGTCGCCAAAACAGTTCGCCTGCTACTGGCCACCGTCAACAGGGACTGAGCACACCAAAGGCAGCTTCAAGGAGTTCCCTGGCGTGGCACTTCTTCACACAATGTGCTGACGTCAAGGCCCGAGTGGTTTGCACGCTGTGCCATCAAAGCCTGAAGCGAGGCATTAACGTTCTGAACCTTAGCACAACCTGCATGACCAGGCATCTACATGCGAGACACGGGCTTCAGTGGAGTAAACACCTTCAAAACCAAGAAAGGGCTCAGGACCCTCCTGCTCCTTCTTCTGCTGCTGCCTCGGCCTCTTCCTCCGCCTCTGGAGGAACGTTGGCACCTGCCGCCCAGCAAACAGAGGATGTGCCACCAACAACACCACCTCCGTCACCAAGCATCTCCACCATGTCACACGGAAGCGTTCAGCTCTCCATCTCACAAACCTTGGAGAGAAAGTGTAAATTCCCACCTAGCCACCCTCGATCCCTGGCCCTGAATGCCAGCATTTCTAAACTACTGGCCTTTGAAATGCTGTCATTCAGGCTGGTGGAGACGGACAGCTTCAAACAGCTCATGTCGCTTGCTGTCCCACAGTACGTCGTTCCCAGCCACCACTACTTCTCCAGGAGAGCCGTGCCCTCCCTGCACAACCAAGTATTGGATAAAATCAAGTGTGCACTGCGCAACGCCATCTGTGGCAAGGTCCACCTAACCACAGATACGTGGACCAGTAAGCACGGCCAGGGACGCTATATCTCCCTAACTGCACACTGGGTAAATGTAGTGGCGGCTGGGCCGCAGGCGGAGAGCTGTTTGGCGCACGTCCTTCCGCCACCAAGGATCGCAGGGCATCATTCTTCGCCTCCTGTTGCCTCCTCTTCCTAATAGGCTTCCTCCTCCCCTTCTACCACCTCCTCATCCGGTCAGCGACAGACCTTCACCACCAACTTCAGCACAGCCAGGGGTAAATGTCAGCAGGCCGTTCTGAAACTGATGTGTTTGGGGGACAGGCCCCACACCGCGCAGGAGTTTTGGCGAGGTATAGAACAACAGACCGACGAGTGGTTGCTGCCAGTGAGCCTCAGGCCCGGCCTGGTGGTGTGCGATAATGGGCGAAATCTCGTTGCAGCTCTGGGACTAGTCGGTTTGATGCACATCCCTTGCTGGCGCTTGTGCTGAATTTGGTGGTGCAGAAATTCATTCATAACTACCCTGACATGTCTGAGCTGCTGCATAAAGTGCTTCCGGCGTTCTCATCCTGCCGCCACTCGGCTGTCTGCTCTACAGCGTAACTTCGGCCTTCCCGCTCACCGCCTCATATGCGACGTGCCCACCAGGTGGAACTCCACCTTGCACATGCTGGACAGACTGTGCGAGCAGCAGCAGGCCATAGTGGAGTTTCAGCTGCAGCATGCACGGGTGAGTCGCACTGAGGAACAGCATCACTTCACCACCAATGACTGGGCCTCCATGCGAGACCTGTGTGGCCAGTGGCGATGACGCCGTTATCAGCGTTACAATACCACTTCTATGTCTCCTTGAGAAAACACTTAGGGCGATGATGCAAGAGGATGTGGCCCAGGACGAGGAGGAGGAAGAGGGGTCATTTCTAAAACTTTCAGGCCAGTCTTTTAGAAGTGGCTCAGAAAGAGGAATTTTGCAACAGCAGAGGCCAGGTACAAATTTGGCCAGACAGGGCCCACTACTGGAGGACGAGGAGGAGGAGGATGAGGATAGGGAAGAAGCATGTTCACAGCGGGGTGGCATCCAACGCAGCTCGGGCCCATCACTGGTGCGTGGCTGGGGGGATACGGAGGACGCAGATCGATACGCCTCACACAGAGGACAGCTTGTCCTTACCTCTGGGCAGCCTGGCACACATGAGCGACTACATGCTGCAGTGCCTGCGCAACATTGCCCACATTTTAACGTGTGCTGACCACTGGGTGGCCACCCTGCTGGATCCCCGGTACAAAGACAATGTGTCGTCCTTAATTCCCTCACTGGAGCGTGATCGGAAGATGCGCGACTACAGGCGTAGGTTGGTAGATGCGCTCCTGAGAACATTCCCGACTGACGCCGGGGGACAAGTGGAAGCACAAGACGAGGCAGGGGAGGAGAAAGGTGTCACCAACGCAGCTGTCAGCGCCAGCACCTCAGAAGGCAGGGTTAGCATGGTCGACATGTGGAAAAGCTTTGTCACCTCGCCGCAACAACCGGCCCCAACTGCTGATATGGAGCGTGTTAGGAGGAGGCAGCATTTGAACAACATGGTGGAACAGTACCTGCGCACACGACTACATGTACTGACTGATGGTTCTGCCTCATTCAACTTCTGGGTCTCCAAATTGTCTACATGGCCAAAGCTTGCCCTGTATGCCTTGGAGGTGCTGGCCTGCCCTGCAGCCGGTGTACTCTCTGAACGTGTATTTAGCACGGCAGGAGGCGTCATTACAGACAGACGCAGCCGCCTGTCCACATCCAACGTGGACAAGCTGACGGTCATTAATAAAATGAACCAGGCTTGGATCCCTCAAGACTTGTCTGTACCTTGTGCAGAATAGACATTTATACCACCATCAAACATACATTCTTGTACTCAAGTCAAGTGCAATGATTCTTTGTTTTCTTTTTTTTTTATTTGTCCCAATATTTTGGGGGCTACCTACCCCAATAAAAAATAAAAAATAACATTGTTGGCTGCCTCCTCCTCCTCCATTGCTGCCTCCACCTACAACACCACATTCACCGCCTCCTCAACCGCCGACTCCATATCCACCTCCTTCTCTGAGTTGCAGGTTAATAATTTGTTATTTTTTTGTCATTTTATTTCATTTTAAGTATTTTCCCTATCCACATTTGTTTGCAGAGCAGTTGCCATGCTCTTAAGCACATTTTACTGCCTTTTACATCCCTCTAGCCTTTTCAAAGACCAAAAAGTGCCACTTTTAGTGCCCTAAATTGAAAAAAAATCTTATTTTCAATTGTCGGGTGACATTTTACCATTTTTGGCGTATACAAACCGCTGCTGTACCTGGGTGACAGGGGCCTAAATCTCTCAAAATCCTCTGTTGTATTGCTGGGTGACATGAATCCCCTTTTGCCGTAAATGAACCCCTGCTCTGTATTGCTGACAGGGAACTAAATTTAACACTGTACAAATATATGCTTTACTTTAACCAAATGGAGGATACCAGAATGTATAGCATTTTTATGGAACGAAAGACGCTTCTGAAGAACAGGTACAACTAGACATTTTCTTTTTATCCAAGTACAAGAAAGAGAATTTAATTTCTAAAGGTCTCAGACTTTCAAATCCAGTTCTAAACACCTACAATACTGGCTATGCACAGAACTTGTGCTTCAGGACTTCTGAGAGACTGAGGAATCACCTTGTACCTATCTTCTACAGCATCAAAAGTCAGGTCCAAACGTAAGCTGAAAAACAGAGAAACTTAGAACACAAAACAAAACTCCAACAGTACTACAACGTGCAGACATTTCCGATGCACAAGGAAAAGAAACTTCACAGACTAAGACTTAAAGCACAGCTCAACACAGAATGAAGCTAAACCCTGTCCATGTGGACCTCTGCTCCAATACAGCTCCTGAAGCATCTAAGCGTGTTATTTCTCTACGTACAAACATAATAAAGTAGAACTTCAGGTGCTTTCTAGAGGGCTTTCCTCCTGTCCCTCCAAGGCCCTGGATTGAACTGAATTTTGTAAATTGTTTCAGGAAAATATGCCTGAAGGAATATTTCCAAGATGCTGAGGAGACACATCCCATTCTGACAGAAGGAAATGGGAATGTGAAAGCTTAGAAGAGATCTGACTAGCCACCTCCAAGGGAACACAAGCCCCATCTGGATAGACATATAAAACCCTTCAGACAGATGACTCTGACTACTGTTTTGGGTATTGAACTTAAGTTCCCAGTAGAGGAGGGTCATAAAATCTATAAAAAACAATAAGGAAATAATTATTAAACCAGCAGACAAAGTGGGTGCTATAGTCATAATGAACACATTTGACTACATGCGAGAAGCAAACAGGCAACTGATGCAAGCTACGATACAAAACTGAAATCAGATCCAGCATAGGACTACTCTCAAGAACTCAAAACGATTACTCCTGGCCTACCTACAATACCATACAACATGTACCGGGACATTTTACATGCTTCCCCAGATTCAAAAACCTGGCAATCCAGGGAGACCGATAATCTCATGCGGGGGCACCCTACCTGAAAACATTTCTGGATGGGTAGAACGTGTCCAGTGGAGGATTGGCAATTTACCCTACCAGGAAAATTCCTAGTGGGCTGATTGTGTACAGTATGCTCTAGGCCGGAGGTGTCCTTCCATTAATACATTGTGGCACTTACAGGCCTCAGTCAGCTCTGCTGTGATCTCATTATCATACCACTGTCAAGATACTGAGATCACAGCAGGGCTGCTGGCAGCCGTAATGTGTATTGTACTAAGGTAGATGGCCGCCACTGGCCCTGCTGCCCGCCTTTGACACCGAACTGCAGGACAGAAATCCCTACTCTGTCCTCCAGGTGCCAAATGACCTGTGGCTCCTCCAAATCCCAGCGTCAATGCGACTCTGATGCTTTGCCATGCTCTATACCCCTTCTGCTCTGGGACACAGGCCGTAGAGCAGAAGAGGCTGCAGGATGTATGCGGGGAATGCCATATGACATACGGCAGAGAACGGCACTCAAGTGATTTTTTTTTTTTTACCAGCCACTTGACCATAAGGGGGGTGCATTACTGTGGCCACTATAGGGACATTACTGGGGACAGGGGGAATTACTGTGGGCACTATAGGGACATTACTGGGGACAGGGAGAATTACTGTGGACACTATAGGGACATTACTGGTGCAATGGGGGGCATTACTGTGGACACTATAGGGACATTACTGGTGCAATGGGGGGCATTACTGTGGACACTATAGGGACATTACTGGGGGAAAGGGAGAGGACATTATTGGGGGCACTATTATTATTGAGGGCACTGTGGGTCATCATTATTACTGGCAGCACAATACAATGCATAATTTTATTAACACTTGGGGGGCATTATTATTGCTTGAGGCACTATTATTGGGTGCATTATTATTATTGGGGACACTAAGGTGGCATTTTTAATACTGGAGCATTATTAATACTGGGAGTACTGTGGGGGCATTATTAATACATTGGGGGACATTATTATTATTGGGGCACTGTGGGAGCATTATTATTATTATTATTATTACTATTATCAGGGGAATTATAGGGGACACTGTAGCATTATTATCACTGAAGGCAAAATACATAATATAATTAATACTGGGGGGCTTTTTATTGCTTGAGGCACTATTATTGGGGCATTATTATTACTGGAGGCACTAAGGTGACATTTTTAATTCTGGGGCATTATTAATACTGGGAACCCTGTGAAGGCATTAAAATTACTGGGGGAATTATAGGGGCACAGAAGGGGCATTTCTATTACTGGAGGCACTGTCAGGGCATTAGTAATACTGGAAGCAGGGGCATTGTGATTGCTGGGGGAGGCCATTATTGTCATTGGGGCTACTATAGGGGGCATTATTATTACTGCAGTATATTATTGGGGAGCACAGCGGTCACAATATTGAAGGCAGCAGAAGGATGATAATGTTGGGGCACCAGGATGGGGAGGAAATTTGAGGCCTTTAAGATGTCTGTGTGTCAAACTCTGCAGAGACGGAACACGGCTAGCAGATGTCCTCATGTGTTGTCTGGAGAAGATGAGGAAAGAGAATGTCTACTGTACATCAGAGTGGTCATCACTGAAAGAAATCATCAAGACAGTTTGATCTAAATGGAGAAGATGAGGGAAAAGAACATCTACATGAGAGGAGACATCATTGGATGTAAGAGGCATGTGGGGCTGTATTCTCCTGTATATGGTAGCGCTAAAGACCAGGGCAGAATGCTGAAGGTAAGGCTGGCTCTCTGCTGTTGCCTACGTTTCAACTCCCCATGCCCTTTCTCCATATCTTAATTATAGACAAGTGGAGGAGGAGGACAGGACGTGGCAGTTGCACTGGCCAACACAGAGGGGCAGCTTCTAGTGAGGTTTTTGGTTCTTATGGAGCAGTATATTTTGCTGCACTGAGCCAAATAAAAAATTGCAGTACAATATACTGCTCTCTCTATGGTATTTCTGTCCCCGTCTACTTGAGTTGACCCTGCCTACTCATGTTGGCCGCACGTTCTGTCAATCTGGACCTTCCAACAACATAGGGCCACTTTAAGATTTTTTTTTTTCTAGAGCCACTTTAAATTCCAAATCCTCCTTGAAGCTGTACTTAAACCCTTGGTGAGAGATACAGCCATCTACCGCCAGGACACAGCTGACCTGCTAAATAAACTATCTGCAATAGGTCCCCTACCAGAGGGAACAATCCTGGCTACCATGGATGTGCAATCTTCATATTCCAATATTCTACACCAGGGTGGATTAAAGGCCTGAAAAAAAAATTTTATGAAAAATTAAGAAATTGCCACTGAATATGTGGTGAAACTTACAAAATTAATCCTCACCCAAGGTGATGCAAAAAAATAAACATTAAAGCTCAAAATAGAAGTGTCCTTAAAGGGGCTATCTGAATAAAGAGAAAAAAATAGGTATAGGTGGAAGGGTGTAAAAAAATAAATGAATAAGTACAAGTGCCTCACTTTTTGAAAGTCCCACTGTTCTAGTCGCCACTAAAATAGAAGTTAAGGAACAGGCCATTCCCATTAGGGCCCACATGTGTAAGAATAGCATGTGACTGCATATCCTCTGAAGGGGCATGCCTATCTTGCGCATATAACTGCTGAGGCCAGTGATTATCTGCAGCGTTCATGTGAAGGGACCGGAAATGCCGTCAACGGGATTTTCAGCGCTGAAATGTTGGGGCATTTTTTACACAGCCCCAGCTTTTACTATAAGAATATTGATCATTCATTGATATTATATAAATATTAGGTTGAGTTCACACTTCAGTTTTTTGATCAGTTGGTTCCATCAGTGATTTTGAGCCAAAACTTGGTGCGGGTCAAAAACACAGAACAGGGGCAATTCTTTCCATTATACCTGGTCTCTGAGTAGGTTTCACTACTGTTTTCGGCTCACAATTACTGATGAAAATAACTGACCAAATAACTGAAGTGTGAACTCAGTCTAACTGATTCGTTAAGTTATGACCCTTCTTACCTATAAATGGAGAATGTGACAATAATAAAACTTGACGTAAAAGTCAATATTGAACTGTTCAGATGAAGGACTCCTAATGGAATGAGCCATTACCGCTGCTGAATAGAATTCCTTCATCGCGTTGATCTTCAGCAGTAACTTCGTCATCCCTCCTATTGACCGTCCTTTGTTCCTGTTTCTTTGTACAGTAGGTGTCTCTTTACCAACATAAACTCTTATAAGTGCTTTAAAACTTGTAGCTAAGACATCATTCCCCTCATCGAGCCTCAGTTTAATGAGAGGATAAATATCGACAATAATAGACTGATAGGATTCTCAGTAGGTGACCTCTCAAAGTTTATATTTCCTTTGACTTCTCTGCTTGGTTCAAAACCAACATGAGGTATGTCTGTTAGTACATTAGCCGGAACCATGAAAAAACCTTGGAAGCTTTTAGAGCAAAGAATTTGTAGAATGCAACATCCTACACAAGCTACTAATGGAGATCAAACAGTAATATAACTACTTTTATCAACATAGCTCTTGGGGTGGGTGTAGGTTGTCATTGAAGAGATCCAGCAGTGTATAGAGATTTACTTCAGGCAATGATTCATGGGAATTCTACCTTCCGGAAGAGAGTGATTTTGTATACGTACTTCTTCTCCATGGAGCATTGCCAGCGAAGAAGAAGAGGATTGATACTTCTCCCCTCGGTGTGAGTGACGCCTTTGTTGTACTTTATGCTCTCAACCACAGTGCAGTATGTGATAGTTATTGTATTGCTTTCCTTCCTGTGTTGCATTGCATAATATTGCATTTGATAGCTGATTAAAATAAAGCTGTTTTCAATAAACCCAGATGTCTACAGATGGAAGTCTCTTCCTTTTGGAAGAGTCTCTGGTTTGGCTGTTCTGCGGTAGTTTTCTTCCTTCTGGAAGAGAGCAATTTTGCGTACTTACAGTACAGACCAAAAGTTTGGACACACCTTCTCATTCAAAGAGTTTTCTTTATTTTCATGACTATGAAAATTGTAGATTCACACTGAAGGCATCAAAACTATTAAATTAACACATGTGGAATTATATACATAACACACAAGTGTGAAACAACTGAAAATATGTCATATTCTAGGTTCTTCAAAGTAGCCACCTTTTGCTTTGATTACTGCTTTGCACACTCTTGGCATTCTCTTGATGAGCTTCAAGAGGTAGTCCCCTGAAATGGTTTTCACTTCACAGGTGTGCCCTGTCAGGTTTAATAAGTGGGATTTCTTGCCTTATAAATGGGGTTGGGACCATCAGTTGCGTTGAGGAGAAGTCAGGTGGATACACAGCTGATAGTCCTACTGAATAGACTGTTAGAATTTGTATTATGGCAAGAAAAAAGCAGCTAAGGAAAAAAAAACGAGTGGCCATCATTACTTTAAGAAATGAAGGTCAGTCAGTCAGCCGAAAAATTGGGAAAACTTTGAAAGTAAGGGCTATTTGACCATGAAGGAGAGTGATGGGGTGCTGCGCCAGATGACCTGGCCTCCACAGTCACCGGACCTGAACATGGTTTGGGGTGAGCTGGACGGCAGAGTGAAGGCAAAAGGGCCAACAAGTTCTAAGCATCTCCTTCAAGACTGTTGGAAGACCATTTCAGGTGACTACCTCTTGAAGCTCATCAAGAGAATGCCAAGAGTGTGCAAAGCAGTAATCAAAGCAAAAGGTGGCTACTTTGAAGAACCTAGAATATGACATATTTTCAGTTGTTTCACACTTGTTTGTTATGTATATAATTCCACATGTGTTAATTCATAGTTTTGATGCCTTCATAGTTATGAAAATAAAGAAAACTCTTTGAATGAGAAGGTGTGTTCAAACTTTTGGTCTGTACTGTATATAAACACAATAAGGCTTTCAATAGAATGGCTGCTCCTCTCCTCCACCATCATCTTTCCAATTTTAGAGGGGTTATCCAATTTCACAAACAGCGCCCCAACATGTGCTAGGCCCCTCAGAGGGAATATACTTACCCCACTCCCTGTGCCGCTCCTGGTCTTCACACCGCTGCTACTGCTTCTCTCTGTACATGGATGAAAACATCCGGTGTCGCGGGGGAGCAGCCAATGGCAGATGGGGATAGGGACGAGCCTCCCTAGCATCGTGGGTAGAAGGGGGAAAGTATCCAAGGAGGGCAGTTCCAATAGGCAGTAGATAGGGAGCAGTGCGACACAAGGTAGTTTTGGGGGGGGGGGGAGGCAGCAACACCCTGAAGCTACAACATGGATTGCTCCCTGGGTAGGCACAGTAACGTGCATTCTGCAGTACTTTATAGTTTCTACAGTTGCTACAGATTAAAGTCTTGAGAGAATCAAAGCATCCGAAGTTTAGTAAAAATTTTAATTGCCACAAATCCGAATTTCCTAACACTTCACTGTAATACATTTTTTTCTTCTAAAGTGGTGGCTGCATAGTGAAAGTAAGAAGCCCAGTGACACAAGATCACCTATAATGCCGGGCAGCCAGCCAATCTGCTGTTAGACATCCTCCTGTGATGTCACAGCCCTATAAAACCGTCATCCCGCGTGGTCTTCGCCATTTCACTGTGAGCTGAGCATACAGTAGGGCGAGATGTGACAAGTGCTCACGCACTAGGGACAGTGTTGCTGAAAACAGATTAGAAAAGAATGTTGGATAGGGAGAGTGCAGTGACAGTGCAGGGAGATCATAGGGAGAGTTTTTTGAGACTGTAAGGAGAGCATAGGGAGACAGCAGGGACACTGCAGGTTGAGTGTAATTGTCATGCGCATCTTGTTCAACTGCTGCCACGTTCATAGTTATTCTATTACTTTACTGATAGACTTACTGTGCCTCAAGGTACCTTTACACGAGGTACACACAATTACACCATGGAGGTGGTTAAGCATGCCACTCAAATTATGGATTTGTGTAAATGCAACTGTCTGCTTTACAAATGATGGAATATGTGATCGAAATTCTAATTTTGTGAACGATAATCGGCACGTCTAAAGGGTCATTGTTGAAACGTTCACTACACTAGGAAATGACTACTCCTATAAAGGTACCTTAACTTCCAAGTCTTCACACTGAGATTGGATCACCAAGTGGGAAGAATATGATTAGGCAGAGTGGCCTGGATATACCGGATTTATAGTGATTAGTGATTAATTAATTCAGAACAAATCAAATTTCTTGTCGAAGTTCAGCAATTCTGCCAAATCAAATTTTTCGCTCATTTCTAGATATGAAGTACTATGGAATTATTCATACAGCATGGCTGTCATTGCAGAGCAAAAACAATGCAAAAAGGATACGGTGCTGAACAATCATGCGTTCAACAGATATCATTTCTGAATGTTCAACTGGTGCTGGCTTCATCTGTAACCTGGCTCTATGCTGCTCGTCACTGCTCAGTACAAGACACATTGTCTGCCTCCCATGCTCCTTTGCTTAGCAGGCGATTCAATGTCATTGTCACATGCTTCGTCCTGGTGTCAGGTATTTGCATTACTTCAGCCCTTCGTCAAACACATTAATTGCAAATGTAAGTCAGGAAAAAGGACTACATGACATCTAATGTGACTGCTCAGCTCTGGCCATTGACACTTCGATACAAGGTGACACTTCCAGGTTGCTCATGCAAGTAATAGGTGTTTCTTCTCCTTCCCCAGTGTTGTACGGAAACAGTTTGTCCCTCCTAATTATAGCCAACCTAAGCCAGCTTGTTACAGAGCAAGAGCACAGAAGTTCCTACTCCTGTGCTGGAGTGCTGAAGGTTAGCCATGACTGTCCTACTCCTAAGTCCAGCATGGATCCCAGCACTGCATGAACAGTCTTCTCCTCAGCTGGCCCTATGAGAGATATTATGTCACCATGACTCTTAGGCTCTCTAGACCCAGGGCAAGATTGGCCATATACCTTACAGGGAAATTTCCCTGTGGGCCGATGTCCAGGGGGCCACACAAGCACTCTTCTCTGACGGCCAATGGTCATTTTTGGGGATGTATTTTGGGCCATTGGTGGCAGTATTTTGTGATGGACTGTGGTATTTGGGTCTGTTGTGGTGGTATAATGTGCCACAATATGGTATTGCTGGCCCTGCCTTCCATCAATTTGGACCTGACTACAAAACACAGCCACTTTTAGTATTTTTTCCAGGGCCAAGTTCCCAGTCCACCCCTGCTTAGACCAAAAAGCAGAAGAACTTAAAAACTATCACTGCAAATCGACATATTTAATTTACAGTGAAAGCATGCCATCTTCCTTCATGAATCCCATTTCATAGAGCTAAGTACTGTATACTGATACATATGTTACCTTACAAAGCAAATCAGTATAATTTTGTAAGATGTATAGAGTATTGAGTATAGAGTAATGTTTAAGAAACCTAATCATCTCACACCACAGATGTTTGGATAAGTTGAGCCAAGATACAGTCAGGTCCATAAATATTGGGACATCGACACAATTCTAACATATTTGGCTCTATACACCACCACAATGGATTTGAAATTAAACGAACAAGATGTGCTTTAACTTCAGACTGTCAGCTTTAATTTGAGGGTATTTACATCCAAATCAGGTGAACGGTGTAGGAAATACAACAGTTTGCATATGTGCCTCCGACTTGTTAAGGAACCAAAAGTAATGGGACAGTTGGCTTCTCAGCTGTTCCATGGCCAGGTGTGTGTTATTCCCTCATTATCCTAATTACAATGAGCAGATAAAAGGTCCAGAGTTCATTTCCAGTCTGCTATTTGCATTTGGAATCTGTTGCTGTCAACTCTCAAGATGAGATCCAAAGAGCTGTCACTATCAGTGAAGCCATCATTAGGCTGAAAAAACACAACAAACCCATCAGAGAGATAGCAGAAAACATTAGGCATGGCCGAAACAACTGTTTGGAACATTCTTAAAAAGAAGAAACGCATCGGTGAGCTCAGCAACACCAAAATACCCGGAAGACCACAGAAAACAACTGTGGTAGATGACCGAAGAATTCTTTCCCTGGTGAAGAAAACACCCTTCACAACAGTTGGCCAGATCAAGAACACTCTTCAGGAGGTAGGTGTATGTGTGTCAAAGTCAACAATCAAGAGAAGACTTCACCAGAGTGAATACAGAGGGTTCACCACAAGATGTAAACCATTGGTGAGCCTCAAAAACAGGAAGGCCAGATTACAGTTTGCCAAACGACATCTAAAAAAGCCTTCACAGTTCTGGAACAACATCCTATGGACAGATGAGACCAAGATCAACTTGTATCAGAGTGATGGGAAGAGAAGAGTATGGAGAAGGAAAGGAACTGCTCATGATCCTAAGCATACCACCTCATCAGTGAAGCATGGTGGTGGTAGTGTCATGGAGTGGGCATGTATGGCTGCCAATGGAACTGCTTCTCTTGTATTTAATGATGATGTGACTGCTGACAAAAGCAGCAGGATGAATTCTGAAGTGTTTCGGGCAATATTATCTGCTCATATTCAGCCAAATGCTTCAGAACGGACGACGCTTCACAGTGCAGATGGACAATGACCCAAAGCATACTGCAAAAGCAACCAGAGTTAAAAAAAAGAGTTTTTAAGGGAAAGAAGTGGAATGTTCTGCAATGGCCAAGTCAATCACCGGACCTGAATCCGATTGAGCATGCATTTCACTTGCTGAAGACAAAACTGAAGGGAAAATGCCCCAAGAACAAGCAGGAACTGAAGATAGTTGCAGTAGAGGCCTGGCAGAGCATCACCAGGGATGAAACCCAGTGTCTGGTGATGTCTATGCGTTCCAGACTTCAGGATGTAATTGACTGCAAAGGATTTGCAACTAAGTATTAAAAAGTGAAAGTTTGATTTATGATTATTATTATGTCCCATTACTTTTGGTCCCTTAACAAGTGGGAGGCACATATGCAAACTGTTGTAATTCCTGCACCGTTCACCTGATTTGGATGTAAATACCCTCAAATTAAAGCTGACAGTCTGCAGTTAAAGCACATCTTGTTAGTTTCATTTCAAATCCATGGTGGTGGTGTATAGAGCCAAAAATGTTAGAATTGTGTCCATGTCCTAATATTTATGGACCTGACTGTAAATGGTAAGGAAGTACAAATTTGTCTGCTGAGAACATAAGCAATTGCCTCAAGAAACCCGAATCGTACATGAGGCAGCTGTTATCATGGAACCCCATGTACCTCAGGTTTGGCCATCACACAAGGATTCTCTAATATGCGGGAAAACCTGGGTGTTGGTGATATCAAGTCCTTCCATTTTTTTAGAAGCTCCTCCTAGCGTGACCATGAAATCTAAATTGCCAGATGTTTTCTATTCTTAAAATCTCTATCAAATATACTGTATGTTCAAATTTATTAGATTTACATAAATAAACATGTGGTTGGTTAATTGAGATTGACTAATAGATTAACAAATTATCTTAGTGGTGATTTATTACAATTATTTTATTTTATACGTTTGAGACATGTTTTTTTAATGATTATTGTTTTTGATATTGTTATTTTAATATTACCAATGAATGTTTCAGATTAATTACAGAAAAAAATGAATAAAACATGAAATTTATACTGTAAGCATAAAAATCACCAGGATTGTTTCTGAATAACACACATCTTCTTTTTCCAGTATTATGATTGAGAAAATTGTGGCTGATTGTAGAGATCAAAGGCTAAAAATCATTAACATTGTAGACAGAATAATAATCTACTTTCACACTTGCGTTTTGTGCGGATCCGTTCAGATAATACAACCGTCAACATCCGTTTGTATTATCTTTACCAGGGGCGTAACGATCGCGGTCGCAGGGAGTGCGACTGCGACTGGGCCCGGCGGGGGGAGGGGGCCCGCTATACTAACATGTAATGAAGCGCTGTGACGGGGCCCGGCATGAAGTACAGTGACAATGCCGGGCCCCGTCAGGGCGCTCCATTACATGTTTAATATGAGGCAAGGTGGGGAGGTTTGTGCAGAGGGGGGGAGGAGGAAGAGGGGGGACGCGCGCACTCACTCACATACACTCGGCCCGGCAGTTCTTGTCACTGCCGAGCTGTCTGCAGATCATCAGTGAAGCAGGAGATCTAGCGCTCCCTCTGCTGGCCGCACATCGCGCTGCTGGCTGTGGGAGGAGCTCTGAAGGCCCGCGAAACTGCCTTCAGTACAGCCAGCAGTGCAATGTGAGTGTGGCAGCGCAACATCAGGGAAGAGGGTAAGTATGTGTTTGTTTTTTCTTTTCCTAACACTGCAGACTGGGGGCAAAGGGGAAGGGGGGGTTGATGGGCACAACTAGAGTGAGGGGGCACAAAAGTGGGCATCTCTACTGAGGGGGCACCTAATCTGCCATAACTACTGTGAGGGGGGCACATATAAAGGCATAACTATGAGGGGGCACATATATCAACTACTGTGAGGGGGGCACATAATCTGGCATAACCACTGTGAGGGGCACATGTGTGGGCATATCTAATGTGAGGGGCACATAATCTGGCATAACCACTGTAGGGGGGCACATATCTGGCATAACTATTGTGAGGGGGGCACATATAAAGGCATAACTATGAGAGGGCACATATGAAGGCATAACTACTGTGAGGGGGGGGACATAATCTGGCATAACCACTGTGAGGGGCACATGTGTGGGCATATTTAATGTGAGGGGCACATAATCTGGCATAACCACTGTAAGGGGGCACATATCTGGTCATAACTACTGTAAGGGGCACATAATCTGGCATAACTACTGTGAGCGGGCACATATCTGGGCATAACCACTGTGAGCGGGCACATATCTGGGCATATCCACTGTGAGGGGCACATATCTGGGCATAACTACTGTGAGGGGGCACATATCTGGCATAAATACCGTGAGGGGGCACATATTTGGCATAACTACTGTTAGGGGGCACATATTTGGCATAACTACTGTGAGGGGCACATATCTGGGCATAACTACTGTGACAGGAACAAAGGTGGGCATAACTGCTGTGAGGGGCCACAAGAAGGACATAACTTTTGTGAAGGGACCACAAGGTGGGCATTAGTACTGTGTGGTTGCACTTAGGGGAAATGTCCTAAATTACCCTGCTATACATTGGCATAGCTCAGTCTACCAGGCCAGCACAGCGCCCCCTGCTGATAGTTTCACAGGGGCAGTCACCATCCCTTCCTTGTGATTATGATTATGTGATTATTCTTTTTTTTCTCTATCACCACAGGGACCTTGTTCTGGATCCAGTGGACATCCCGCCGATGCCAGCGACACCCTGGATGAGGTAGGACCAGATTTTATTAGGACTGGGTGAGTCTAGCCATGCATTGGGCTTAGGGCTCTTTAACACGAGCGGATCCCGTGTGGCTAATCTGCTGTGTGAAAGAGAGCCGAGCCACGCTCTGGACAGCAGACACGAAGCATTAACATGATTGATAATGCTCTTTGCCTCTCTATGATCGTTTTGCTACAAAATCACGGCGACAACTGTATCTCACTGTGATTTTGTAGTAAAAAGGTCACAGAGGCAAAGAGCGTTATCAATCATGTTACTGCTCCGGGTCTCTGCTGTCCGGAATGGGGCTTGGCTCTCTTTCACGCAGCGGACTAGCCGCACGGGAAAGAGCCATTAGTAAGAAAATCTGCCGCTTCTTTGTAAAAATGGGGGGGCCCCGATCCAAAGTTTGCACTGGGGCCCATAACACTCTAGTTACGCCACTGATCTTTACCATAGCCAAGACAGATCCATCTTGAACACCATTAAAAGTTAACGGAGGACGGATCCGTTTTCTATTGTGCCAGATTGTGTCTGATGAAACTGAGCCAAACAGATCCATCCTGGCACACAATGTAAGTCAATGGGGGACGGATCCGTTTTGCTCAGTTGCATCAGACGGACAACAAAATGCTGCAAGCAGCATTTTGGTGTCCTTCTCCAAAGCGGAATGAAGACTGAACTGATGCAAACTGATGCATTCTGAGCGGATCCTTTTCCATTCAGAATATATTAGAATGCAAACTGATCCGTTTTTGGACCCTTGTGAGAACCCTGAACGGATCTCACAAACGGAAAGCCAAAACGCGAGTGTGAAAGTAGACTATATCTGACTGGTAATCAAGACGGCCGCATCCTGATTACTGTTTATTTTCATTACTTATCTTATGTTGGCAATTTCATTTTCCCGAAGGTTAAAGTAAATGGTTGTTAAACTCAAGAAATATATTATAATGATAGATAAAGTAATATTTGTGAGGTTTGTAAAGATCTCTCTTTCTTCTTTATTGTCTGGTAATGGTGTGAAGTGGAAGAATTATGAAAGATGTGTCCTTCTTTAGTTTTCTTCTTGCCTTGAGATATCCCAAGATAAAAGGCGTCCGATAAGCAGCTTCAGGGAAAAAATGCAACATCCAAAGTGCCCAACAGAGTACGGTAACACCATTTTTTCCCATCTCATTCTACTCATCTCAACATATATTGAGCTTTGGTTACTTACATGTCCCATGATGATCTCCCCAGAAACTACAAAGTGACGTATAGCCATATAGCATTAGAATCTACTGCTTTATAGATCATTTTATCTTGTGATCAAGATGCTAAAGAGAAAGATATGCAGGTCTAAGGCCCGGGAGAGGCAGCAGATGGTGCCAGTTAGTGATGGACGAACATCGACCGAAACTATTTGCGAACGCGCGTTTGCGATCAAATGTCCGCGAACAGCGCGTTCGCGGCTGGCCCCATTCACTTTAATATCAGGCAAACCTGAAAAACCCTCAGGTCATATTTGCAGCCAGCAAACACTTACTAAAAGTACACAAATAGTCCCCCAACATGGACAGTGACATACCAGAGGGGGATCAATGGCAAAAACTCCCACAAAAAAAATTGTATTTTAATCAGGGGCCATTTTTATGCGTCTTAAAAGGAAGCTCTCAAAAATGTGCCCTGCTGGAGGCTAGAAAATGTTTATTTCCTATAGGTTTGATGTATACAAATGTGCAGCACTCCACATTTTTGTATCCTGCAGAGTCCATTAAAAAAAATGCATACGTTAACGTAATTATTTTTTCTACCATGGAACTGTATGGTGAACGGACGCCACTGTACGGCATCAGTCTGAGGCATCTTTTAACGCATACATTTTTGGTATGCATTAAATGGATGGCAAAAATAGGATGTGAACCCAGCCCTAGTGTCAGAATAAGCACCAGTAGACAGCGGAGCAGCGTGGCGGAGAGGGGAGGCCGCCATGTGCTGACAGAGCGCTACCTGGTCCTGGTGGTCAGGGATGAGAACTGTGTTTCCCAAGGATAATTTTCTACTGGGAAATACAGTATTATACACTAGAATCTATATAATATAAAGCTATTAGCCCTACCCCCAAATAATAATACAATTAGGGGGTAATTTATTATATAGAAATAAGTCTATGTTAGGCGTAATTCTGACACAGATTGTGGCGCAAAAGTCCTTAGCACCGCAATCTGCATATTTTTCCCACTCATGTCAGGTCTAAAAAAGGATGGCGTGGGCAGGGAAAGGGATACAGTTATGGCCATCCAGTTATTGGATACCACCGCCATACATTGACCGGATAACACCTATGCACAGTGACCGGATAACACCGCTATACCATGACCGGATAACACCTCTGTACAGTGACCGGATAACACCGCTGTACAGTGACCGGATAACACCTATGCACAGTGACCGGATAACACCGCCATACCATGACCGGATAAGACCTCTGTACAGTGACCGGATAACACCGCTATACCATGACCGGATAAGACCTCTGTACAGTGACCGGATAACACAACCCCAAAAATTAGCCAATAGGCATTCACCTGACAGCCAAGAACTTTGTAGGATTCTGGAGGTATATTAGGCGATCACAAGAAAAAAAAAAAACACAGCGTCTCCACAGCTTCACTGTGAAGTGGAGGATAATCCACTCAGCTGAGACTGCTGGCTGGGTTTTTATACCCCAAACCAAAACCCAGCCTGGAACGTTGGAAGCAGCAACCCACCCTGCACTTTGGCTGCTCCCAGTAAGAGCCGGCTTGAATTGGCTTTACAGCCATACTAAATAACAAATAGTGTCAGTCAGCACTAACTGCCGCTGGCACTTAAAATTACCAGCTCTTACCTCACCGAGGCCAGGAATCTCGGTGACACATACCTTCCGTTAATGACGGACCCTTGCGCCTTCCTACAGTATGTTGCCACCCAGTACAGGTTCTTGACCTTTATGTTTTTTATACGGGGGTCCCTCTTCAAACACTAGAGCATGAAGGCCCTCACTAAACTGGAAGCGGTGGAGCGGCCTGTCTCCTGCTCATCGCCCAGGAGAATGTGGTCCTCGGTCTCCTCCCCCCAGTCACGGACAACACCAGGGATCCCAGAAAAGTTCTTCTTGCTCCTCCTTCTCCCCCCAGCCACCATCCTCCTCTGATTCCTCTTCAGACTCCTGCTGACTTGTCTCAGATGGAGTAGCCCCCCCTGGGATTTCATTCAGCATTGCGACTTCCTCATCTTCCAGCTCCTGCTCCTCGAGATGATGCAATGTGCACTCCAGAAAGGAGGCGTAAGGTATGATGTCACTGATGGCGCCCTGGCTGCGACTGACCAGTTTGGTGATCTCATCAAATGGCCGCAGAAGTCTGCATGCGTCGAGCATGAGCAGCCCCTGGCGCGGTGAAAGAAAACATGCTCCCCAGAACCTGTCCTGCTGCAGAGTTCGTACAGGTAGTCGTTAGCGGCACGTTGCTGCTGGAGCAGCCTATCAAGCATATACAAGGTGGAGTTCCAGTGCGTCGGGCAGTCACAAATCAGACGTCTGACGGGCAAGTGGTGTCCCATCTAAACATCAGCAAGGCGAGCCTTGGCCGTGTAAAGTCTCCTAAAATGGACAGAGATTTTTCTAGCCTGCCGCAAGACGTCCTGGACCCTGGGGTATTTGGCAACGAATCACTGCAAGACTAAGTTCAGGTCGTGTGTCATGCACGGCACATGTGTCATTTTGCGCTGTTTCAGCACGCTCAGCAGATTGGCACCGTTGTCGCACACCACTTTACCAACTGTCAAATTGAGCGGGGTTAGCCACTGATCGGCCTGTGACCGCAGAGCTGAAAGCAGTGCAGGATCGGTGTGGCTCTTGGCTTCCAGGTACAACAGCCGCAGCACAGCATGGCAACGTCTGACCTGGCACGTCGAATAGTTTCTGGGGAGCCTGGGGGGTGCAGCAGAACAGGCGGTAGCAGTGGGAAAGGAGGAGTCAGCCGAGGAGGAGACGGAGGGTGGAGGAGGAGAAGAAGAGGCTGGCCGGCATGCAATCTGTAGCGGTAACACCAAATCCAGACAGGTGTCACGGGTTACATGCTTGACGGCCGTGAGAAGGTTCATCCAGTGGGCAGTAAAAGTTATGTACCTTCCCTGCCCATGTTTGCTAGACCACATGTCTGTAGTCAGATGTATCTTGGCACCGACTCTGTGTGCCAGAGATATATCAACTTGCCTCTGAACGTGGCCATATAGCTCTGGGATGCCTTTCTGGGAGATATATTTCCTTCTGGGGACCTTCCATTGCGGTGTGCCAAAGGCCACAAATTTTCTAAAGGCCTCCGAGTCCACTAATTTATATGGCAGTAGTTGGCGGGCTAGCAGTTCCAACAAGCCAGTGGTCAGCCGTTGGGCAAGACGATTATCCGGCATCATCACTTTTTACGCTCGAACATTTGGGCCACTGAAGCCTGCCTTCTGCCAGATGAACGTGACGACGGTACAGTGGAAGGTGGAGTGGAGGACAAATGGGAGGAGAGAGGAGAAGAAGAGGCAGGACGTGGAGCGCGGGGAGTGTGGCTTTGTGGGTTCTTATGGAGTTGCTCCCACTGGGTTCGGTGATGGGAGGCCAGGTGCCTTCTTAAGGCGGTCGTCCCTAAGTGAGTGTTGGGCTTACCGCGACTTATGCATTAACAGCACAGGCTGCAGATGGCAACACTATTGTCAGCAGCTGACACGTAAAAAAAAAAAAAAAAAACACACTGTGGACCCATGTGTCGGTGTCCTGGAAGCGCCAGATGTGACCGTGCATGGTGGATGGTTCGCTCCAGATACATTAGCAGTCTGCTTTTTGCCTACTGTGCACTGTAAGTTCTGCCTGCTTCTCCTCCTTCTCCTCCCTCTCTGTTGCTCTGTCTCTCTCTCTGAACTCCCCTTCTCTTCCTCTCTTGTGGGCACCCACGTGACGTCCATCTACACGTCATCATCGTCACCTACTTGAATCATTATTTGGCTGAAACAGGTATATAGCACCCCACAATCACTATTTGGCGGAAACAGGTATATCGCACCCCTCAATCAGTATTTGGCGGAAACAGGTATATCGCACCCCTCAATCAGTATTTGGCGGAAACAGGTATATAGCACCCCTCAATCAGTATTTTGTGGAAGCAGGTGTATCACAGCCCTCAATCAGTATTTGGTGGAAGAAGGTATATAACAATAGCACCCCACAATCAGTATTTTGTTGAAAAAGGTATAAGGCACCCCTCAATCAGTATTTGGCAGAAACAGGTATATAGCACCCCTCAATCAGTATTTGGCGGAAACAGGTATATGGCACCCCTCAATCAGTATTTGGCAGAAACAGGTATATAGCACCCCTCAATCAGTATTTGGCAGAAACAGGTATATAGCACCCCTCAATCAGTATTTGGCGGAAACAGGTATATGGCACCCCTCAATCAGTATTTTGTGGAAGAAGGTATATGGCACACCTCAATCAGTATTTTGTGGAAGAAGGTATATGGCACACCTCAATCAGTATTTTGTGGATGCAGATGTATCGCAGCCCTTAATCAGTATTTGGTAGAAGAGGGTATATGACACCCCTCAATCAGTATTTGGCGGAAACAGGTATATAGCACCCCTCAATCAGGATTTTGTGGATGCAGATGTATCGCGGGCCCTTAATCAGTATTTAGTAGAAGAGGGTATATGGCACTCCTCAATCAGTATTTGGCGGAAACAGGTATAAAGCACTTCTTAATCAGGATTTTGTGGAATAAGATATATTGCAGCCCTCAAGCAGTTTTTTTGGGGGCAACAGGTATATCACACCCATTGCAATTAGTTACTCCAATAGCGTTTTTCCTTCTATCTAGCTGCGGTATCGCTGCACAATACAAATGCACTATAATATAATTTCTATGTTATAAAGTATATTCTAAGTATATTACACCCCTCAGTAAGTCACACATATCGATAGCACACCTATACCAGTCCTTAAAAGGACTTTTGTGGCCCTATTAGCTAGCGTTTGGTGTCCCTAACAGTCTGTCCCTGCTCCACACAGCAACCTCTCCCTACACTGGCAAAACACTGAATGTAAAATGGCTGCCAGATCGAGTTCTGTTATAGGGTTGGGGGTGTGTCCATGTGCTTAAACGTCTCAATTGGCTGCCCTGTACCACCTGAGGGATGTGTCATGAGTCAAAGTTTGGCGCTATGCAAAAAAAATGGCACTTGCAAATATCGACATATGTTTGCATGTTTGGCAAATCACGAACGAGCAAAGTTCGCCGCAAAACGACCGCCGGGCGACCCGCAAGGCCATCTCTAGTGCCTGTGCAGCAGCATGCAGCATTTCACAGGCACTGTGTAAACTCCACCATGTTGATTGGAGGCAGAGTAAACAGCAGAGTGCACAAGCTTTGTGGTTGTTACCAGAGCATTCAGGACTAATTCTTTAAGATATATCAGACCTCATATTTCACATTTATACTAAGGACTTCACTGGAATTTACCTTTAATTAAAGGGGTTGTCTGGGTTCAGAGGTGAACCCAGACATACCCATAATTTCACCCACGCAGCCCACCCTGACATGAGCATCGGAGCAGTTCATGCTCCAATGCTCTCCTTTGCCCTGCACAGGATCGTGCAGGGCAAGGGCTCTTTTATTTACTATAACACACTGCCGGGCGAAGACTCCCGCCCATCAGTGTGTTCGGTGACGTCACCGGCTCTGATGGGCAGGATTTAACGCTGCCCTAGCTGTTTTACAGGCTAGGGCAGCGCTAAAGCCCACCCATCAATGCTGGGCAGAAGCCTCCACCTGGCAGCCCGAAGGAGAGCCCGGTTCGTCACTGGAACTCCACAAAATGCCTTTGCCCTGCATGATTCAGCGCAGTGCAAAGGAGAGCATTGGAGCATGAGCTGCTCTGATACTCTTGTCAGGGGGGCTGCTTGGGTGAAATTCTGGTTATGTCCGGGTTCAGCTCTGTACCCGGACAACCCCTTAAAGATTATTTTCATATCCAGTTATCAAAGTTCCTGGACCTATAGGACCTTTTTCAAAATACAGCATATAAAATAAAAGATCTTTTCATGTATTTGTTGCCACTTGTTTTATCAAGTAAAGATCTGTCTTCTCTTCAAGAAGGAGTTTAGGACTCTAAATCTTGAATTTAATGCTACCTTATCTTTGTGCTTTCTTGGAAAACTGATTCATGAATATTATTCAAAAATTGCAGACCCACAAGAGCATCGGTGACACTTTACTAGGCAGAAGAGATGGATCTTGGTGATCATGGGTAATGGTTTCCCATACTGGTAGTCATTTATCATCTGAAATCCATAGAAAAAATGAACATAAATCAGAAATAACTGAATATAGTTTTAAAGGAGCATATCCCTAGAGTAAGATGGCTTCAATGGATGTAGTGTTCTTCACTGGATTGCATGAAAGGAAACGTTTGGACTTTAGGTGCAGTTGTCAATTAATTTGCCTTCTATGTTTATCCCCCTATCCATAAGGGTTAAAATACCAGGGGACGGGGCATTGAGCTACATTTACTAATCCTGCTTAATTGGTTAAAGCAGTCTACAAATGGGTGGAATTTATCACAGAGGTTGATGCCTGATGATCTGATGCATATTTAGATTGTCTGGTTTAGTTTATACTGTGTTCTGAAAATCTGTCTCAATGCACGAAAATTCTGTCTCCGAGCCAAAAATCTGTCCCAATGTGCTACAAATCTGGCTCCAAAAATGTTTCCCAATGTGCCAAAATTCTGTCCCAATGTGCTATGTCTTCTCTCCCAGCCAAAAATGTTCCCCAATATGCCAAATGTTTGTTGCTGAGTCAAAAATAGGTCCCAATGCAGCAAAATTCTCTCTCTGTTCTAAAGCACCAATATTCTCTCTCAGCAAAACATTCCACCCAATGCACCAAATTTCTCTCTCCCAGACAAAAATGTGTCCCAGTGTGCCAATCTTTAAATTTAAAAACAGTCTCAATGTGCCAAAATACTGTATCAGAAAATCTTTCCCAAAAAGTTTATATTACTTCATCACAAACTTTGGCCCATCTCTAGGTTGGTCTAATCTTTGGCACTTTTATGAGACACCAACTTTATAAATATATCTAAAAGGTAGACAAAAGCTGCCCCCCCCCCCCCCCCCCCAATCACGCCTTATAGTATAAGGCCAGTTTTACATGAGCATGTTCAGTCCGGAAAACATGCTCTGTGTGATGGCCCGGACCAAATAAGTCCAAGTGCAGGTCTACTGTACTCGCACAATACCATGAGTATTGTACATCATTCATAAGTCATTAGGTTCGGGTCAGAGGAAAGTATTCAGTCCTGGAAATGCTGCCATCACATGGAATGTGTTTCCTGGACAGAACACACGTGTGTGAAAGAGGCCTAACACTAGGGTTGAGCGAAGCGCACTTCGGATCATAGATATGAAGTCACTTCGTTCCAAACTTCACTTGACTACTGTATGGAGACCTGTCTCCGTGCAACATTCAAATGTAGATAAAGTTAATACAAGACACTTACTAATATGTTGTTATTGGCTAGATCCATTTTTCGATCACATTATACCCTGCTGGTTTCCATGGTTAAGACCACCCTGCAATCCATCAGTGGTGGCCGTGCTTTCACAATATAGGACAAAGTGCCAGCCTGTCTGGTGACCGGGACAGTGGGAGCTCACATAGGCTGCTGTTTTTTATTTCTATAGTGTACAAGCACGACCACCACTGATGGATTGCACAGTGGTCGTAACCATGGAAATGAGCCCTGTATAATGTGATGGGAAAAAAATTATCCAGCCAGCAAAGGAAGCAATATGGCTAATAACAATATATTAGTAAGTGCCTGGTATTAACTTTCTCTACATAATAAATGCTACCGTATATGCTAAAGTGACAAAACCCTTTCAAGTCCGAAGTCTTGCAGGACTTTGGTGAAGAACTTTGGACTTCAATCGTACAATTTGAAATCAATTTTTAAACATCAATCTGAAGTCGGCTTCGCTCGACCGTACCTAAAACCATGAAACGTTGAGGATGTCAGGAAAAGTCATTCTTTTTTGTGTATCCAAATAATATGAATGTGACTAAAATGAGGTCCAACAACATTTTGGCGCAAACAGTGCCAAGAAGGTGGCTCACATATCGCAGTAAATGTGGTGCGGTAGGCAATTCAGCAACAAATACAAAGTAACAATAATTTTACAAAGAAATAACACTTTTCTCAGGCAAGACAAAGCCTGAACCCACAGGTTCCTTGCACCAGAATCTGCTTCTCAGAACCAATATGAAATGAGACTTCCATGTTACTCCTTAGCGTAAACTAAGTTCAGTATCATGAGTCACTCCAGAAATTCTGAGAAACCTTCTGTTCCGTAAAAGAAACATCCTGAACATGATTTAACAGGCATTGTGAATGCTAATATATACACCGCTCAATTGGCTAGGCAGTGACAGCCCCTGACAAAACAAGCATAAAATATAGAAATTTGGGGCTTTGATTGACATCTGCCAGCGCGGTTGGAAACTTGTCTCCAAGTTGATATGTGTCTGTTTTTTGAGGCCTGTCCTTTATGCTATGATTGTGTTGGCTGTGTAACAATGATGTGGAGCAAAGAGAGAAAACCACCATCTATTATGCATAAAACGTCAGACTTTATCGTAGCACCCATTAAAATACATCATACCATGTATTCACAGCTTACGCGTTTCAAGCCGTGACTGGCTCTTGATCATAGCATATAGGTATAACACACACAGTAAATTAAAGCAACAAACTGCCAATCAGAAGCAGGATCATGTGATCGGCACCGACGGGCAGTAGAATCAATAAAAATAAACCTTAGAACTACATGAAAAGCTACACAAATAGATATAAACTGCGTAGGTTAAAGGGGCTGCGTCACTTCAGCAAATGGCATTTATCATGTAGAGAAAGTTAATGTATTTTTATTGTCCATATGGCTTCCTTTACTGGCTGGATTAATTTTCCATCAAATTGTATGCCTCCCTTTTCCATGGTTACGACCACCCTGCAATCCAGCAGCCATGGCCGTGCTTGCACACTATAGGAAAAAGCGATGTGTAGTTGCGGAACGATCTGTAGTTTTTGGTAATACCATTTTGGGATGTGTATGACTTTTTGATCGCTTTTTAAATTTTAAAATCACTTTAAATTTTTGGGGGAAATAAAGTGATGAAAAAACGGTGAATTGGCCATTTTTATTTTTTTCCCCTTGCACCATTCACCGTATGTGATAAGTTTTTGTTATGTTAATAGTACGGGCGTTTTTACACACAGCGATGCCTGTGATGTTATTTTTTTTTTACAGTTGAAACCAGAAGTTTACATAGACTATAGAAAAAGACAAATATGCTTGTTTTTCTCAATATCTGACATGAAATCAGAATAAACTATTCCTCTTTTTGGTAAATTAAGATTACCATAATTGTTATTATTTGCCAAATGCCAGAATAATGAGAGAGAGAGAATGTTTTAAGGCATTTTTATTACTTTCTGCAATGTCAAAAGTTTCCATACACCAAGATTACTATGCCTTTAAACCATTCTGGACTGCCCATATGATGATGTCATGTGTTTGGAAGCTTCTGTTTGGTGATTAGAGACACACCTGTGGATGTATTTAAATGCAGACCTGAAACCCACTGCTTCTTTGTGTAGTATCATGGGAAAGTCTAAGGGCCCTTTCACACGGGCGAGTATTCCGCGCGGGTGCAATGCGTGAGTTGAACGCATTGCACCCGCACTGAATCCGGACCCATTCATTTCTATGGGGCTGTGCACATGAGCTGTGATTTTCACGCATCACTTGTGCGTTGCGTGAAAATCACAGCATGCTCTATATTCTGTGTTTTTCACGCAACGCAGGCCCCGTAGAAGTGAATGGGGCCGCGTGAAAATCGCAAGCATCCGCAAGCAAGTGCAGATGCGGTGCGATTTTCACGCATGATTGCTAGGTGACGATCGGGCTTGGGACCCGATCTGTATTATTTTCCCTTATAACATGTTTATAAGGGTAAATAATAGCATTCTGAATACAGAATGCAAAGTAAAAAAGTGATGGAGGGGTTAAAAAAATAAATAAAATTAACTCACCGAGCCCACTTGATTGCGTAGTTGCCGATCTCTGTCTTCTTCTGTAATGTTGAGCTGCCAGCTAAGGACCTGTGGTGACATCACATCGCATGATCCAATCACATGGTCCCTCACCATGGTGATGAACCATGTGATTGGACCATGTGATGAGCACAGTGACGTCATCAAAGGTCCTATTCCTGTGCACAGCAAAGAAGAAGACAGAAGAGATGCCGGCTGCGCAATCAAGTGGATTAAGGTGAGTTAATTTTTTTTTTTTTTTAATTAACCCCTCCAGCCTTATTGTACTATGCATTCTGTATTAAGAATGCTATTATTTTCCCTTATAACCATGTTATAAGGGAAAATAATACAATCTACAGAACACCTAACCCAAACATGCCGATTTTTCTCACGCGCGTGCAAAACGCATTACAATGTTTTGCACTCACGCGGAAAAATCGTGCATTTTCCCGCAACGCACTCGCATCTTATCCGGTTAAAAAACATGACGCCCGTGTGAAAGAGGCCTAAAGAAATCAGCCAAGATATCAGGAGGAGAATTTTGGACTTGCACAAGTCTGGCTCCACCTTGGGTGCAATTTCAGGATACCTGAAGGCGCCTCGTTCATCTGTACAAACAGTTATACACAAGTACAAACAAGATGGGAATGTCCAGCCATCATACCGCTCAGGAAGGAGACGGGTTCTGTGTCCCAGAGATTAACGTGCTTTGGTCCAACATGTGCTTATCAACCCAAGAACAAAAGCAAAAGACCTTGTGAAGATTATGTCGGAAGCTGGTAAGATTGTGTCAATATCCACAGTGAAACGAGGACTGTATCAACATGGGCTGAAAGGCCACTCTGCCAGGAAGAAGCCATTACTCCAAAAGAAACATAAAAAGCCAGATTAATGTTTGCAAATGCACACAGGAACAAAGACGTACATTTTTGGAGACATGTCCTGTGGCCTGACGAAACAAAAATAGATTTTTTTGGCCATAATGAGGAAAAAGGGAGAAGCTTGGAAACCTAAGAACACCATCCCAACTGTGAAACACGGGGGCGGCAGCATCATGTTGTGGGGTTGTTCTGCTGCAGGAGGGACGGGTGAACTTCACAAAATAGATGGGGTCATGAGGAAAGAAGATTATGTGGAAATACTGAAGCAACATCTCAAGACATCAGACAGAAAGTTAAAGCTTTGGGGGAAATGGGTCTTCCAAATCAACAATGACCCGAAACATACTGCCAAACCGGTTACAAAGTGGCTTAAGAATAACAATGTTTTGGATCGGCGATCACAAAGCCCTGATCTCAACCCTATTGAAAATGTATGGGCAAAGCTGAAAAGGCAGGTGCGAGCAAGGCCACCAACCAACATGGCTCAGTTACACCAGTTTTCTCAGGAGGAATGGGCCCAAATTCCGACCAACCATTGTGAGAAGCTGGTGGAAGGATATCCAAAACGTTTGACTCAAGTCATACAGTCTAAGGGCAATGGTACCAAATAATAATGAAATGTATGTAAACTTTTGACTTTGCAGAAATTAATAAAAATGCCTTAAAACCATGGGCGTACCGTCAATATAGGCAGACCATGCCGTTGCTATGGGGCCTGTGAGGTTGAGGGGCCCGGCTAGGCTGCATGTCTCCTCCCCCCTTTCTGATTTAAATATATGTTGCACTTAATACAGAGATAAACACGGGCCCCTGTCCTCCTCTTGATTCCTACCCTCTTCCTTGCCACAGCTGCCTAATTCGCTGCTTATTGGCCAGCTGACACCTGACCTCCGGTCTGCTTCTGCCGGCATACAGCGTCACAGTCCAGCGCCTGAGCAATGTGAGAGCCCATCCATATTCAGTGCAACCTGCAGCAGATGCCCTGAGACCCTGCGATCTGACACCCTGGCTTCTAGACAGTATGTATGAGTGACTGACCAGCCAGAAGAGGCAACTGCAGCAGGACTGTTAAGAGGGTAAATAGTCACTCACACTGTGTGGCAATGTGGAGGGGGGATATGAGGAGGGTCTGTGTGGCTTGCACTACTAGTAATAGCTTACTATAAGTGCAAGGCACACAGCAGACATACAACACTTCCCTCATAGACACATCACCTTCCCCATAGAAATACAACTCCCACCCCCACACTTATGCTTCAAGTCCTAAAGGGCAATTCATGCCCTGCTTCTCATTGCCCTATTAGTAATATTCTATATTTAATAAGGCAAGGATGGGCAGGGGCTGGATTCCCTCTTGAAGCATACCATATCTTTATGTATGTGTGTATATACAGTGGATATAAAAAGTCTACACACCCCTGTTAAAATGTCAGGTTTCTGTGCTGTAAAAAAATGAGACAAAGATAAAACATTTCAGAACTTTTTCCGCCTTTAATGTGACCTATAAACTTTACAACTCAATAGAAAAACAAACTGAAATCTTTTAGGTGGAGGGAACAAAAAAAAACTAAAGTAATGTGGTTGCATAAGTGTGCACACCCTCTTATAACTGGGGATGTAGCTGTGTTCAGAATTAAGCAATCACATCCACAATCCTGTTACATAGGAGTCAGCATACACCGGCCATCATGTAAAGGGCCTCTGATTAACCCCAAATAAACTTCAGCTGCTCTAGTTGGTCTTTCCTGAAATGTTCTTAGTCACATCCCACAGCAGAAGCCATGGTCCACAGAGAGCTTCCAAAGCATCAGAGGGATCTCATTGTTAGAAGGTATCAGTCAGGAGAAGGGGACAAAAGAATTTCCAAGGCATTAGATATACCATGGAACACAGTGGAGACCGTCATCATCAAGTGGAGGAAATATGGCACAATAGTGACATTACCAAGAACTGGACGTCCCTCCAAAACTGATGAAAAGACGAGAAGAAAACTGGTCTGGGAGGCTACCAAGAGGCCTACAGCAACATTACAGGAGCTGCTGAAATATCTGGCAAGTACTGGCTGTGTGATACATGTGACAACAATCTCCCGTATTCTTCATATGTCTGGGCTATGGGGTAGAGTGGCAAGACGAAAGCCTTTTCTTACAATCTAAAACACCCAAGCAAGGCTAAATTTTGCAAAAACACATTTGAAGTCTCCCAAAAGCATGTGGGAAAAGGTGTTATGGTCTGATGAAACCAAGGTTGAATTTTTTGGCCATAATTCCAAAAGATATGTTTGGCCCACAAACAACACTGCACATCACCAGAAGAACCCCATACCCACAGTGAAGCATGGCGGTGGCAGCATCATGCCAAGCGGCTGTTCTTCTTCAGCTGGAACTGAGGCCTTAGTTAAGCTAGAGGGAATTAGGAACAGTTCCAAATACCAGTCAATATTGTCACAAAACCTTCAGGCTTCTGCTAGAAAGCTGAACATGAAGAGGGACTTCATCTTTCAGCAGGACAACAACCCAAAGCATACATCCAAATCAACAAAGCAATGGCTTCACCAGAAGAAGATTACAGTTTTGGAATGGCCCAGCCAGAGCCCAGACCTGAATCCGATTGAAAATCTTTGGGGTGATCTGAAGAGGGCTGTGCCCAGGAGATGCCCTCGCAGTCTGTGGGGTGATCTGAAGAGGGCTGTGCCCAGGAGATGCCCTTGCAATCTGACAGATTTGGAGTGTTTTTGCAAAGAAGAGTGGGCAAATCTTGTCAAGTCAAAATGTGCCATGCTGATAGACTCATACCCAAAAAGACTGAGTGCTGTAATAAAATCAAAAGGTGCTTCAACAAAGTATTAGTTTAACTTATGCAACCACATTATTTTATTTTTTATATTTTTTCTTCCCTCTACCTAAAAGATTTCAGTTTGTTTTTCAATTGAGTTGTACAGTTTATAGGTCACATTAAAGGTGGAAAAAGTTCTGAAATGATTTATCTTTGTCTAATTTTTTTACATAGCAGAAACCTGACATTTTAACAGGGGTGTGTAGACTTTTTATATCCACTGTGTGTGTGTGTGTATATATATATATATATATATATACAGTGCCTTGCAAAAGTATTCACCCCCCTTGACTTTTTTCGTGTTTTGTTACATTACAGCCTTAAGTTCAATGTTTTGTTAATCTGAATTTTAGGTGATGGATCAGAACACAATAGTCTAAGTCGGTGAAGTGAAATGAGAAAAATATATAAATAAAACTATTGTTTAGAAATAAAAAACAGAAAATTGTCATGTGCGTATGTATTCACCCCCTTTGTTAGGAAGCCCATAAAAAGCTCTGGTGCAACCAATTACCTTCAAAAGTCACATAATTAGTGAAATGATGTCACCTGTCTGCAATCTAAGTGTCAGATGATCTGTCATTACATATACACACCTTTTTTGAAAGGCCCCACAGGCTGCAACACCTAAGCAAGAGGCATCACTGACCAAACACTGCCATGAAGGGTTAGGTTATAAAAAAAATATCAAAATCTTTGATGATCCCCAGGAGCACCATCAAATCTATCATAACTAGAGGTGGGACGACGAATCCGTCGAATCCATGAATCCCTCAAATCTTGTTGGATTCGTGGGATTCGTGGACTCGAATCCAGACATAATTAAGTAAAATTCAAATCTGACGAATCCCATCGGGGACCGGTACAGTCCCTGTATTCTAATGCACCGGCCCCGCTCAATGTTGTATAATCTTATCTAACCTGTAGGCATTGTTAAGATATAATAATCATGTGTAATCCAGCTGTATTTCTTACAACATTAAGTTCCGTAGCAGAGAGGAGGGAAGAGGCAGGCCGGGAGGGCGGGCGGCGCGTCACTCACTACATCATGCGCCTGCGCCGCCCCCCTTATGAATGAAGCAGGCGGCACGGGCGTGTAACGTAGTGAGTGACGCGCCGCCCGCCCTCCCGGCCTGCCTCCTCCCTCCTCTCTGCTATGGAACTTAATGTTGTAAGTAATACAGCTGGATTACACATGATTATTATATCTTAACAATGTCTACAGGTTAGATACAATTATACAACAGTGAGCGGGGTCGGTGCATTAGAATACAGGGACTGCACCAGTCCCCACTGTCATTCCTAATCCAGATGCCGGCCCCCAGCCCCTGTATTGGGGGTCATTCACACTGCAGGGACACTGTTTTGGGGGGGATCTGTGGATGGCACATAGCATAAGATGCTATATATGTGCCATCCACAGATCCCCCCCATCACAGTACCATCCATAGATCCCCATAACAGTGCCATCCAGAGATCCCCCATAACAGTGCCATCCAGAGATCCCCCATAACAGTGCCATCCAGAGATCCCCCATAACAGTGCCATCCAGAGATCCCCCATAACAGTGCCATCTACAGATCCCCCATAACAGTGCCATCCACAGATCCCCCATAACAGTGTTATTTACAGATCCCCCCCATAACAGTGCCATCCAGAGATCCCCCCATAACAGTGCCATCCACAGATCCCCCCCATAGCAGTGTCATCCACAGATCCCCCCCCATAAGTGTTTGGATCACTTTGTTTCTTACACCGCTCACACAATTCATATGTACAGGATTCGTAAGATTCGAGATTCGAAAGATTCAATATATTCGAGAAACTTTTCGGATTCGGATTCGAAAAAAATGGTATTCGTCCCACCTCTAATCATAACCAAATGGAAAGAACATGGCACAACAGCAAACCTGCCAAGAGAAGGCTGCCCACCAAAACTCACAAACCGGGCAAGAAAGCATTAAAGGTAACCCTGGAGGAGCTGCAGAGTTCCACAGCAGAGACTGGAGTATCTGTACATAGGACGACAATAAGCCGTACGCTCCATAGAGTTGGGCTTTATGGCAGAGCGGCCAGAAGAAAGCCATTACTTTCAGCTAAAAACAAAAAGGCTCGTTGTGAGTTTGCGAAAAGGCCTGTGGGAAACTCCCAAAATGTATGGAGGAAGGTGCTCTGGTCTGATGAGACGAAAATGGAACTTTTTGGACATCAAAGAAAACGCTATGTCTGACGCAAACCCAACACATCACTTCACCCATAGATCACCATCCCCACAGTGAGACATGGTGGTGGCAGCATCATACTGGGGGGACGGGACTGGGAAACTGGTCAGAGTGGAGGGAAAGATGGATTGTGCTAAATACAGGGATATTCTTCAGCAGAACCTGCACCACTCTGTGCGTGATCTGAGGCTAGGACGGAGGCTCACCTTCCAGCAGGACGATGACCCCAAACACACGGCTAAGGCTACATTCACACCTGCGTTTAGGTCGGATCCGTCTGGTATGTGCCCAGACGGATCCGCACCTATAATGCAAACGCTTAGATCCATTCAGAACGGATACGTTTGCATTACCATGAACAAAAAAAAAAAATATATATATATTTTTTTTTGTTCATGATAATGCAAACGGATCCGTTTTGACTTTACATTGAAAGTCAATGGGAGACGGATCCGTTTGAAAATTGAGCCATACTGTGTCAACTTCAAACGGATCCGTCCCCATTGACTTCCATTATAAGTCTGGACGGATCCGTTTGCCTCCGCACGGCCAGGCGGACACCTGAACGCTGCAAGCTGCTTTCAGGTGTCCGCCTGCTGAGCGGAGGACAAACGGAGCCAGACTGATGCATTCTGAGCGGATCCGCATCCATTCAGAATGCATTAGGGCTGGACGGATCCGTTCGGGGCCGCTTGTGAGCCCCTTCAAACGGAACTCACAAGCGGAGCCCCAAACGCTAGTGTGAAAGTAGCCTAAAGCAACACTTGAGTGGTTTAAAGGGAAACATGTAAATGTGTTGGAATGGCCGAGTCACAGCCCAGATCTCAAACCAAAAGAAGATCTGTGGTCAGACTTAAATATTGCTGTTCACAAGCGTAAACATCCAACTTGAAGGAGCTGGAGCCGTTCTGCAAGGAGGAATGGGCAAAAATCCCAGTGGTAAGATGTGGCAACTGCTCATAGAGACTTATCCAAAGAGACTTGGAGCTGTGATTGCCGCAAAAGGGGCTCTACAAAGTATTGACTTTGGTGAATAGTTCTGCACATTGACCTTTTTTGTTATTTTGTCCTATTTGTTGTTTACTTCACAATAAAAAAAATAAAAAAACATCTTCAAAGTTGTCGGCATGTCCTGTAAATTACATGATGCAAATCTTTAAACAATCCATGTGAATTCCAGGTTGTGAGGCACCAAAATACGAAAAAAGTCAAGGGGGGTGAATACTTTTGCAAGGCACTGTATATATATATATACACACACACATATTTATTTTAACTGTTCCTGCTCTGCTATGTATTGTACTTGTACAGCACTGTGATGGCACAAGCTCAGAAATTAAGCATGAGCCATCAGCTGTTGGTGTACACTGCATCAGCTGTCAGGACTGGAGCTAGTTCCAATTCCACCATTTAAACCCTCACGATGCTCTGCGTAAACAATGCAAACATAATATACAATAAACATGAAATGTAAAAACAAAAAACACTAAATACACTTTTATTAATTAATGAGTCTTTCTTCTTCAATATCACCCCAATATCCCCCATCCCCACTAATCATCTGTAATGTACTTTTTGTTGGGGGGGTGGTGGCCCGATTCGGAGTTTTGCTATGGGGCCCCATTATTTGTATGTACGCCACGGCTTATAACATTCTCTCTCTCATTATTCTGGCATTTGTCAAATAATAATAATTATGGTAATCCTAATTGGCCAAAAACAGGAAAGGTTTATTCTGATTTCATGTCAGATATTAAGAAAAAACACGCATATGTGTCTATTTATATAGTGTATGTAAACTTCTGGTTTCAACTGTATATATGTATATAATATACACTGCTCAAAAAAATAAAGGGAACACTTAAACAACACAATGTAACTCCAAGTCAATCCCACTTCTGTGAAATCAAACTGTCCACTTAGGAAGCAACTCTAGTGACAATCAATTTCACATGCTGTTGTGCAAATGGGATAGACAACAGGTGGAAATTATAGGCAATTAGCAAGACACCCCCAATAAAGGAGTGGTTCTGCAGGTGGTGACCTCAGATCACTTCTCAGTTCCTATGCTTCCTGGCTGATGTTTTGGTCACTTTTGAATGCTGGCGGGGCTTTCACTCTAGTGGTAGCATGAGACGGAGTCTACAACCCACACAAGTGGCTCAGGTAGTGCAGCTTATGCAGGATGGCACATCAATGCGAGCTGTGGCAAGAAGGTTTGCTGTGTCTGTCAGCGTAGTGTCCAGAGCATGGAGGCGCTACCAGGAGACAGGCCAGTACATCAGGAGTCGTGGAGGAGGCCGTAGGAGGGCAACAACCCAGCAGCAGGACCGCTACCTCCGCCTTTGTGCAAGGAGGAACAGGAGGAGCACTGCCAGAGCCCTGCAAAATGACCTCCAGCAGGCCACAAATGTGCATGTGTCTGCTCAAACGGTCAGAAACAGACTCCATGAGGGTGATATGAGGGCCCGACGTCCACAGGTGGGGGTTGGGCTTACAGCCCAACACCGTGCAGGACATTTGGCATTTGCCAGAGAACACCAAGATTGGCAAATTCGCCAGTGGCACCCTGTGCTCTTCACAGATGAAAGCAGGTTCACACTGAGCACATGTGACAGACGTGACAGAGTCTTGAGACGCCGTGGAGAACATTCTGCTGCCTGCAACATCCTCCAGCATGACCGGTTTGGCATTGGGTCAGTAATGGTGTGGGGTGGCATTTCTTTGGAGGGCCGCACAGCCCTCCATGTGCTCGCCAGAGGTAGCCTGACTGCCATTAGGTACCAAGATGAGATCCTCAGACCCCTTGTGAGACCATATGCTGGTACGGTTGGCCCTGGGTTCCTCCAAATGCAAGACAATGCTAGACCTCATGTGGCTGGAGTGTGTCAGCAGTTAGTGCAAGACGAAGGCATTGATGCTATGGACTGGCCCGCCCGTTCCCCAGACCTGAATCCAATTGAGCACATCTGGGACATCATGTCTCGCTCTATCCACCAACGTCAAGTTGCACCACAGACTGTCCAGGAGTTGGCAGATGCTTTAGTCCAGGTCTGGGAGGAGGTCCCTCAGGAGACCGTCCGCCACCTCACCAGGAGCATGCACAGGCATTGTAGGGAGGTCATACAGGCACGTGGAGGCCACACACACTACTGAGCCTCATTTTGACTTGTTTTAAGGACATTACATCAAAGTTGGATCAGCCAGTAGTGTGTTTTTCCACTTTAATTTTGAGTGTGACTCCAAATCCAGACCTCCATGGGTTGAAAAATGTGATTAAAATTTTTTAATTTGTGTGTGATTTTGTTGTCAGCACATTCAACTATGTAAAGAACAAAGTATTTCAGAAGAATATTTAATTAATTCAGATCTAGGATGTGTTATTTTTGTGTTCCCTTTATTTTTTTGAGCAGTGTATATATGTGTTTTTTATATTTACATTTTTATTTTATTTTATTTTTTATTTTTTTTACTTTGTGTTAGGACCCCAATTGGAGCCCAACTTGCAATTATTAGATTGCAATTTGTATGAAATAATGGAATTTGCTCCATTATTCCATACATAAATCATTATATTACAGTTCAGTGCTGCTGGCCTGATCTGCAATATACAGTCCTGATCAAAAGTTTAAGACCACTTGAAAAATGGCAAAAAAATCATATTTTTTTTTTTTTTTTTTATAAATATTTTATTATTATAATACAAAAATTTAAATCCATATTACATACTTGATATTATAAATTCCATAGATCCGCCAATTCTGATCTGTAAACATAATTGACAATAATTTCATGCAGATATCCATAATATGTCAGTATTTGAAAATCAAAGGGAGGTCTCCTACTGGGGAGGGTGACAGGGCTCACCCGACATCCTAGGCTTGATAATGCAAGTGGAAAAAGCAACCCACTTAGCCCAGGTTCTCCATTCGCTACAGGGATAGGGGCCCGAAATCCAGACAGCCGCCCGGCAGCGAGCGCCGCTCGCGCACGCCCTCCCCCAGACACGGGCAAGTACGAGCGGAAGGACTGGCACTCATGTGGCCGATCGCTTTATGCTCACATGCTGCCTAAAGGCGAGCTTGCAGCGATCTTTAATCGCAGGCATTTGATAAAGCAAAAACCAGAGAGGGGAGTCCAGCAGTCTTTTACCACAGTGGTAGAAACCCACTCGTATATTTTACTGCCTCATCCCCATATGATTAAGTCAGCTATCGGTTGCATGGTTCACCATACTTTGCGTTTATTCGCATTGATATTTCATGCGACAGAGAACTCTTGTTGGATCTTAACAAGGTTCCAAGTAGAGCTTCAACATGCAACAAGAAGAAATGGGAGTGAGAAAAAACATTTTTTGAGCATTCAATTAATTGAAAATAACGATTAAACTGAAACAGGCTGTTTTTCAGCTGATCAAAATTTTAGGACCACATGCATTTAAAAGGCCAAATCTGTGCAAAGATGTGGATTCATTGTCATGTTCTGTCAGGTAGTCACACTTTGCGATTAGTGTTGATCACGAATATTCAAATTTAGAATTTTTATCGCGAATATAGGTAATTCGAAAATTTGCGAATATTTAGAATATAGTGATATATATTCGTAATTTCGAATATTCAAGATTTTTTAATTGCGAATTTTCATAATGCGAATTGTTATTGCAAATTTTTCAATTGCCGAGCAAAAACATGATTCCTCCCTGCTTCTTGCTTGTGGGCCAATGACACATTGGCCCACAAGCAAGAAGCAGGGAGGAATCATGACTTTAAATGGGAAAAATTATGAATATTCTAAAACACTAATATATAGCACTATATCGAATATATTAGTTTTTTTCGAATATTCGTAATATTCTAAAACAAGAATATATAGCAATATATCGAATATAAAAAAAAAAAATAATAATAATATAAAGCAATTTAGCCAATATAGTGCTATAATCTTCTTTGTCTAATAGTTATAATTTTTTTCTCATCTGAAGTTCAGATTGGAAAAAAATTACAACTATTAGACAAAGAAGATTATAGCACTATATTAGCTAAATTGCTATACATTAGTTTTTTTCGAATATTGGCTGTATTGCTATATATTCTTGTTTTAGAATATTACGAATATTCAAAAAAACAAATATATTCTATATAGTGCTATGACTCATTGGCCCACAAGCAAGAAGCAGGGAGGAATCATGTTTTTGCTCGGCAATTGAAAAATTTGCGATATTTATGAAAATTTGCATATTACGCGATGATTACCTTGTCAATTTTTCGAGTAAAAAGAATCGTAGAATATAACGAATATTCGAATTTGCGAATATTCGCGGAATATTCTACAAAATATTAACAAAATTTTGCAAATTCGAATATGACTACTGCCGCTCATCACTAGTTGCGATGGCAAAGGCATAAAAACTCTCCCTTTTTGAACGTGGTCGGGATGTTGAACTGCATAAGCAGGGTCTCTCACAGCGCGCCATCGCTGCTGAGGTGGGACGCAGTAAGACAGTCATTTGGAATTTCTTAAATGATCCTGAGGGTTATGGAACAAAAAAGTCAAGTGGAAGACCCAAAAAAATTTCATCAGCACTGAGCCGGAGGATCCAATTGGCTGTTCGTCAAGACACTGGATGATCCTCGACCCAAATTAATGCCCTTACTGGTGCTGACTGCAGCCCCATAACCATCAGACGGCATCAGAGACTGAAGGGCTTCAAAAACAAAAAACGTCTTCAAAGACCTCGTCTCCTTGAACGCCACAGAACTGCTCGTTTGGACTTTGCAAGAGAGCACCAAACATGGCACATTCAAAGAAAGTTTTATTCTCTGATGAGAAAAAATGTAGCCTTGATAGTCCTGATGGTTTCCAACGTTACTGGCATGACAAGCAGATCCCACCTGAGATGTTTTCTACGGTGCTTTTTCCTTCAGTGGAACAATGGAGCTTCAGGAAGTGCAGGGGCGTTAAACGGCCGCTGGCTATGTCCAGATGTTGCATAGAGCATTCCTCATGACTGACGGCCCTCGTGTGTGTGGTAAAAACTGGGTTTTTCAACAGGACAACGCTACAGTACACAATGCCCGCAGGACAAGGGACTTCTTCCAGGAGAATAACATCACTCTTTTGGCCCATCCTGCGTGTTCCTCTGATCTAAATCCAATTGAGAACCTTTGGGGATGGATGGCAAGGGAAGTTTACAAAAATGGACAACAGTTCCAGACAGTAGATGGTCTTCGTGCGGCCGTCTTCACCACTTGGAGAAATGTTCCCACTCACCTCATGGAAACGCTTGCATCAAGCATGCCAAAACAAATTTTGAAAGTGATAAACAATAACAGTGGAGCTACTCATTACTGAGTTCATGTTTGGAAGTTGGATTTCTGTTTTGGGGGGTTTCTTTTTTTTTGGAGGTCTGGTCCTAAACTTTTGATGAGCTGAAAAACAGCCTTTTTCAGTTTATTCGTTGTTTTCATTAAATTGAATGCTCAAAAAATGTTTTGTCTCATTCCCAATTTTTCTTGTTGCATGTTGAAGCTCTACTTGGAACCTTGTTAAGATCCAGCCATGCTAAATATGATTTTTTGCAATTTTTCAAGTGGTCTTAAACTTTTGATCAGGACTGTACAAGTAATGAGCCTGGAAACCTAGTACAGGCTCAGGCTCATTATCATGTATGAACACTTTCCCTGATCTCTGTTCACTATCTAGAAGTGCGCGTTTTAGGGTTTTAGCCCTCTCAGATGCCATGGTCACATTTGACCACAGCATCTGAGTGGTTAAATGTCCGCAGTTGGCATTACCGCCAATCGTGGACTTTAGCCTGGGGTGTATGAAAGAGCAGGCACCTGGCGGCTATGGCGCTTGCTCTGCTCTTGAGTAATCGCCATCTTTAAAGACCTGACATCTGCCGTACATGAACAGCGGATGTCAAGAAGGGCTTAAAATTATGTATATTTAATAAGAAATATACAGTCGTGGCCAAAAGTTTTGAGAATGACACAAATATTAGTTTTCACAACTGCTTTTAGATCTTAGTTTCAGTTGTTTCTGTGATGTAGTGAAATATAATTACACGCACTTCATACGTTTCAAAGGCTTTTATGCAAAGAGTCAGTATTTGCAGTGTTGGCCCTTCTTTTTCAGGACCTCTGCAATCCGACTGGGCATGCTCGCAATCAACTTCTGGGTCAATTCCTGACTGACAGCAACCCATTCTTTCATAATCACTTCTTGGAGTTTGTCAGAATTAGTGGGTTTTTGTTTGTCCACCCGCCTCTTGAGGATTGACCACAAGTTCTCAATGGGATTAAGATCTGGGGAGTTTCCAGGCCATGGACCCAAAATGTCAACGTTTTGGTCCCCGAGCCACTTAGTTATCACTTTTGCCTTATGGCACGGTGCTCCATCGTGCTGGAAAATGCATTGTTTTTCACCAAACTGTTGTTAGATTGTTGGAAGAAGTTGCTGTTGGAGGGTGTTTTGGTACCATTCTTTATTCATGGCTGTGTTTTTGGGCAAAATTGTGAGTGAGCCCACTCCCTTGGACGAGAAGCCACCCCACACATGAATGGTCTCAGAATGCTTTACTGTTGGCATGACACAGGACTGATGGTAGCGCTCACATTTTCTTCTCTGGACAAGCCTTTTTCCAGATGCCCCAAACAATCGGAAAGAGGCTTCATCGGAGAATATGACTTTGCCCCAGTCCTCAGCAGTCCATTCACCATACTTTCTGCAGAAGATCAATCTGTCCCTGATGGTTTTTTTTGGAGAGAAGTGGCTTCTTTGCTGCCCTTCTTGACACCAGGCCATCTTCCAAAAGTCTTCGCCTCACTGTGCGTGCAGATGCGCTCACACCTGCCTGCTGCCATTCCTGAGCAAGCTCTGCACTGGTGGCACTCCGATCCCGCAGCTGAATCCTCTTTACGAGACGATCCTGGCTCTTGCTGGACTTTCTTGGACGCCCTGAAGCCTTCTTAACAAGAATTGAACCTCTTTCCTTGAAGTTCTTGATGATCCTATAAATTGTTGATTGAGGTGCAATCTTAGTAGCCACAATATCCTTGCCTGTGAAGCCATATTTATGCAACGCAATGATGGCTGCACGCATTTCTTTGCAGGTCACCATGGTTAACAATGGAAGAACAATGATTTCAAGCATCACCCTCCTTTTAACAGGTCAAGTCTGCCATTTTAACCCAATCAGCCTGACATAATGATCTCCAGCCTTGTGCTCGTCAACATTCTCACCTGAGTTAACAAGACGATTACTGAAATGATCTCAGCAGGTCCTTTCATGACAGCAATGAAATGCAGTGGAAAGTTTTTTTGGGGATTAAGTTAATTTTCATGGCAAAGAAGGACTATGCAATTCATCTGATCACTCTTCATAACATTCTGGAGTATATGCAAATTGCTATTATAAAAACTTAAGCAGCAACTTTTCAAATTTCCAATATTTATGTAATTCTCAAAACTTTTGGCCACGACTGTACAAAACACCAGTTAACCTCCATGTGTACAGAAATGCAAATGTATGTCGTAGGTGCACTGGGAATGTATGGAACGAGCTCAGGATCGGAGCCCACTCCATACAGGGTGGATATACATCTGACACCGCCTGCAGCAGCTGGGATCAGAAACAACTCTTGCCCCAATTGATACCCTTACCGTGATGAAACGTAGGGTGCTAAGTGGTTGCCATGGTATCAGTTGTAAAGACCACCAGACCTACCATGTTAGGACTCCTATTATACTCTGCCTCGGCTAGTATGCCAGTAAAGTAACAATTCACTTCAATATAGAAGTATTACAGTGTATTGTAGATGTACAAAGAGGCTTGTTGGAAAGTTGGACCTTGACTCGAAGAGGGCCACTTCCAATAGGTGGCGCTAGCAAGATGTTTCTCTTTCTTGGGAGATACCTTTTTGCATATTTGTAATATGTTATTCCTTTTATTTCTCACTGCTTGTGTGGATGGCGTTATTGGGTTGAAAATTGTTCTCTTACTGGACTTGTTATTTGTCTTTACTTTTTCTGATATTGTTAAAATATCATTAATTAAAGAGAATTAAAAAATAAGTTTGCTTCTATATGCACTGTCTGTAAAGGTGGGATAACCTTTATAATGCTTTGTCCCAGGAACGGTGAACCATCTTCTTTATGCATTTCTGAAAAATGTGAAGACACCACTGACACATTTCAAGCCTTAATACATTTGACAGATGTCTTCTAATTCTGATTTTGAGATGAACTCCAACAGTGCTTCTGGGTCAATACAGCAAAGTTTTTTTGGCCTGAAAGACCAGAAGATCATGAGCTTCCATTATTCAAGTTGGAAATGCAATAAATTAATTTTATCCAGCACCAGTCTTCCTACAGTTATTAAAATTTAGAGCTTAACTCAGCTGTCCTAGCATCTTAATATGAGGGCTCATTATAGTCTTGAAATACTATGTGAGTTTATACAGTGAATAGCTGCAGAGTTATAAAACTCCTGTCACTCACACTAACTGTATATGGTGTCTGCTGTGTGCACAATCTCCAGTGTATTTTTTATTAAATGCTGCTTCACACTGCTTCTCCTTAAGTCACAATATTCATCTATACTATATGTGCTTGCCGTGTAGAATCTCCAGTTTATTTTTATGTGATGTAGCTTCACACTGCTGCTCCCTTACTCACACTAATAATGTAAACTATATGTGCCTGCTGTGTGCAGTCTTCAGTGTATTTTAAGATATAATTTCAAACTACTGCTCTCTAAATCACACTGTTCATCTACATTATATATTTGTGTATTTGATGTGATACATCTTCACTAGAGATGAGCGAATTAAAAAAAAAATTGGTTCGATACAAATTTATTTGCAGCGAATAGTGTAAAAAGACGGCTATTTCCTGGCCTTTCTAGTGGTGTAGAACCCTGTGTCTTGCAGTAACACGCATAGGGAGTCTGCTGTGGTAGTGAAATAATACTGTGAGTCAGTATGACATGCAGATGACAGGCGTCACTCTTAGAATCACTGCACACTTCACTTATTTAGGCAGTCACGGGGCCAAAACTGACCAAATAACTCAAGTATGAACTCAGACTTACAGGTCAATGTTAGCGGCAAGAAGAAGCGCACTCCTTTTACACCGTCATCAGCTGATTCCACATAGATGTCCACAGAACCTGTTCTATTAAACGCTTATACAAGTAGAGCCCCCCTTCCCCGACAGAGTGGAGAGGGTGTCAGCAGTAAGTTTGTGTTGATGTCACTGATTATTTTGCCCTTTCTCTGATCCGTCAAAACAATAACCACAAAAAAATGGATCCTGTCTGTGGAGCATGCACCTTCACTCGGTCAGCACTTGGTCAGTAATACATCAGTATTGCTAATACCAAAAAAAACGGAGTGGATCCAAAACAGAGATGACATGGAATATTTGCATGTCTTCTGTGTTTTGTACCCACTCCTGCTTTTGGCTACCAAATCACAAGCCAATTCTAATGGGACCTTACAGCTGCTACACAGACAGAATCTGTTGTGCGCCTAATTTTTCCTTCCTTCTGACAGACCAGAAGAAGGGTCAAATAAATGTCAGCCAGGCCAAAAGGCAAAATAGTGGCCCAGTAATGAAGTGGGGAGGGTGGGAACAGCATGATAAGTCCACAGAGTGGCCCTATGACATAGTGATGAGGCAGAAGCAGCATGAGGAGGCCACAGAGTGGCCCAATGACAGGGTCTGAAGGTGGAAGCAGTATGAGGAGGCCATAGAGTGGCCCAATAACAGAGTCTGGAGGTGGTGGCAGCATCAGGAGAAGGCCACAAAGCTGCAAACTGACAGTGTGGAGGTGGCGGCAGCATCCGGAGGCCACAGAGTGGCAGAATGACAGAGTGTGGAGGTGGCAGAGGCAGCTGTATCAAGAGGAGGCCACAAAGTGGCACAATGACAGTGTGGAGGTGGTTGCAGCATTAGGAGGCCACAGAGTGGCAAGGTGACATAGTGTGGAGGTGGCAGCAGGATGAGGAGTCCACAAAGTGGGAAAGTGACATAATGTGGAGGTGGCAGCAGCATCAGAAGACCAGAGAGTGGCAAGGTGACATAGTTTGGAGGTGACATCAGCATCAGAAGGCCACAGAGTGGCAAGGTGACATAGTGTGGAGGTGGCAGCAGCATCAGGAGACCACAGAGTGACCCGGTGACAGAGTGGGGAGGTGGGTGGCAATACCAGGACCAGCTGAAGATGGTGGGTGAAAGAAGGAGCACTTGGCATCAGATGTGTGGCATCAGGCGGGTGGCAGCATCAGAATAGTAGCTGAGGCAGGTAGCCAGAAGAAACCAGTCTCTTTTGTCAAAGTGTTGGTGTGGCACCATGGATGATCTAGTCTGATGCATAAGGCATTGGTGGGTGGAAATCCTGACTGATCCACTCCTGATTCATCTTGACAAAGGTAAGTCTCTCCACATTTTTGGTGGACAGGCGAGTTCTTCTTGGGGTAACTATGAACCCCGTCGCACTAAACACCCGCTCTGATGCCACACTACTGGCCAGGCAAGACATCTTTTCCAGGGCAAACTCGGCCAGTTGCAGTCATAAATCCAGTTTGGCTGCCCAGTAGTCCAGCGGATCTTCAATGACAGCTGGCAGGGTGCTGTCCAAGTATGCCACCACTTGCTGGTTCAGGTTCTGCTCCAGGTCTATTAACCTACAAAAAAGGCCAACTGCCAACTAGACAGCTACAATTTACCACTTGAAAAATATCATAGACCAGAACGAACAAGTGGAAATGATGTATCAAAATATAAGTTTATTATAAAATATAAAATGTGGAGAGACTACAGGATGATATGCAAAGATACGGAAAAGCACAGGGTAAATGACACCAATCAATCACCAGTACTACTGTGAAATATAACATACAGTAGGATACAGTCCATGAATCCAAATCAGAGCTCAAGGAGAACCAGGATGGTGAGTGCCACTGTTGGGCTATGCACTCACTGTACAAATGACCATACCTGATAGTCCATGAGCTGATTCACACCTGACACAGTACATAAATACCTAGACCGGCCAATATAATGGTAGATACTAAAGATAGAAATAAATATCTCTGTCAGAGAGAGGGGATGGTACCAATATGCACAGAAAAAATATATATATGGGAGACTCACTATGGATACAAGCAAAGATCCGATGCAAGATGTGATACAGTACTAGTGACAGGACGTACCTGAGGACATGGTGATGGATGGAAAGTCAAACCCTGAGCGCGAGACCTCGACGCGCGTTTCACCTCAACGGCTTCGTCAGGAGGTACAGAATTATATGTAGGCAGGGTATATATAGGCTGAAAATGAGGTGGGTGGGTGGGGAGAATTACCTTCATGAAACACACCTGTGGTCCACATGCTCGGGCGCGGAAAGCTCCATGGTACACGGCGACATCACTCAGCGCGTCCCCATCTGCTCACCGCGCATGCGCGGCGCTTACAGACGTCACGGAGCGCGCCGAGATGTCGTCGCGCAGCGCATGCGCAGTCCGCGGCCCAGTGGAACGCAGGTGACCCGCAACTCCCAGGAAGTAAATAAAGGACCAACGAACGCCGTAATCCCATAAGTGGCAATGGCGCTATTAGAGATCTACACTTCGCATATCCATATTGAGTCCCCCAACAAATAACACGGGCCTGAAACCAAAAGAATGACTTATATGTGAAAAAAAGTTAAATATATAAGAATAGAGTAGAATATAAATATGTGAGTGTATGGGACAGAGCCTATTCAAATACAAATCGTTGCTCTGGCCCACACATACACTGAAAAAACCAGTGAATACAAAAGGCTTATATAAGGGGACCATGATACATGGAACCAAAAGTGCCATAAATACATGTGAATATAATAAGATATTGTGACAAGACACAGATTGTTATATATATCTAGGTACATGCGCCATATATTAATGTCTATATATTGTAAATACAGAGATGGTATAATACACGATATGTAATAATGAGTCACATGATTAAAAACCAATCTATGTAAGATGCGCAAGTGGCTTATATAATTATTCGACAACACCTAATAATTCGAGACGCATCCTATATTCATAATTAAAAAAGGAAATACTATCATATGGGCATAGAAGATCTTGTCTATACATAAACAAAAAGTGACAGTTAATAAATAATTAATAAATTACAGGAAATAGCTTCCTGGTGAATAACAAGACTCAGTGCGCTAGTACTCATGGGGGTCACCTAATCGACCCATCCAAAGTGACTATATGACCAGAAGCGTGGGGTGGAAGTACCAAGAGCGGCACCACGGGTGGCAACGGCCGCTGATGGGGTCGACCGGGGAACTCCCAGCCCACCAAGGTCTAGGGAATACAGAATGTCGAATTTTTGGACATAATGATTATAAAGGGTCCTGATGGATATTTGTCCACCGATCTCTTTAGGAAGTCCACAGCTGTCAATGCCCTTCTCCACGCCTCCTCTGCTCACCATCCGAATACGATACAAGCAATACCCACAGGGCAATTCCTAAGAACTCGCAGGATCTGCTCTAATGATGAGCATTTCGAACAGCAGGCATCAGCTTTGACGCAGCGATTCCTTGAAAGAGGATATCAAAGCAATACGATCCAGCGGGGCTATGAGGGGGCCAAAAAAACATCAAGAGACTCGTTGCTGGTGAGTAGAATTAATAACAAAACCAAAAAAGACAATAATGTGAGATTTATCACCCCATTTAACAACAAGTGGAGGTTTATTCAGTATATTCTACGTAAACACTGGCCGGTCCTGCAAACGAATGGTGATCTGGCAGTGAGCCTTCCGGCATATCCTCAGATTACTTAAAGAAGGTAGCGCAATCTGCGCGACATCCTCATTAAGAGCCACTATATACCCAAACCTGTGGGAGGTATCTTTGGAAGTAAGGGCCCAAGCTGGGGTTCTCTTTCCTGTGGATCCTGTGCAGCTTGTAGATATATGGCCCGCTCCACTGCCTTTTGTGATTCGTCTGGAACAAAGAATTTTAAGATTGTACATCACATCAACTGTAACACGGAGGCAGTGATATATCAGATCACATGCCCATGTAACTTGTTTTACATTGGCATGACTAAAAGAGCCCTCAAGGTACGAATATTGGAACATATTTGCAAGATTCGGTCAGCTGCAGGGACACCAGAGAGAGATTGGGAATCACTTCAGGCAGTCCCACGACACTTCTGTAAGTTCCATAGATCCGATCCAGGGGGATTAACGGTGAAAGGCATTGACAGAATCCATCTAGGATCCAGAGGCGGGAATATTAAAATAGCTTTACTCCGCAGGGAAACTAGATGGATAGTCACCCTGGATACCGTTATACCCCATGGCCTCAATGAATTTAATAGCTTTTCTTCCTTCCTATGAACATCTTGCGAATTTTAACTGCAGGGTATATTTTTGTGTTTTTTATTCATATTTTTCTATACTATAATATTGTATATGTCTCTCTTTTTTTCTTTTCATGAGATCCATATATTCAGTTCCGTGGGATTCGGTGGCGGTAGATCCTATAAACCAACCATGAGAAAATACGACCGACATGTAGAATAACATCAGATACGAACTACTAGCAACATACACAGATGCAGAAATTTATTTATTACTAAACATATTGTATTGTTTTATCATGTCTGGAATAATACTTCTGGTTTCGTATTGCTTATGATCTTTTTTGGTTCTCTCGAGTTAGGGCCTATTGTTGGTTTATAGATTAGGATGCCCCACATGTAGGTGGAACGTCTATGATTGATCCTGCTCCGCATAACCTGTGTCCCTTGGGCCCTGGAGACATGTGAGTTCCTTGGTCGACCCCATTGGCGGCCGTTGCTGCCAGTGGTGCCGCCCCTGGTACTTCCACTCCATACCTTAGGCAATTTTTGCTCCACATATTCTGTATTCCCTAGACCTTGGTGGGCTGGGAGTTCCCCGGTCGACCCCATCGGCGGCCGTTGCCACCCGTGGTGCCGCTCTTGGTACTTCCACCCCACGCTTCTGGTCATATAGTCACTTTGGATGGGTCGATTAGGTGACCCCCATGAGTACTAGCGCACTGAGTCTTGTTATTCACCAGGAAGCTATTTCCTGTAATTTATTAATTATTTATTAACTGTCACTTTTTGTTTATGAATAGACAAGATCTTCTATGCCCATATGATAGTATTTCCTTTTTAATTATGAATATAGGATGCGTCTCGAATTATTAGGTGTTGTCGAATAATTATATAAGCCACTTGCGCATCTTACATAGATTGGTTTTTAATCATGTGACTCATTATTACATATCGTGTATTATACCATCTCTGTATTTACAATATATAGACATTAATATATGGCGCATGTACCTAGATATATATAACAATCTGTGTCTTGTCACAATATCTTATTATATTCACATGTATTTATGGCACTTTTGGTTCCATGTATCATGGTCCCCTTATATAAGCCTTTTGTATTCACTGGTTTTTTCAGTGTATGTGTGGGCCAGAGCAACGATTTGTATTTGAATAGGCTCTGTCCCATACACTCACATATTTATATTCTACTCTATTCTTATATATTTAACTTTTTTTCACATATAAGTCATTCTTTTGGTTTCAGGCCCGTGTTATTTGTTGGGGGACTCAATATGGATATGCGAAGTGTAGATCTCTAATAGCGCCATTGCCACTTATGGGATTACGGCGTTCGTTGGTCCTTTATTTACTTCCTGGGAGTTGCGGGTCACCTGCGTTCCACTGGGCCGCGGACTGCGCATGCGCTGCGCGACGACATCTCGGCGCGCTCCGTGACGTCTGTAAGCGCCGCGCATGCGCGGTGAGCAGATGGGGACGCGCTGAGTGATGTCGCCGTGTACCATGGAGCTTTCCGCGCCCGAGCATGTGGACCACAGGTGTGTTTCATGAAGGTAATTCTCCCCACCCACCCACCTCATTTTCAGCCTATATATACCCTGCCTACATATAATTCTGTACCTCCTGACGAAGCCGTTGAGGTGAAACACGCGTCGAGGTCTCGCGCTCAGGGTTTGACTTTCCATCCATCACCATGTCCTTAGGTATGTCCTGTCACTAGTACTGTATCACATCTTGCATCGGATCTTTGCTTGTATCCATAGTGAGTCTCCCATATATATATTTTTTCTGTGCATATTGGTACCATCCCCTCTCTCTGACAGAGATATTTATTTCTATCTTTAGTATCTACCATTATATTGGCCGGTCTAGGTATTTATGTACTGTGTCAGGTGTGAATCAGCCCATGGACTATCAGGTATGGTCATTTGTACAGTGAGTGCATAGCCCAACAGTGGCACTCACCATCCTGGTTCTCCTTGAGCTCTGATTTGGATTCATGGACTGTATCCTACTGTATGTTATATTTCACAGTAGTACTGGTGATTGATTGGTGTCATTTACCCTGTGCTTTTCCGTATCTTTGCATATCATCCTGTAGTCTCTCCACATTTTATATTTTATAATAAACTTATATTTTGATACATCATTTCCACTTGTTCGTTCTGGTCTGCTCCAGGTCTAGATGCTGCTGCTGGTGAGTAGTTTCTTCACTAGGCATGTGAAGAAAGCTGCTCATCAGCGACTCTAGACTCAGGCTGCTGCTGATGGAGCTGGTACTGCTCCTGCCACCCCACCCCTCCCCAGCAGCCATGGCAGTAAAACGTGAGTGCAGAGGGCCCCCTGGCCACACTGATGAGTAGGTGATTTTACCCCCAACACTATGCACTGACTGACTGCTACCGCCACTGCCTCCACGAACCGCTGCAACGCAACTTCCCAGGCAGGTAGGCTACTGCTAAGCGGGTGGTCTACCCCGGGCACGTTTGGCTCCCGACCTCCCACTGCTGCCACCCTGCTGACTCCCTGCCACGCTAGCGACTTGCTGGCTCCGCCGCTGCCTCACAGGCAAGCTGCCACCCTCTTCTCCCCATTATGAAGCCCTTTCGTCACCCGGCTCCTAAGTGTGATCAGCTACATCATCAACATCGAGTACTGTCTTCATGTCACTGATGTCTGCCTCAACCATCTCTAGGTCAGGAGCCTGACCGCTCGCAACACCAGCTCTTATGCCACTTTCCTCATCACTACTTGCCTGCCTAGTGGAGGAAGCGGCGGATGTCACATTTTGGCTTGCCAGTAGCTGCTGACTTTCTTCTAGTAGCTTGTCCTCACTGTATAGTGGAGCTAAGCCCACAGAATATAATACTTCTCTGGGTGAGGGAACAGAAAAGGACAGAGGCAGGTTTAGGACACGTGAGGGCACATGGCCTGCTCCCGCGCCATGCCAACTAGGGGTTGTGTCTGACAAACCCACTGACTCTTGGCTGGGGGTGTCTGATGTCACTTGTGACGAGGTCGAAGATCGAGTCAACCATTCAAGAACCGCTGGGTTGCTGTTCAAGACACGACCGCTAGCTGACACTGGGAGCTCAGGCCTCTCGAAGTGACCCCTGCTGCGCCAGAAACATTTAGGCCTCTGCCACTCCCCTGTGCAGGACCTGGCACTTCTCTGTCTGACATACTGTAAGATCAAATAAATAAATAAAAAGTAAATTAAAACACCCCTTGGAAGTTTGGGTCAAAGTTCGGGTTCGGGACCCCATTAAAGACAATGGGGACCCGAACTTCACTTTTTTATTTTCCGTTATAACATGGTTATAATGGAAAATAATAGCATTCTTAAGACAGAATGCTAAATAAAATGGCCATTGAGGGGTTAAAAAAAAAAAAAACTCCACTCATCCACTTGATCGCACATTTTGAAAATAATAAAATCACCCGGACACCGAACACGAACTTCAGTTAAAAAGTTTGGGTTCGGGTACCTGAATTTGCAAAGTTCAGTACGAACCCGAACTTTGCAGTTCTGGTTCGCTCAACCCTACATATAACTGTACCGCTGAACCGCTGAACCACTAATACATGACAAAAAGGGCTGTAATTTTAGCACTTCACCACACAACGGCTAATAAGCCCTTTTTCCCACTTTTACAAGACACAAAATGCTTTAGAACATATAAGTGCACCGCTGAACGGCAAATATATTTTTCTGTTGCCACTTAATACACAACAAAAAGGGCTGTGATTTTAGCACTTCACCAACAACGGCTAATAAGCCCTTTTTTCCCCACTAATACAAGCCAAAAAATGCTTTAGAACATATAACTGCACCGCACAAGGGCAAATAAGATGTAGAAATATTTCCCTGTAATAAACCCTGTTAATGGCTGTATCACACAGCACTTGTACCCCAATAACAAGAATGGTTTGCTGGAAATACAGAGCTGTATAATGGCAATCTGGATCCGCAGTCAGTGCAGCAAGGTGTAATAGGATTGTTCCTTCTACCCAGGCTGTAACCTCCCCGACTGAACCCTGTTCTACATAAATACTGTGGAATGATTCCTCCCTATCCTTTCCCTACACCTTGAACAATCTTTACCTGGACTTGTAAATCGTTTTTTTTAGCACAACGAAGTCTTTCCTAGCACTGTCCCTAGCGCTGGCTGACGTCTCTCTCTGCACTAAGTACACTGGTAAATGGCAGAATCCAGGATGGCTGATGCTATTTATAGGCCTATGACATCACAGGGCTGGCTGGCTGCTGATTGGCTGCATGCATGGCATTGTGGGTGATCCCGCCTTCTCAGAGTTCCTTTCTCCATGTCCTCACACTTGCAGCAGCCATTTTAGGAAAAAATGTGATTCGTTATCACGAAGTGTGAGGAAATTCGGATTCGGTGCAAATCGAATTTTTCCTGAAATTCGGATCGAATTCCACTTTGTCAACTTCGATTCGCTCATCTCTAATCTTCACATTGCTGCTTCCTGACACTTATCTATACTACATGGATATGCCGTGTGCAGAATCTCTTGTGCTTTTTTATGAGATGCTTCTTCATACTGCTGCTTCCTGACTCACACTAATCATTTATACTATATGTGTCTGCTGTGTGCACAATTTCACATGCCTTCACACGTCCCTGCACTCTGAACGCTGGAAAATCTCAGATGGCAGACGTATTTATAGGGGTGTGACATCACAGCGCTGGCTGGCTGCTGATTGGCTGCATGCATGTCAATCTGGGTGATCCTGCCTTCCCAGAGTTCCTTGCCCCATGTCCTCAGTCCTCACATGTGTAGCTGCCATTTTAGGAAAAATGCGATTTGTTACCACGAAGCGCGAGGAAATTCACATTTGTTGCAAAATGAATTTTTCCTGAAATTCGGATCGAATTCCACTTCGTCAGCTTCGATTTGCTCATCTCTAATTGTAAACTAAACAATAGTAAGGAGTAGTTTACTTTATGTCATGGTGCTACCTTGGTGAATGAAGTCTTCTCCTTCTTTTTGTACTACAATTATTATTATTATTATTATTATTATTATTATTATTATTAGTAGTAGTAGTAGTAGTAGTAATAGTAGTAGTAGCAGTAATAGTAGTAGTAGTGGCAGTAATAGTAGTAGTAGTAATAGTAGTAGTAGTGGCAGTAATAGTAGTAGTAGTAATAGTAGTAGTAATAGTATTAGTGGTAGTAATAGTTGCAGTAGTAGTAATAGTAGTAGTAGTGGCAGTAATAGTAGAAGTAGTAATAGTAGCAGCAGTAGTAGTAATAGTAGTAGAGGCAGTAATAGTAGTAATAGTAGTAGTAGTAGTAGTAGTAGTAGTAGTAGTAGTAATAGTCTTAGTGGCAGTAATAGTAGTAGTAGTAGTAGTAGTAGTAATAGTAATAGTAGCAGTAGTAGTAATAGTAGTAGTTATAGTAGTAGTAGCGGCAGTAATAGTAGTAGTAGTGGCAGTAATAGTAGTAGTAGTAGTAGTGGCAGTAATAGTAGCAGTAGTAGTAGTTATAGTAGTAGTAGTGGCAGTAATAGTAGTAGTAGTGGCAGTAATAGTAGTAGTAGTTGAAAGTCCGTGTTGCCCAGCGACAGCCCCAAAACATCACTGCTCTAGAGGAGATCTGCATGGAAGAATGGGCCTAAACACCAGCAACAGTGTGTGAAAACCTTGTGAAGACTTACAGAAAACGTTTGACCTCTGTCATTGCCAACAAAGGGCATATAACAAAGTATTGAGATGAACTTTTGTTATTGACCAAATACTTATTTTCCATTATAATTTGAAAATAAATTCTTAAAAAATCAGACAATGTGATTTTCTGGATATTTTTTTTCTCATTATGTCTCTCATAGTTGAGGTATACCTATGATGAAAATTACAGGCCTCTCTCATCTTTTTAAGTGGGAGAACCTCCACAATTGGTGGCTAGCTACATACTTTTCTGCCCCACTGTATAGTAGCAGTAGTAGTAATAGTAATAGTAGCAGTAGTTATGTTAGTGTCACGGATGGTGTTGCAGAAAGCTGGAACTTATGAATAAACATCCGACTGGCTTGATCACAAACTAAGAAGCATATGGGTGAGCCCTATAAAACCCCTAGAGCTCTCCCTGACTGCTATGCCCATGCAAAGGTCTTTATGGTAGACGATTGCATGCCCACATACCTAATACTATGTGACACCTGAAAACCCTATAATAGTGAGGGGACACGACCACCGGCTCCCTGCACTTAATACGGACGGAGTCAGGGTCACCTACAATCAAGCCAGCAACAAACACAAATAAAGGAAAAAGACTTATCTGAGGAATCAGCAGTAGCAGCATCCAGCAGTGAACAACTCATCCAGGAAGAAGTATAAACCGCAAAGTGAGGCAGTATGGGAGGAAATATAAAGGGAGACAATTAGTGTAAATAGGTGACAGCTGGGAGAAGGAAAGGAGATGACAAAGTGAAACCAAAACAAAGAACGTCATGCAAGAGGTAGAGAAGAACATCTAACAGACCTTCTCACAGAACTGGCGGTGACAGGTAGCAGCAGTAGTAGTAATAGTAATAGTAGTAGTAGTAGCAGTAATAGTAGTAGTAGTGGCAGTAATAGTAGTAGTAGTAATAGTAGTAGTAGTGGCAGTAATAGTAGTAGTAGTAATAGTAGTAGTAATAGTATTAGTGGTAGTAATAGTTGCAGTAGTAGTAATAGTAGTAGTAGTGGCAGTAATAGTAGAAGTAGTAATAGTAGCAGCAGTAGTAGTAATAGTAGTAGTAGTAGAGGCAGTAATAGTAGTAATAGTAGTAGTAGTAGTAGTAGTAGTAGTAGTAGTAGTAATAGTCTTAGTGGCAGTAATAGTAGTAGTAGTAGTAGTAGTAGTAATAGTAATAGTAGCAGTAGTAGTAATAGTAGTAGTTATAGTAGTAGTAGCGGCAGTAATAGTAGTAGTAGTGGCAGTAATAGTAGTAGTAGTAGTAGTGGCAGTAATAGTAGCAGTAGTAGTAGTTATAGTAGTAGTAGTGGCAGTAATAGTAGTAGTAGTGGCAGTAATAGTAGTAGTAGTTGAAAGTCCGTGTTGCCCAGCGACAGCCCCAAAACATCACTGCTCTAGAGGAGATCTGCATGGAAGAATGGGCCTAAACACCAGCAACAGTGTGTGAAAACCTTGTGAAGACTTACAGAAAATGTTTGACCTCTGTCATTGCCAACAAAGGGCATATAACAAAGTATTGAGATGAACTTTTGTTATTGACCAAATACTTATTTTCCATTATAATTTGAAAATAAATTCTTAAAAAATCAGACAATGTGATTTTCTGGATATTTTTTTTCTCATTATGTCTCTCATAGTTGAGGTATACCTATGATGAAAATTACAGGCCTCTCTCATCTTTTTAAGTGGGAGAACCTCCACAATTGGTGGCTAGCTACATACTTTTCTGCCCCACTGTATAGTAGCAGTAGTAGTAATAGTAATAGTAGCAGTAGTTATGTTAGTGTCACGGATGGTGTTGCAGAAAGCTGGAACTTATGAATAAACATCCGACTGGCTTGATCACAAACTAAGGAGCATATGGGTGAGCCCTATAAAACCCCTAGAGCTCTCCCTGACTGCTATGCCCATGCAAAGGTCTTTATGGTAGACGATTGCATGCCCACATACCTAATACTATGTGACACCTGAAAACCCTATAATAGTGAGGGGACACGACCACCGGCTCCCTGCACTTAATACGGACGGAGTCAGGGTCACCTACAATCAAGCCAGCAACAAACACAAATAAAGGAAAAAGACTTATCTGAGGAATCAGCAGTAGCAGCATCCAGCAGTGAACAACTCATCCAGGAAGAAGTATAAACCGCAAAGTGAGGCAGTATGGGAGGAAATATAAAGGGAGACAATTAGTGTAAATAGGTGACAGCTGGGAGAAGGAAAGGAGATGACAAAGTGAAACCAAAACAAAGAACGTCATGCAAGAGGTAGAGAAGAACATCTAACAGACCTTCTCACAGAACTGGCGGTGACAGGTAGCAGCAGTAGTAGTAATAGTAATAGTAGTAGTAGTAGCAGTAGTAGTAGTAATAGAAGCAGTAGTTATAGTAGCAGTAGTAGCAGTAGTCATTATAGTAGTAGTAGTTATAGCAGCAGTAGTAGTAATAATAGTAATAGTAGCAGTAGTAGCTTTAGTAGTAATAGTAGCAGTAGTTATAGTAGCAGTAGCAGTAATAGTAGTAGTAGTTATAGTAACAGTAGTAGTAAAAGCAGTAGTAGTTATAGTAGTAGTAGAATTAGTAGCAGTAGTAATAGTAGTAGTAGTTATAGTAGCAGTAGTAGTAGTAATAGAAGCAATAGTACTTGTAGTATTTTGTTCAATATGTCTTTGAAACCTGGGAAAATGTAACACAATAGAGAATTGCATGAGGAGAAAAGTAAGATCTTAACCCATTGCCCCTACACGTCACTGTTACCTAGTACCGCTATCCCGCTGTCATTTCACACATTTTATGCTGACTATTATCTACCTTGACAGCAGAGACAGGCCGGCACCACACTGTGACTACTGGAGACTCCTAATCTTTTGAGGACTAGAAGATATTGTACATTTCTTTGATTAGTTTATGAGCAATAGCATGAATTCAGTCCATGATAGATGTAATATCTCAGCTTTATCTTGGGTGACGCTCCTGAACTTGCAGTTAACCATCTTTTCGTTTTATGTTCTGTTACAATCTGCCATGATATCATTTTTTTCTTGTAAATCTGAAGGATTATGACTAAAGCTTGAGTCATTTTTTCCTTAAATATGCCAAAGATAAAAGAAACAACACATGACACCCAAGACTTCATCTGTTTAGTTCTATGCAAAAGATTCAGCTTGGATTAGCAATTTGTTGTTTTCGAGCTGTTCAAAAATAAAAAATAAAGATCTTCATTTACAACAAAAACAGCCATTCCTAAATCCCCATGTCCATTTCCTTTACAATGAATATTAAATTAAAAATAAACAAAGATCGTGAAAAATATAACATAAAAGTATACAAATAGCAAAAATTAAAAAAAATCTAAAGCAAATACAAAGCACAAGACAATAAATACATAAAAATTATGACAAAACTAAAAGCAAATAAAATTTAAAAAATACACACAAAATGGGGAATTGGTGTTAGACTGAATGCACCTCTTGGTTCTTATGTAAATCTTTGCAATACTTGTTCTGGAGAGTCCGGTCCTTAGGGGTCCTCTAGGAACCTGCTTGAAAATGTTTGGAGGGATTTGTTGCTGGAGAACTACTCCTGGCATATGGAAGCAGCTCCTCCTCTATCATATGTAGAAATAGGGTCTGTCCAACAAAACCTATCCCTTTAAATACACAAAAACAGTAATAATATGTGATTCTTAACATATCTTCAGTCAGATTTTCTCTGTCAAAAATTATGCCACACTGAACCAATATGCAAGAATAGAAGACATCTCAAAGGGGACACTATTTGAAGGTAATTTACAAAAACTGCACCCATTGATGAAGGCGACAATAATTCTCTTGAATTGCACTTAGAAATTTTAGCCTGAAGATGATTCCGATTGCAAAATTTCAAGCTCTGCCTGTAAAAAGCATGAACAATGGTGCAAATAAATATATTCTCACATCTCAGGTAATGAAGCTATTTTATTGTTGTCCGTGTTGACATCTCACAATGCGCTTGTGAAAATGGATATATTTTTCAAAGTCTTTCAAACTATCTGCAAGTAAGAGATAGCAGGGCTGCATTATGGATTGGCAAGTGATGTCACAGTAGGGAACATGATTAAATTGTAACAATGAAGCCATGTCAAAGAGAAAATATATTAGGTTTAATATGGGCAAAGAAAAAGGTAGAAAACTGATTTTCAGAGGGGAGATCAGCTGTTGTGACAGACGGCGCGCAAAACCCTCCAAAATATTATTCCATCTTTTTGAAGGTCAGTAAGCAGTTTTTTTTCCCTGTTTCTTAGATTATTCAGTTATTTGTGAAGTCGGAGGGAACTTGTCGGATTGTGTCAAAATATTACTGCAAATGGATTAAAATGTAGCAATCAAAAGAGTAAAAGGCAAATGAAAGACAAACAGACACAGTATTAAGAGAAACTTACTATATGTGACAGTGGTTGAATGGGAAGTCCTGACCAGCGATGTGTGGGGCCACGACTCCAACCAAACTGAGATCTTTCTATCTTGCTGTCTATCATCGATTTAATATCTATGTATATATCTAATATCTGTTTATCATATCTATCTGTCTGTGGCCTTGAGCACACGTCTCCTGCTGTTCAGAAGTCAACTTATTGTCTGCTGAGGCATGGCATCCCACTCTTCTTGAAGAGCTGCCCTTAGATCCTTGAGGTTCTGAGGTAAAGAGTTACGAGCCTCTACACGGCGACTCAGCTGATAGGTTTTCAATGGGATTCAGGTCTGGAGTAAGTGCAGGCCACTCCATTTGAGGTCCCCCAGTCTCCAGAAGTCATTCCCTAATGATGCAACCTTGATGAGCTGGAGCATTGTCGTCCATGAGGATGAAATTAGGCCTGTGTAGTTCATGCAGAAACACAATGACTCGATTAATGATGTTCTTCAAGTACTATGGGCTTGTCACTGAACCATTCACAAAGTGTAAGGCAGTTCTGTATTTACTACATACCTGCCCACACTGTAACACCACCACCACCAAAGGCAAACAGTGGCTGATGCATAGCTCTCTCCTTGACGTCTACAACATTGTTGGAGCCATCATTTCAGCTCAGCATGAATCGACTTTCACCAGAACTGAGGCCCACTGGTCCCTCGTCCAGCGTAGATGCTCCCTGTTTCTGGTGGTGTGGTCAGGTACCCTTGCAGGTTATTGAGCACGCAGACCTCGCTGATTTAAAAAGTTTCAACTGGTCTGACGTGACCTTAAATGTGTCTGGAGTGGTGTGACATTCATCATCCGGTTCCGCAGGGCATTGTTCACAATGAAGCGGTCATCAGTGTGGAATGTGGCACAAGTGCGTCCACTTCTCTGCCTTTCTGTGATTCTTCCAGTGTCTCTGTATCTCTAATACAATATGCTGATGACACTGTGACACTATAAGCTCAGTGGCCACTTCCATCTGAGAACATCCTGCTTGAAGCCTCACAATGGTGAGGTAATGTTGATCAATTGTTAGGTGCCGTCTTGGTCTCATGATGTCAAAATGTGAACAGCATGATGAGGAGGACTGTCTAAATACCAATTCTAATTGAACCAGGAAATGTATTGGGCGATTCATGGATCAAACACCTGTTGTGAATTTCGACGTTAAGCTTCTTGTTAGAGAACAGCAAGTTGTGCAAAAAGTATTGAAACATTGAACAGTTGGACATGTGCATTCAGAAGGTTAGATAAGGTCCCATTAAGTTCACCTGTAAAGGTTAGAGTGCATTTTAGGTTCATCCTGAAATTTCACTCACAAGCCAAATATATAGCTGTCTATCTATGTATATCTGTCTGTCTTTCTATCTCATATCTATCTATCTATCTATCTATCTATCTATCTATCTATCTATCTATCTATCTATCTATCATTTATCTATGGATCTAGTGCCTATACTTATATACTTGATTGTCATTATATATTTTTAAAGCCCCTTTTTCTCAATGTGGTTTTGAATACTGGACCCATATTCTAAATGTTATACGGTGTGGTGTTCATTTTATTACTGCACAAACCATGGTATTTTCTTCTCAATCTTCCTGCAGAAGTCTGTGTAACATCATTGCGCTGCAGGGAGTCCATGGAAGAATAAAGGCATTTTTAAAAGATTAAGATGTAGCAAAGTATTTTTTTTAGCTGATGAGGTTATGATGCATTATTGAACAGAACTCACGTACGGGATGTCAACTACAAAGGCCGCAATGTTCATTGTGCAGCCTGAAAGATATCTGCCCGGTGAACAGGATGTTTGAAGTGCGTTGCTTCCCTATAAAAGCTGCTGTGATGAGATCCAAGGATTTTTTTTCACTAATCGCTTAATATGGGGTTCAAATTTTTTGTTTTCTTCTTAAAAGTAGTTAAAAAAAAGAATTTTCTCATGGCGTGCAAAAATCAACACCTCTTTCAAGTCGCTTTCTTGTCTGATAAAGGAGGAGGATTTTGAAAATTCATTGTGTGTTTTATCTTCTGCTGGATATATTGGATATAATATTCTAGCATTTCCTGACAGATGTGGTCTGTACCATGTGTTGTAACCTGTAGACTTTGAGACATATTAAATGACTTGAAAATAAAAACCTTTATTAGAAGAAATGAATTAGAATGGAATTATTCAGCCACCGTTTATCGTTTCTCCAACTCCTATTGTGGTGGCTCTGAACTAAGGCAGCAATCCAGGGGATGAAACTGAAATAATCATACAACAAGCAGTGGTGTCACGCCCAATAATACACCATCTGGTGGGTGCATTACTGTCAGCCTTTATACCCTCACTAGTATACGGTTGTCCTACACATGAAGCACTTCTCTCTTCTCCAGAATTTACATAGCCAAGATACTATGCATGGTGTGCTGGGAGGATTGCCATATCTATCAGTCAAGCTCTGTCTGGTCAACCTATTAGAGAAGCTGGAAGCAGAGCCATCAGGGCCCTGGCTCAGCATCTAATCCAAGAGCTAGACAGCTTCTTGTGATTGTGTAAAGTCTCCTGACACTGCTTGTACCTCTGTTTGCACCTATTGTGCTCTTTACCTGAACTTACCTGATAACTGCTTGCTATCTCTTTGTGTACCAACTGTGGCTTGTTTTCTGGATTCGCTCCTCATCTGCTGAATTGGCTTTTACTAACTCTGCTGGTGTTCTGATTGTGGCTTGTTTCTGGATCAACCCCTTGACTGTTGAATTGGTTTCCATGCATATTTCTGGTATTCTGACTGTAGCTTGTTTCTGGATCAACCCCTTGAGTGTTGAATTTGTTTCCACGGATATTTCTGGTATTCTGACTGTGGCTACTTTCTAGATTAAAGCCTCATCTGTTGAATTGGCTTCCACTGATTCCCCTGGTTTTCCGACAGTAGTTTGCGTTTGAATTAATCCCTCATACACTTTTTTGGCACTCTTTGTCTCTCATGGTTCTGGACGACATGATGGTTAAGGGAGACTGGTAGCAGTTTCTGGGTTTGATGGCTGTGGCTCAGGATGAGGACCATAATATTATCTATTTCTGGTTTCTTTTTAAAAGACAGCTTCTGATTTTACATAAAAACCTATCTATACTGGTCCTACAGTTACGTCTATGATTGGTGAACCCTACAGGGCCTGTGGTATGTTGGATGTGGACATCAGCCAAGTAAGCCTAACTAGTTATACTATTAAAGGCAACACTTTCATAAGTCTGCTTGTCTCTGGAACCACCTCTTTATTGAGACAAAATGCATAAACAATCAGGCTTTCAAGACATATAGTATAAGTGAAGGTTTACTGAATGTAAAACAGACAATGATGACACAACACAAAAGTATCCTAAAAACATGGATGGTAGTAATGATAATAAATTATTATTAATTACATGCATATAGGCAATCTGGTCTAGTATCAATAAATGATTGTAGGCTGTGAGATTTAGATACAGCATAAGTCAATCAACTCTCCAGTTGGTGAAAGTTCAAGCAAATACATTCATCTGAAGAGTGAGATACACTTCGAGGGAAGTTCAAAAATTTCAGTTCAATAATCTGTTCAATGACAATCACATTCCTCCAATGATGTAAAGCAGCTAATATGGAGGCATGGAAATAATGGTAACATTTTCCTCTAAATGTAGATTTGAAGATTAAACAACTATTGCAACTAGAGATGAGCGCATTTTTCAAAAATTTGATTCGCCGGTTCGCAGAATTTTTTGGGAAAAAATTTGGTTTGATCTGAATAAATTTGCGGCGAATAAAAAAACGTCTATTTCCTGGCTGCACAGAGCCTTTATAGTGATGTAGAACACTGTGCTTTGCAGTAACACACATAGGGAGTCTGCTGTGGTAGTGAAATAATACTGTGAGTCAGTATGACATGCAGATGACAGGCGTTGCTCTTAGAATCACTGCACACTTCACTTATTCGGGCAGTCATGGGGCCAAAACTGACCAAATAACTCAAGTGTGAACTCAGCCTTACAGGTCGATGTTAGCGCCAAGAAGAAGAGCACTCCTTTTAAACCGTCGTCAGCTGATTCCACATAGATGTCTAGAGAACCTGTTCATTTGCAAGCTGATACAAGTAGTGGCCCCCATGACAGAGTGGAGAGGGTGTCAGCAGTAAGTTTGTGTTGATATCACTGATTATTTTGCCCTTCGTCTGATTCTTCATAAAAACAACACCCAAAAAATCGACCGTGTCTTTTAAGAATCCACCTTCACATGGTCAGCATTTGGTCAGTAATCCTTCAGTATTGCTAATGCAAAAAAAAAAAAAAACAGGAGTGGATCCAAAACAGAGATGACACGTGAATGGAATATTTGCATGTCCTTTGTGTTTTGTACCCACTCCTGCTTTTGGCTACCAAATCATAAGCCATTTTTTTTATTTATTTTTTGAACGGGGGAGAAAAAACTACATTTATTTAACAAACAGGATATTAACACACATAAAATACAACACAGAAGGGGCAAAACCACAAGATTTAAAAGTCAAACTAGAAAAAAAAAGTGCTTCATCAACAAGAATGGATTGATGACCAGTTTCGGGGTGACCACGAGGGTAATGCATACGGATCAAGAAATGTATGGGGTTATGGCTGATAACTGGAAGACTAGCCGACTCCAGCTTATTCCGTGACGAGCTGGTTTGCTGATAAGTGGATTCTAAAGTGTCTGAAGAAATGCGAGTAGACATAGGAATAAATTGTCCACTTCCTCCAACGTGACCTCGTCCTTTGATTTATGAATATCATTCCATGAGGTCTTGAAGTCCTCTGCGTGGATGGCATAAAAAATGTCCATGTGAGCTTCAACGGGCACAGAGAAAACAAGATCTGTGGCCGACACTGATCCAGACACATCATACCCGGTCCACATCTCTGCTAACCACGTAAGGTCCTGAGAAATGATCACCAGATTACCGAAACAACAGTCAAAGTTTATTTGGAACCACGTCTCCTAGCTGTGAGCGCCTCCGAGCCGTTATACAGGAAGAGCGGGAGGCAAGTAAATTTTGAAGGAGCAAAGTAGCCTGTGCCAGATCAAGAGTTTCCTACAAGGGAGTGCACTGCAGGATTTTTTTTTTTGGACAAACTTCGCAATGCAGACCATCGACGTGCAGAGGTCAAGCTTCCGGGAGGATACCTTGAGCTTTGAAAATGACTGCTCCTTTGTGCCAATGACCTACTTCTGGCGGTTAACATCACATCGGTTGGTGTTAAATGATGTTCCCGTTCACTATAAACAGAGATATTAACTAGAGATGAGCGGCAGGGGCTATACTCGAATTCGCGATATATCACAAATATTTTGTAGAATATTCGTCATATATTCGCGAATTTCAAGAATTCGAGATTATTTTATTGAATGCGATAAATCGGCAATGTAAAAATCGCCTAATGCGAATTCGTAACGCGAAATACAGGCGTGGGTCACTTTGGCAAAATTTTTCAAGCTGGTATAAGTTTCCTGAGACTGGATAAAATGGTCGGCACGGCAGAACTTTAGAATAGCATAATATGCAGATAGAGTGCTCCAATATATTCGCAATTGCGCTAATCAGCAGTGATTAGAATATTTTTTCGCACTACGCGCAACTTCACATTTTAGCAGGTCTGACTACAGATTACTGATTGGTGCACTAAGTATTGTTGTGAACTTGACATTGCTTCCTTCTCATTGGCCCACAAGCAAGAAGCAGAGAGGAATCATGTGTTCAGATGGAAAAAAATTATGAATATTCGATATAAGAAATATATAGTACTATATTCTAAATATTCACAAATTCTCGAAGTGGCGATATTCACGATAAAAATTCACTATTTGAATATTCGTATCAAACTCTGCTGCCGTCTTTCTAGGCACCACGTCTCCAGTCCCCTGACCAGCCAGCTTTACCAGCATCTGTTCCAGGACATGAAGCAGTGGAATGACATTGTTCATCCCATAGTCCTGACAAATTACGTGGCCTCCTCAAAGGGCCTGAGCAAACAGCAGGTGTCACGTATGAGCTGCCACTAACTGACATCGTTAGTTACACAGGGGAGTACTCCTATCCGCTTGGATCATGAGGAAATAGTTTATTGCCTTTCTCTGTTCGTACAGAGAACATATGGAGGGTAGAATTCTAATGGTTGGAAACGTCACATATCAACTCATATTGGGGAATGCTGTTCTGCTGCTGCAGCTCAAGGAGGGTGTGTTTTGCGGTGTACGAGTGGCTGAAGTGCATGCAAAGTTTCTGGCCATTTTTAGGATGTCTTGCAGATGGGTGGAAGACTTTAGGAACCGCTTGACAACTAGATTGAACACGTGTGCCATGCCGGGCGCATGGCTCAGCCCTTCTTGTCGCAGCGCCGACACCATGTTCTTCCCGTTATCGTTCACCATGGTTCCAATTTTGAGTTGTCGTGGAGAAAGCCAGGATTCTATTTTTTGCTGAAGGACACTGAGAAGTTGCTCCCCTGTGTGACTCAGTTCGCCCAGGCAAACCAAGTACAGAACAGCGTGAGAGTGATGAGAGGGGTAGCACATGGCTTGCATCATACACTACATGCCTCCAACATAATTCTTGGATCTCTACATGAAAATAATGAAAAAAAGTACAACCATCAATTTACCAGAAGAAAACATGGTTGAAATTATAAATTTCTCCAATGAAATGATATTGGAATTCGGTTCCCCAAAAAAGTCTGTTTCACATAAAAAATGTCACCACTACGTAATTTGGTCCATGCCGCTAAATGAGGTGTACAATCACCCATCAATTTACCAGAAGAAAACATGGTTGAAATTAAAAATGTCACCAATGAAAAGATATTGGAATTAATACAGTAGAAAGTGTACTATCACCCAGCAATTTTCCCCAAAAAAGCCTGTTTCACATAAAAAATGTCAACACTACGTAATTCGGTCCATCCTGCGAAAAGTGCTTCACCATATATAACTGCACCGCTGAATGGCAATTAGGCCCTAATTCTTTTCTATGGCAAATATATTTGTATTTCGCCAGTAATACACAGCAAACTGGGCTGTAAAATATCTCACTGCACCGCTGAACGGCAAATAGGCCCTAATTTTTTTCTATGTTTACCCAAAAGGCTTTTCAACAGATAAGTACAACCATGAACGGCGAATATATTTGTATTTTGGCGGTAATACACGGCAAACTGGGCTGTAAAATATCTCACTGCACCGCAGAACGGCAATTAGGCCCTAATTTTTTTCTATTTTTACAAAAATGGCTTTTCAACAGATAAGTACAACGATGAACGGCGAATATATTTGTATTTCACCACTAATACACGGCAAACTGGGCTGTAAAATATCTCACTGTACCACTGAGCGGCAAAGATATTTTTCCTTTTTTCACTAATACACGAAAAAAGGGCTTTAAAACAGATAACTGCACCGCTAGGCGGCAAAGATATTTTTCCTTTTTCCACTAATGCATGCAAAAAAGGGCTTTAAAATAGATAAGTGCACTGATGAACGGCAAATATATTTTACTTTTGCCACTAATACACGACAAAAAGGGCTTTAATTTTCGCACTTCACCACACAATGGCTAATAAGCCCTTTTTCCCACTAATACAAGCCAAAAAATGCTTTAGAACATATATAACATATATATATATATATATATAACTGCAATGCACAAGCAGGCCCGTCGCTAACAGACAGGCAAAACAAGCAATTGCTTGGGGCCCCGAGCTGGCCCGGGGCCCCAAGCAGAGCCGGTGCTTGTTTTGCTTACTTTAAGGCTGCAGCCGCCTGAGCGCTCTATAGAGAGCCTCAGGCGGCTGCAGCACTCCTGGTTACCTCCCGAGTTCCTCCTCTGCTGACTGCTGCTCTGTAGCATGGCCGAGCTCTCCTCCTCTACCTCCTGGCTGTCACTCAGTCCGGCCGGGTACCGCGCGGTACAGGAACAGGGGATTCAGTTTCCTGTTCCCGGCCGGACTGACAGGAAGTGTACACTGAGTGCTCACTTCCTTTTAGTCCGGCCGCGGCCGGGAACAGGAAACTGAATCTCCTGACCTGTACCACGCGCTTCCCGGCCGCACTGAGTGACAGCCAGGACTGGAGGTAGAGAGCGAGGAGCTCGGCCACGCTACAGGGTCCAGGGAAGGAGCCGGAGGACTGAATTAACTTAGGAACTTATCTAAGGTAGGGTAGGGAGTAAAAAAACAGGGAGGGGGAGAGTAAGTAGGACACAGGGAGGGGGAGGGGGAAGTAAGAAGGACAGGGGGAGGGGGGACTAAGAAGGACATGGGGTTCCTGTAAGGTGGGGAGGGCGTGGAGGGGGGGGCCCTTCATGTCTATTTTGCTTGGGGCCCCCAAATTCCTTCAAACGGCCCTGTGCACAAGGGCAATTAAAACGCATAAATATTTCCTAGTAATAACCCCTGTTAATGCCTGTATGAAACGGCACTTGCACCCCAATAACAAGAGCGGTTTGCTGGAATTACAGAGCTGTATAGCGGCAATTTGGATCCCCAGTCAGTGCAGCAAGGTGTAATAGGATTGTTCCTATTACCCAGGCTGCAACCTCCCCTACTGAACCCTGTTCTACATAAATGCTGTGGAATGATTCCTCCCTATCCTTTCCTACACCTTGAATAATCTTTCCCTGCACTTGTAAATCTTTTTTTTTTGGCACAATGACGATTTTCCTAGCACTGTCCCTAGTGCCTGCTGACATCTCTCCCTGAACTAAGTACACTGGAAAATGGCAGAATCTAAGATGGCTGAGACTATTTATACAGCTGTGACATCACAGGGCAGGCTGGTTGCTGATTGGCTGCATGCATGTCAGTATGGGTGATCCCGCCTTTCCAGACTTCCTTTCTCTATGTCCTCACATTCGGTGCAATTCAAATTTTTCCGGAAATTCGTAATGAATTCCACTTCGTCCGCTTTGATTAGCTCATCTCAAATTGCAACAGTCAAAGAGTTTTTTTAACTCACCCACTATACTAACAGTCTGCTGGGGATGGTCGCGGCATCTGGAGACTCATCTCAGTGAGCAGGGAGATTAATGCATGTGCCACAGAGTTATTACAGGGAGTGCACTCAGGTTTTCTCTTCTTCAGCCTAGATGTTGCCAGCGTGTTCCGGCACATATAATATGTATATAATACAGTGAAAGCAGTTTTTGACTGGTTAGGCTACATCCGTTTCAACGCTCCTGTCCCCTTCTTCAGTCAGTAGCCAAGAAATATAAAACTGAAAAGGAAAAATGACTATTTAGCCCATTTAACTAGGCATAGGAATTACATATTAAATTGGGACTGGACTACCAGCCTAAACAGGATAAAATACATATAAAACAGGGATTGGATACCTTTAAATGAAAGACATAACTTTGACAATAGAACAATATTGGTCAAGATAACAGAAATAGGAACAGGAATGATGATAAGTACTAGTGTTGAGCCCGAATATTCGAAAAGCTATATATTCTATAGTGCTATATATTCGTTTTTGACCCACGCCTGTATTGATCGCGTAATATTCGCATATTACGCGATCATTACCTTGCCGATTTTCGAGTAAAAAAATAATAAAAAACGTAGAATAGAACGAATACTCAAATTTTCCAATATTCGAGGAATATTCTACAAAATATTCGCAAAATATCACTATTTCGAACATGACCCCTGCCGCTCATCACTAAGAAGCACCTACTCTGACCTATAATCGCTTTACAAATGATAGAAGTAATGAAAATAAAGTGTAAAAAAAAATAATGGATAATGACATGAGTTGCGGGACTGTCTGCCTGGAAGTCGGTGTCTCTCTCTTTCTCTCGCCCCTCCTCTATTCTCCTGAATCAAATCACACAAAACATTTGGGTCGAGTTTCTAAATTTTTGAATTGATTCTCTCATCTCTAGTTACACAATATAGCATTTTTTTTCACCAGGATAATTTTTTAAAGAGCTACAACCACATGGTCCAGTGTCACACCGACATTGGCCTATATTTTATAGCAGAATCCACAGAACATTTTCTGTTCCTATCTTTGCAATCCAGTGGGGGCTGGATGAGGTGGAAGAGCAATGAAGGCTTTGTCTTTGAGTTTAAGGATTCATTTAATTCCCATTATTCTGAACTGCAATTTACACTTGCCTTCTCTTGAAGTCAAATATAATTTTCTGATATCACTGTGAATATTGAGGGTGATGGGTTGGTGACAGATCTTTTTATTAAACCAACTGACAGAAATAACCTGCTCACATTCTATAGTAATCACCCGAAAAATACGATCAACTCCTCACCTTCTAGTCAGTTATTAAAAGTGTTGGATGAGAAAAGAGTTGACGTTAGACTAAAAGCTATGTGTGACAATTTTTTTCCAGCTTGGATGCCCTAAGACTATTCTTGACATTTGTTTTGACTTATTCTCCCATTAGTGGCAAAATCTCCAAAATTTAAGGGAACGTTGTTCTATTTTAGGTGACTCATAGCCTACTGGAGACCGAAAAACTTAAATGGCAGATTGTTTCATGCAGAATTAGATCCAAAAGGCTCCCTGATTATAACTAGAAAAGGATCGTTTTCTTTACTAAATCGCTATAACCGCAGTGTCATGGCAATGTGGATAGAAAGGCGGTGGACACAGGCAGCACATCACTCGCCTAGCTTCTGTCTGGGGCTGGTTGCCAGACTCCTGTGTGCCCTACTGCAGGTTCCAGGGTGGCTTCTAGTTTTCCTTCAGTGTATGTATTCGTGTCTATTCATTGATCCTTTCTCTGCAGCACTGCAAGGGTTAAATCCCCTTTCTAATCCTGTGCTCAGCTGTTTGAATAATGTGACCACTAGCTCCACTATATATGCTGGGCTGTTTGTTTTACCACTTGCCTGAACAATAAATAACTTTTGGTTAAACTTGCTTGCTAGGCCCTGCAAAAGAGCTATATCTGTTTGTCTGTCTGCGTACCAACCTATGCCTGTTTCCTGGATCCAAATGGTCTGCCTCCTGAAGACTTCTTGACTGTTTCACTGATTCACATGTACTCTGCCTTCAAGCCGGTTTGTTGGCACAGTGGATATGCACTCATTGCCTGTAACATGCCTCAATACGATTATAGTTAATTTTTACATCCGAGGATAGCCAAGAATTGTCAGATTAATATTTTTCTTTTACATTTTTTTTTACAATCATAATTTGTATATAATATAACTACATACGTATAATGTATATATTACAGTATCCGTATGGTCTCCACTCCAGGAACTCTGTTAGTACTGATAGTACGCTACTGGAAAAATCCAAATAAAATATGGTCAGTGAAAAAAAAAATCTGCAGCACAAGGCAACGTGGCTGTCACTGGGCGCCGTGACACCAAATTTCCTTCTGGTAAGTGCCTGGAAATGGTCTGAACAGAAATACGGGTGTGCAAAGAAGGTGTCACCTTTGTCTAAATGGTGGGTGTAACAGCGGCTGCTGTACACCGCTGTTCCCCAGCTTACCGTCGTGGTCCTGGGTGCCGTGCTCAGCGGTGATCCTTCCATCCACCGCTGCAGTCCTGGGCTCTGTCGCTGTACATGGAGGATTCCGCTCCACAGGTTCCACTCAGCCCTGGCCACTGCATGCTTGCTGCTGGTTTCTTGTTCCACTGCCCTAGGGGCGGCGTGCATCACTCCCTGGGCTGCATAGGTTGGGTCATGTGACATCACTGACCGACCCAGGCCCTCATGCATTAAAGTGGCTGAGCCCCCTTCCTAGATGCCTCAGTGTCAAGGTCATTGTGTTTGCTAAGCTCCTGATACTCACGTGTGCTCCTGACTTATACCTTGTTCCTGGAATCTGCTACTAGTCTGATCCCTGTCTGATCCCTGTCTGCTTGCCTTGACTATCCTGATTGCCTGACCTATTCCTGTGCTGCCTGCCCTGACCTTTTGCCTGTCTGACTACGCCTCTGCCTCATCCTTCGGTCCTGTGCTGTCGCTCCTGGTAATGACCCCGTCTGCCTGACTGCGTTGTACTTTTGGTACTGTCACGGATGGTGTACAGGAAACAAGACAATACAATATGAACAATGACTCACTGGATCCACAACTAAGGAACAAAAGGGAGACCCCTGCAAGAGACCTGCCGCTCTCCCTTATTGCTCAGCCTATGCGACCACCCCAAAGGTGGATGGGCGCATATCCACGTACCTCGACTACCTTACACCTGATGACCCTACAATAGTAAGGGGACACGACCACCGGCTCCCTACACAGACACGGAGGGGGTCAGGGTCACCTGGATCCAGAAAACAGAAAATCATAAATACATAAACAGAACTTATCTTGCAGACGACTGAAGACTGTGGACTGAGAACTAGGAACAGCATGCACACACACTCCAGGAAGTTGTATAAGCCGCACACTACTGCATTCTGGGGAGGAACTTAAAGGGCAGCAATCAGTCCAACTGCATGACAGCTGAGATAGACTAACGAGATGAGGAACTTAACCAAAACAAAGAAACTCAAGGAGGAGGATCTGGAAAGCTCCTGTCAGAGCTTCTCAACTGTCTGGTTGTGACAGTACCCCTCCCTCTACGAGTGGACTCCGGACACTCAGGGCCCACCTTCTCAGGATGGGACCTATGGAAAGCCTTGATGAGACGAGTGGCCTTAATGTCCGTCACTGGGACCCACATCCTCTCCTCAGGACCATAACCCTCCCAATGAACAAGGTACTGGAGGGAACCGCGGACAAGACGAGAATCCACAATCCTAGAGACCTGAAATTCAAGATTTCCATCAACAATAATCGGAGGAGGAGGCAAAGGCGAGGGTACAATAGGTTGAACATAAGGTTTCAATAAGGACTTATGAAAAACATTATGGATCTTCCAAGTCTGAGGAAGATCAAGATGGTAGGCAACAGGATTGATGACAGACAGGATCTTGTAAGGCCCAATAAACCTAGGACCCAACTTCCAGGAGGGAACCTTCAATTTGATATTCTTGGTAGACAACCACACCAGATCACTAACATTCAGGTCCGGACCAGGCACACGTCTCTTATCCGCCACACGCTTATATCTCTCACTCATGCTCTTTAGATTATCCTGAATCTTTTGCCAAATAGATGACAAAGACGAGGAGAATCTGTCCTCATCAGGTAAACCAGAAGACCCCTCTCCCGAGAAAGCCCCAAACTGCGGATGAAACCCATATGCACCAAAAAATGGTGACTTATCAGAGGACTCCTGACGACGGTTATTTAATGCAAACTCAGCAAGGGACAAAAAAGAACACCAATCCTCCTGATTCTCCGCCACAAAACAGCGCAGATATGTCTCCAGATTCTGATTGACGCGCTCTGTCTGGCCATTCGACTGCGGGTGAAAAGCAGAAGAGAATGACAACCGAACCCCCAAGCGAGAACAGAAAGCCTTCCAGAATCTGGAAACTGTGTGCCCCTATCAGAGACTATGTCTGAAGGAATACCATGCAATTTGACAATGTGGTCAATAAATGCCTGCGCCAGCGTCTTAGCATTGGGCAAACCAGGAAAAGGGATGAAATGCACCATTTTGCTAAAACGGTCCACCACCACCAGAATCACAGTCTTCCCTGAGGAACGAGGCAAGTCCGTTATGAAGTCCATGGACAGATGTGTCCAAGGACGGGAAGGAATGGGTAAGGGAAGGAGAGGACCTGATGGCCGTGAGTGAGGGACTTTGGCACGAGCGCAAGTCTCGCAAGCTGCCACAAAACCCTCAACCGACTTACGAAGCACAGGCCACCAGAATCTCCGAGCGATGAGATCCAGTGTGGCTCTTGCCCGGGTGCCCAGCAAGGACCATATCGTGGTGTTCCTTAAAAATCTTGTGTCTCAAAGCGAGAGGCACAAACAACCTCCCAGGAGGACAAAGATCAGGAGCCTCTGACTGGGCTGCCTGCACCTCTGCCTCCAATTCAGGAAAAAGAGCAGAGACCACCACACCTTCAGCCAAAATGGGACCCGGGTCTTCAAAATTCCCACCTCCCGGAAAACAACGTGACAGGGCATCTGCCTTCACGTTCTTAACCCCAGGGCAGAACGTGACAACAAAATTAAACCTTGAAAAGAACAAAGACCATCTGGCCTGTCTCGGGTTCAGACGCTTGGCTGACTCCAAGTAGGCCAGATTTTTATGGTCAGTAAACACAGTAATAGGGTGTCTGGCTCCCTCTAGCCAATGGCGCCATTCTTCAAAAGCCAACTTTATGGCCAACAATTCCCTATCTCCCACATCATAATTTCTCTCTGCGGAGGAGAGTTTCTTTGAGAAAAAGGCACACGGTTGCCATTTGGCAGGAGAGGAACCCTGAGACAAGACCACACCCACCCCTACCTCAGAAGCATCAACCTCAACTATGAAGGGTAACGAAATATCAGGTTGTACCAGGATGGGAGCGGAAGCAAAACTCTCCTTGATATTAGAAAAGGCCTTACGCGCCTCTACCGACCAGGAAGAAAAATCTACCCCCTTTCTGGTCATATCAGTGAGTGGTTTAACAACAGAGGAATAATTCAAAATAAATTTCCTGTAATAATTGGCAAAGCCCAAAAAACGCATCAGCGCCTTCTGATTCTCAGGAAGCTTCCACTCAAGCACAGCGCGGACCTTCTCGGGGTCCATGCGAAAACCAGAAGCGGAGACAAGAAACCCCAGAAATTGGATTTCTGGAACCGCAAACACACATTTTTCCAGTTTCGCGTATAATTTATTCTCCCGCAGGATGAGCAAGACCTGACGTAAATGTTCCTTATGAGTCTTGAAATCAGGAGAAAAAATCAAAATGTCATCCAAATACACTTATACAAATTTTCCCATTAAATGATAAAAAATGCTGTTCACAAAATGCTGAAAAACGGCTGGGGCATTCATCAAACCAAAAGGCATAACCAAATTCTCAAAATGGCCCTCAGGGGTATTGAAAGCCGTCTTCCATTCGTCTCCTTCTCTGACCCTGACCAGGTTGTATGCCCCTCTTAGGTCTAATTTGGAAAAGACTTTAGCCCCAACAACCTGGTTAAACAGGTCCGGGATCAGAGGAAGCGGATAAGGGTCACGAATAGTGATACTGTTCAGCTCCCTGAAATCCAGACAAGGTCTTAAAGAACCATCGTTTTTCTTAACAAAGAAAAAACCAGCGGCAACAGGTGACTTTGAGGATCGTATGTGTCCTTTTCTCAGACTCTCAGAGATATAAGCATGCATAGCGACCCTCTCAGGTTGGGAAAGATTGTATAAACGAGATTTAGGCAGCTTGGCGCCTGGGATGAGATTAATAGGGCAATCGTACTCCCTGTGCGGGGGCAAATCCTGAACTCCACTCTCAGAGAAGACATCCGAAAATTCAGAGAGGAAAGGTGGTACAGTCTTAGTAGAAACCTCAGAAACAGATGTCATGAGGCAATTCTCTCTGCAAAAGTCACTCCAACCATTTATTTGCCTCGCTTGCCAATCAATGGTGGGGTTATGTTTAGTGAGCCAGGGTAGCCCCAACACTAGAGGAGTAGGCAAACCGCTAAGGACGAAACATGACACATCCTCAACATGAGCATCACTCACAATTAAACGGATATTGTGAACTATGCCCTTTAATGATTTCTGAGAAAGTGGAGCGGAATCAATAGCAAAAACAGGAATATCCTTTCCCAAAGTGCATACCTGGAAACCATGAGTTATTGCAAATTGATTATCAATGAGATTGACAGCTGCTCCACTATCCACAAAAATCTCACAAAAAATGCTTTTGCTCTCTAGCGCCACCCTAGCAGGCAGGACAAAACGGGAACTACAAGCAAACGGAAAACCTTCAATTTCCGCCTCAACCCTGCCAATAGTAACAGACGGAACATTTTTTAAAAGATTTTTTCCTTTTTGTTTCTTTATTACTCCCAGAAAACTGCCTGAATCTCTTAGAGAGACAAACATTTGCCAAATGATTTATACCTCCACAACAAAAACAAACCCTCCCATGCGGGCTGAATCTTCTATTGTCAGAGGCAATCAACCCCAGCTGCATGGGCTCCTGCTCAGAAGGGACTGACAGCGACTGAGACCCCTGCGCACAGAAAGAGACCGCTGCACTGTCCCGGGACTGAGTATGACAGGAAGGAGAGATCTCTCCTCTCTCTCTAAGACGCCTGTCAATACGAACGGCCTTAGACATAGCAGAATCCAAGGAGGTAGGTCTCTCATGAAAGGCAAATGCATCTTTCAATCTCTCTGAAAGACCATGGCAAAATTGACTTCGGAGTGCAGCATCATTCCAACCAGTATCAGCTGCCCATCTCCGAAATTCTGAGCAGTATATCTCTGCGGATTGTTTACCCTGGCATAACAGACGTAGTCTAGACTCAGCCAGAGCAATACGATCCGGATCATCACATATCTGACCCAGGGCTAAAAAGAATTCATCCACAGAACGGAGGGGCCGTGCCCCCTCCGGCAGTGAAAAAAGGCCCAGGATTGAGCGTTACCCCTGAGCAGTGATATAATGATCCCCATCCTCCGTTCTTCATCACCAGAGGAATGGGGAAGAAGGCGAAAATGGAGTTTGCAAGCCTCTCTAAAACGCACAAAATACTCACTACCCCCGGAGAACGTATCCGGGAGCGAGATCTTAGGCTCAGAACAAACTCCATGAACGCAAGCTGAACCGGTCACTTGAAACTGAGAAAAAGTCTTACGGAGATCAGCTACCTCCAATAAAAGACCCTGGAAGCGCTCAGCCAAAAGTGAAACCGGATCCATGCTTGAGACGGTTTTGGCGGCTTATAATGTCATGGATGGTGTACAGGAAACAAGACAATACAATATGAACAATGACTCACTGGATCCACAACTAAGGAACAAAAGGGAGACCCCTGCAAGAGACCTGCCGCTCTCCCTTATTGCTCAGCCTATGCGACCACCCCAAAGGTGGATGGGCGCATATCCACGTACCTCGACTACCTTACACCTGATGACCCTACAATAGTGAGGGGACACGACCACCGGCTCCCTACACAGACACGGAGGGAGTCAGGGTCACCTGGATCCAGAAAACAGAAAATCATAAATACATAAACAGAACTTATCTTGCAGACGACTGGGGACTGTGGACTGAGAACTAGGAACAGCATGCACACACACTCCAGGAAGTTGTATAAGCCGCACACTACTGCATTCTGGGGAGGAACTTAAAGGGCAGCAATCAGTCCAACTGCATGACAGCTGAGATAGACTAACGAGATGAGGAACTTAACCAAAACAAAGAAACTCAAGGAGGAGGATCTGGAAAGCTCCTGTCAGAGCTTCTCAACTGTCTGGTTGTGACAGGTACCTACTCAGGTACCTCCTGGTCTGCCTGGACCAGCTGCCTCATGTGCCTTCCCTCCTCAAGAGGTAGCGACCTGGTGTTCCCCTCGGGAAAGTCTATCCCACCATCAGGGAAACTGTGAATATTCGAGGGGTACACTTAGACAACGCCCTTAGAGGAGGTGGGACATGTGGCACAGTGGGTTCTCACCCGCTGGTTCGTGACAGTGGGCAATGAAACTGTGGGAGCCACTGTGGAGTCAGTGGTTCAAGTGATTCCCTCTACTGGTGGTCTGTCTGGGACATCTGGAGTCTGTTTGCTATGTTTGCATGCATTCACAAAACCATTGCTCCCAACAACTCCTAACAGCTAGGTCAGAATGGCCCAGATGGCAGACAATTTGTTGAAATAACCATCCTGCTTCCCTCAGTCCAATGATGCATCCCCTCTCAAAGTCTGTCAACTAGGCCAAATGTCTTTGAGTGCATTGTAGAGGCTTGTGTAGCTGTTAACTATCTATCACTAGAGGTTCACTACCCAAAAGTAGCCTCTGAGAGCTTTTTTTATAGGGAATCCTGGAAACACTTTTGCCCCTCTCTTGTACCAAGACCCAGTGACTAATCAGACATAGTAACATAGTTTGCAAGGCTGAAAAAGGCCCTTGTCCATCCAGTTCGGCCTGTTATCCATCAACTTGATCCAGAGGAAGGCAAAAAAAAAAAAACCCTGTGAGGTAGAAGCAAATTTTCCTCATTACAGGGGAAAGAAATTCCTTCCCGACTCTGATCAGACAAACAGAATAACTCCCTGGTTTAACGACCCCTCTCTAGTAGCTATAGCCTGTAATATTATTACGCTCCAGAAATACATCCAGGCCCCTCTTGAATTCCTTTATTGTACTCACCATCACCACCTCCTCAGGCAGAGAGTTCCATAGTCTCACTGCTCTTACCGTAAAGAATCCTCTTCTATGTCTGTGTACAAACCTTCTTTCCTCCAGACGCAGAGGATGTCCCCTTGTCACAGTTACAGTCCTGGGGATAAATAGATGATGGGAGAGATCTCTGCACTGACCCTTGATATATTTATACATAGTAATTAGGTCTCCCCCTCAGTCGTCTTTTTTTATAAACTGAATAACCCTAATTTTGGCAATGTTTTGGGGTCCTGTAATCGACACCTGTAATCATTTACAAATCGGCCTGAGTTTCGCAGCAATTCAGCATTAATACTTGGTTGTGTAATTTTTTTGTCAGTGAATGTATAGCCATGTGTGCACGTAGACTGAATCTCCCTAGCAATGCCATTGATAACTTATATTCCATTTCTTCCATGGTGCTTAGAGCCCAGTAGATCTCAAGACCTACCAATAGTAGATCTGTAGGGTTCTTACCCTCGGTCTAGACTGGATACAACTGTAACAAACCCTTAGCTGTAAGATGCATTAGGTATGTACTGCTGTTCAACCTCTGGATGTAATCAAGAATGTTTCCATACTCTGACAGAAAGCAGAGGTGTTTTCATAATATTAGTAACTTTGTCTACAATGCTTCCTCCTAGTACTCCACAAATACTTTGGAACTTTTGGCGAGCCTGGCAGAAACAAAGAAAGGATTACACAATTTTGGAATGTGCAATGATTTCCATAAATTTGGTCACAGTTTGCAAGTTGGGGCTTTTAATTGTATAAAAATTAAGCTCTATTTACATTAAACTATCTGAGCCCTTTCACTGGGAAAACGAGTGTGAAATCCAATTTCCTGAGAGTCCACAATCCTGTCTATAACAATAAGAATCCTCTTAACCTATAGAGCGTTGACTGTCACTTTAAATACTTTGGTATGCGTTCTGCATGGCATGGAGGATGATTTCTCGGCAGTCTTACTGTCTAACCATTCTGTTGTTCTCAAATCACATATACATAGCGGAGAAAATCTGCAAAAAAATCAATTTCCACTGCATGAATGTTAGATTAACAAGCGTGTAGCCTTAAGCAAATTAGAATGGTTTGCAGAGACGCGGAAGCTCTGGCTGAATAGTAACGATTGTAATGGGATTAAAAACTAGAACTATTCTGCTGTGTACAGTGGATGAGGAAGCAACAGGATGGTAATGAGGGAGCACCGCCCTGCAGTACGGGTTCCATGCTACGTTAGTATGGTTTGGGGCAGTATTAGAGCAAATGTATGTGGAGGCTGCAGGTGAAACGTCAGGATAGTTTAACCAATGTGCAAAATGTGCAAAATGTGCAGGACTGGCCAGAAATCGAATGTGTCGGGTGACATTGGGATAAGGGAGATCAGTTGTTTCCATTGGCCGACCCTTTTGTTTTCGGTGCAGTGATGCCAGTTGTTGGTAAGACTGCGCAAGATGACGTCAACCTGAGGGTCACAAGAAAGTATATATGAAGCATGTATCAAACTGACAGGCAAGAAGTGAAGAAGAATCTAATCACTGACAAAAGACAGAAAATCTGCTGGGGATGGATAGAGATGAGGAGGAGTCCAGCACTGGAACAGCTGGCAGATGGCAATGGCCTAATACAGTGGATGACTGTAACATGGTAACACAGTAACTTAGTTTATAAGGCTGAAAAAAGACATCCGTCCATCCAGTTATCCTCCAAGAAAGAGGAATCAAACCCTGCAGAAACTGACCCTGAGCTGCTGAGTCCAACAAGACAGTCAAGATAATCACCAAACCCACTCAGAAATCTGAAGCCACGGCCAACACAACTACAACAATATAACTGTGAAACCACAAATCCCAGGATGCACTGAAACAAAGCCAATGGACCAGGGTTCTAGATACTGGAAATAAATGCACAGAGCATTCACTATACCTGACAAATAGGCACAAAAACAAAAGTTATTTAAAGGCTTAACAATCAAAAAAAACTCTAAGAACAGCAGACTTAGAACTCATGCACAAGAACGTATTTTTCTTCCGTTTCCATTCCGTTTTTTACAGGTCTGTATAAGTGTAGTGTCCCACTAGGTAAATGTGGGCACTACACAAGGGTCAATTGGGCCACGTTGTTCTCCACCTCCTGTGGAACAGGGTCATTGCATTTGATATGTCATTTGAATGTATAATGTCATTTTATTCCTGTTATTTATGTGTATTTCCAAGTTACCAGACCTGTAGGGGTGTAGTACCTCCTCCTAGACAGTAGAGGGAGCTAGGGGCCCCCTAGTATAAATAGCCAGGTCTAGACAAGAGAGGGTGTGTAGAGTCAGAAGTGAGTGTGGACTTTAGCTAGGCAGTAGCTGAAGTGAACTTCTAACATGCAGCTAGACAGCCCAGGCTTCTAGTTGTCACCAGGGGAAGAGTTACCTGCTGAGAAACCTGCAGTTCCTACAAAACAAAGTACAGAGCAGAAGTGTTCCCAGCCAAACAAGAGAGCTGAAGGGCAGAAGAGTCTATTTAATGCAAGGAAATATATACCTGAGGAAGTTTCTTTACCAAGGATAAAGCCACCAATAGGGCATACGGGCCTTGGGATTAAGACAGACAGGAGTTCTGAGGAAAAGTGCACAGGATTTCTGAGGAAAAGGTGCAGCCTGATCTGTGAGTGTATTTAACCCTCTGAGTATCTTGCAAGAACATTGTTGCCTGCCATTATTGTGAAAGCCTGCGTGTGATTGACTGCTACTGTGTCATATGGAACTGAACCTAAAAGAACTGTAAATAAGTTAACCGTTCCAGTAAAGAAAGTATTTGGTTCACTACAAACTGTGTTCCTCAATTATTCCTACCGGCACTGGCGTCACAAACTTAAAGGGCCACATTAAACCTGCAACACCCAGGGCACCTCACCTACCACCAGCCTGGTCCCTATCTACAGAGAGTGCCCCAGAGGACTTCTATGCCAGCCTCTCCATCACTGCTGTACGCCTGCCCAGGGTCTTCCTATAAACTGTGAGTAACCAAGAGAAACCCTCGATTGCCTAGTAACCGTGACCTCACCATCGCAATACCCTGCAGGGCTGCGTACTGCATAAGAAACCATTCATTTCAATGGGGCTTGAAAAAAAACAATACGGAAATCACTCCACGTGTGTTCCGTTTCCATATGTCCGCATGTCCGTTCCACAAAAAAAAGAACACGTCCTATTCTTGTCTGTTTTGCGGACAAGGACAGACATTGTTACAATGGATCTGCAAAAAATATATTTTGTGGACGCAAAATACATACGGTGATGTGCAAATTTCCTTGTGCTTAGGGGTAATGAGTAAATTTTCCCTACCAATTTTCACGGTGGCGTTTTGGCTTTCCGCTTGTGAGATCCGTTCAGGGATCAGCGGTCCAAAACGGATCAGCTTTGCCCTTAATGCATTCTGAATGGAAAAGGATCCGCTCAGAATGCGTCAGTTTGCCTCCGTTCTGTCACAGCCACTATCTCTGGCTGTGACCTTCCGTCTTTGCTCATTCGGCGCTCCTCGCTGAAGTTTCGTTTCTGTGTGTTATTTGTGGTTCTGTATGGGTTAACTCCCCTGTGTGCCTATTTGGAGTTAATCCTCTGTCTGCTCCATGGGTGTGGCTTCTCGGCTGCACCCATGGAACCTGTATATAAGGCTGAGGTTTCATCAGTTCTGTGTCAGCTCTCCTGGTGTGTGTTGTCTTGTCCTGCTCCTGTTTGTACTCTCTCTCCCATGCTGCTGACCCATGGGATCCGTGTCTGTCTGTGCTCTGTGGGTTTCCTACTTGTTCATTCCCGTCCTCTTTCCTGTGTTTCTGTTATCTGTTCTGCCAGTTATGTTTGTGATGTTATATGTCTCTGTTCAGCAAGCCCTTGCTGCACCTTTATTTGCAGCAGAGTGCAATGCGCAAGGCCATGCAGTTTACCACTGGTGGAGCAAATTCTTCTCTGCTCATTGTCACTCCTGTTTCCTTGCTATGTACTCCTGCTTGTGTTATAAGTTGCCCTGTTTGTATTTGCCTGTCTGTTATGTATGCCTATGTGCCGTCGGTACCTTCTGGTACCTGTTGTCCATTCGTTCTTGCTGTCACTGTCTAGTTCACGCTCCAGAGTGGACCCTGGCAACTTCCTGCTGCAAAGTCTAACCCTACCATCTGGGGCCCTAGTGAATACCAGGAGTTGCTTAGTCACGCCCCTCTGGAGTATTACTAGACAGTGGCGCAGTGGGGGTTTTCTCCCACTGTGCTGACGGTACATAGAGCTCATGTTTTGTCTGTGTTGCCTTCCCTGGTTTTTGTTTGTGCAATAAACTCTTGTGTGTCTGTACCTGATTTACGTTTGTTTATTGCTTGACGACGCGGTGGTCTCTCCTGGGACCTCCAACTCGTGACACGTTCCTTCTCCATTCCGCTCTGGAGGCTGATTGCAGCGTTTTGGTGTCCGTTTGACGAAACTGAGCCAAATGGATCCGTTCTGACACACAATGTAAGTCAATGGGGACGGATCCGTTTTCTATGACACAATCTGGGACAATAGAAAACGGATCCGTCATGGCAATGTTAAAGATAATACAAACGGATCCGTTCTGAACGGATGCAGACGGTTGTATTATCTGAACGGATCCGTCTGTGCAGATCCATGACGGATCCGCACCAAACGCAAGTGTGAAAATAGTAGTAAAAAAACAAATAATAATAATACTTATCTCATCTATTTAAGCGCCCAGAGTCCTTTGCGACCATCTCGATTGAAGATCCCACGCAAAATCTCATGTGCGGTGACATATGACGTCACCACACCAGCCAGCCAGATGACGTCATCATGCAACGAGTGAGATTCCGCGCTGGATCTTCAGCAAGATGGCCACAGCGGGCTCTTCAAGATCAAATGGATAAGGTGAGTATTATATTTTTTTTTTAACAGATTAACCCCTGACAGCCCTCAATGGTCATCTCAGATGTCGCTATCATCAATGAATGCAGCATGTGAGGGGTTCAATGGCGGGGACGGTGTAATTCATGCTCATCCCTAAGGCCTCATGCACGCGGCCGTTGCTCAGTTGTGGCCTTATTGTGGCCCGCAAACAGTGGGTCCGTAATATGCGAGCACCGGCTGTGTGCTCCTTGCATCACGGATTCACTTGAATGGGTCCACAATTCTGGTGTTTCTGTCCGTGCCTCCGCAACGCAAAAAAATAAAACATGTTCTATTTTTTTGCGGTGCTAACGGATCATGGACCGATTCGTCCTGGCCGCCGCACGGACGTTGCGGACCGCAGATTGCGGCTGGGTGCATTAGGCCTAATAGTGATGTTTCCACATTGTAAAACCAGTGAAACCAATGTCCAATATTTTATTAGGGCGTTAGGGACATCTGATTAAAATTTCATGCAAAGGTTTAGTTACTCTTTAAACGTCTGCTATATTGTATGCCATGAAGTCGTGGTATCCAGACACCAGCAGCCGGTGAGCGAGCTGCTCCCAATTATTTCGGCAGAATCTCCAGTCCTGTCATTTCGTAGTAGCATTGTCTTCTCTAGTCACATCTGGAGCAACGGTAAATGCTGAGGTCTCCTGGATTTAACTCAGGCTCCAGAATCTGGACACTTTACTCTACTTTCTGTATTATTCATTTTTAGAATTTCGTGAGCAGCGCAGAGGAGGGGGTCCGCTGTTCCGCCCTGGCTTTATTGAGTTTTCTGCAGATTATGAGTTTAATTTTTAAAGGATCCTCTTTTTCTGTAGTTATTGTTGGCAGTCATATCATACAGAGCGGTTTTGATTACTGCCATTCCACCTCTAGATGTGCCAGTGTTGTGAAACTATAACTCTCAGGTTCCTGACATGCTGGTGGTTGTAGTTTCCTAAGTAGCCCAGAGATTTAAATTCCTTTGGTCTCGTTTTCCTGAGCACAGATTAAGAGGCATCTGTTCAGCAGGAACTTAGCGGCTGCGTTCTTTGCTGGAGTTGGGTCTGGTCCATTATTTACCAGTATTGCGCCTGGCACGGCTACTTGTTACTCCCATGATCAATATTGATTAAATATTTAATTGCTGCTTGTTAAATAGAAATGATTCCTCTGCTCTACATTATTCAACAACATATCCAATGAAGTCATGTAGTTCCTATAACAAATCACTGTACACTGCCGGGTGTAAGGACGACACTTCACCGATGAACAAGCAGGGACAGCTGGGAGATGCTTGCAAAATAGTACAGCTCTGGAGTATAATAAAGACTCTGTATAATTAGTGATGTAATATTTGGTGTACAGTCCCTCCACCAGCAGAATAGTGAGTGCAGCTCTGGAGTATAATCCAGGATGTAACTGAGGATAAGTACAGGATAAGTAATGTATGTACACAGTGACGGCACTAGCAGAATAGTGAGTGCAGCTCTGGAGTATAATACAGGATGCAACTCAGGATCAGTACAGGATAAGTAATGTATGTACTCAGTGACTGCACCAGCAGAATAGTGAGTGCAGATCTGGAGTATAATACAGGATGTAACTCAGGATCAGTACAGGATAAGTAATGTATGTACACAGTGACTGCACCAGCAGAATAGTGAGTGCAGCTCTGGAGTATAATACAGGATGTAACTCAGGATCAGTACAGGATAAGTAATGTATGTACAGTGACTGCACCAGCAGAATAGTGAGTGCAGCTCTGGAGTATAATACAGGATGTAACTCAGGATCAGTACAGGATAAGTAATGTATGTACACTGTGACTGCACCAGCAGAATAGTGAGTGCAGCTCTTAAGTATAATACAGGATGTAACTCAGGATCAGTAGAGGATAAGTAATGTATGTATACAGTGACTGCACCAGCAGAATAGTGAGTGCAGCTCTGGAGTATAATACAGGATGCAACTCAGGATCAGTACAGGATAAGTAATGTAATGTATGTACACAGTGACTGCACCAGCAGATAGTGAGTGCAGCTCTGGAGTATAATACAGGTTGTAACTCAGGATCAGTACCAGATAAGTAATGTATGTACACAGTGACTGCACCAGCAGAATAGTGAGTACAGCTCTGGAGTATAATACAGGATGTAACTCAGGATCAGTACAGGATAAGTAATGTATGTACACAGTGACTGCACCAGCAGAATAGTGAGTGCAGCTCTGGAGGATAATACAGGATGTGACTCAGGATCAGTACAGGATACGTAATGTATGTACACAGTGACTGCACCAGCAGAATAGTGAGTGCAGCTCTGGAGTATAATACAGGATGTAACTGAGGATCAGTACCAGATAAGTAATGTATGTACACAGTGACTGCACCAGCAGAATAGTGAGTGCAGCTCTGGAGTATAATACAGGATGTAACTCAGGATCAGTACAGGATAAGTAATGTATGTACACAGTGACTGCACCAGCAGAATAGTGAGTACGTCTCTGGAGTATAATACAGGATGTAACTCAGGATCAGTACAGGATAAGTAATGTATGTACACAGTGACTGCACCAGCAGAATAGCGAGTGCAGCTCTGGAGCATAATACAGGATGTAACTCAGGATCAGTACAGGATATATAATGTATGTATACAGTGACTGCACCAGCAGAATAGTGAGTGCAGCTCTGGAGTATAATACAGGATGTAACTCAGAATCAGTACAGGATAAGTAATGTATGTACACTGACTGCACCAGCAGAATAGTGAGTGCAGATCTGGAGTATAATACAGGATGTAACTCAGGATCAGTACAGGATAAGTGATGTATGTACACAGTGACTACACCAGCAGAATAGTGAGTGCAGCTCTGGAGTATAATACAGGATGCAACTCAGGATCAGTACAGGATAAGTAATGTATGTACTCAGTGACTGCACCAGCAGAATAGTGAGTGCAGATCTGGAGTATAATACAGGATGTAACTCAGGATCAGTACAGGATAAGTAATGTATGTACACAGTGACTGCACCAGCAGAATAGTGAGTGCAGCTCTGGAGTATAATACAGGATGTAACTCAGGATCAGTACAGGATAAGTAATGTATGTACAGTGACTGCACCAGCAGAATAGTGAGTGCAGCTCTGGAGTATAATACAGGATGTAACTCAGGATCAGTACAGGATAAGTAATGTATGTACACTGTGACTGCACCAGCAGAATAGTGAGTGCAGCTCTTAAGTATAATACAGGATGTAACTCAGGATCAGTAGAGGATAAGTAATGTATGTATACAGTGACTGCACCAGCAGAATAGTGAGTGCAGCTCTGGAGTATAATACAGGATGCAACTCAGGATCAGTACAGGATAAGTAATGTAATGTATGTACACAGTGACTGCACCAGCAGATAGTGAGTGCAGCTCTGGAGTATAATACAGGTTGTAACTCAGGATCAGTACAGGATAAGTAATGTAATGGATGTACACAGTGACTCCACCAGCAGAATAGTGAGTGCAGCTCTGGAGTATAATACAGGATGTAACTCAGGATCAGTACAGGATAAGTAATGTATGTACACAGTGACTGCACCAGCAGAATAGTGAGTGCAGCTCTGGAGTATAATACAGGATGTAACTCAGGATCAGTACAGGATAAGTGATGTATGTACACAGTGACTACACCAGCAGAATATCGAGTGCAGCTCCGAAGCATAATACAGGATGTAACTCAGAATCAGTACAGCAAAATTCATGTAATGTATGTACACAGTGACTACACCAGCAGAATAGTGAGTGCAGCTCTGGAGTATAATACAGGATGCAACTCAGGATCAGTACAGGATAAGTAATGTATGTACTCAGTGACTGCACCAGCAGAATAGTGAGTGCAGATCTGGAGTATAATACAGGATGTAACTCAGGATCAGTACAGGATAAGTAATGTATGTACACAGTGACTGCACCAGCAGAATAGTGAGTGCAGCTCTGGAGTATAATACAGGATGTAACTCAGGATCAGTACAGGATAAGTAATGTATGTACAGTGACTGCACCAGCAGAATAGTGAGTGCAGCTCTGGAGTATAATACAGGATGTAACTCAGGATCAGTACAGGATAAGTAATGTATGTACACTGTGACTGCACCAGCAGAATAGTGAGTGCAGCTCTAAAGTATAATACAGGATGTAACTCAGGATCAGTAGAGGATAAGTAATGTATGTATACAGTGACTGCACCAGCAGAATAGTGAGTGCAGCTCTGGAGTATAATACAGGATGCAACTCAGGATCAGTACAGGATAAGTAATGTAATGTATGTACACAGTGACTCCACCAGCAGAATAGTGAGTGCAGCTCTGGAGTATAATACAGGATGTAATTCAGGATCAGTACAGGATAAGGAATGTAATAATGTAATGTATGTACACAGTGACTGCACCAGTAGAATACTGAGTTCAGATCTGGAGTAGTATTTTAGTGTTTATAGCCTGTAACATGCAACTGTAGGACTCATTCACTCGGGAGTTTTAATCTAATGTGTAGGGTGTAAAAATGCTCTTGTTATAATTATGGTGTCTGCAAAATAAAATAATAATAAAAAAATCTGAAATTCCTTAAAGTGACCCTATACTGTAAATGTCACAATATATTAACCTTCTTAATTTCCTATCTTGTTTTTTCCCACTGGAGAATAATGATAAATACTCACTGATGCACATAATGAAAAGGCCACAGTTCTGTTTCTCGTACCCAGCGGCCAATTAAATAATACAAATATCCCAATGTGCTGGTAAGAGGACAATTTGTTGGATTCCAGCTTCTCTCTGTTTTGTTCCACTAATGGCCACAAAGAGAAAATGCTATAGAACAGAAATGTTGTGCAAATTACATTATATTTGGTGCCATAAACTCATCACAAATTGGAAATTATGGGAAAACTAAACATCAGTAATAAGTTGAGTTGAGCGCACAGCTGGATGTTCGGGTTCGGCAGGTTCGGCCGAACTTGAAAAAAAAGATCGGGTTCGGGACCCGAACTTGACCCGAACTTTACCCCGAACCCGAACCCCATTGAAGTCAATGGGGACCCAAACTTTTGGGCACTAAAATGGCTCTAAAATAGTCCTGGAAATGGCTAGAGGGCTGCAGAAGCATCAAAATGTGCTTAAGAGCATGGCAACTGTTCTGCAAACAAATGTGGATAGGGAAATTACTTAAAATAACAAAAAATACAGAAAAATTTAAAATAACAATCTGGATCTAGGAGTAGGAGGTTGAGAAGGCGGTGGATGGGTGGATGTGGCGGTGTAGGTTGATGTGGCGTTGTAAGTGGAAGGAGGAATAGGTAGCCAACACTGATTTGTATTGTTTTTTATTTTTAAATTGGGACATATAACAAAATAAAACAAAGAATTAGTGCACTTGAGTACAAGGATGGCTGGTTGAGGCTGTTGTAAATGTCTATTCTGCACAAGGTACGGACAAGTCCTGTGTGATTCATGCCTGGTTCATTTTAATGAACATGAGCTTGTCCACGTTGGCTGTGGACAGGCGGCTGCGTCTGTCTGGAATGACGCCTCCTGCCGTGCTGAATACACGTTCAGAGAGCACACTGGCTGCAGGGCAGGTCAGCACCTCCAAGTCATACAGGGCAAGCTCTGGCCATGTGGACAATTTGGAGACCCAGAAGTTGAATGGGCAGAACCATCAGTCAGTACGTGTAGGTGTGTGCACAGGTACTGTTCCACCATGTTGTTCAAATGCTGCCTCCTGCTAACATGCTCCATATCAGCAGTTGGGGCCGGTTGTTGCGGCGAGGTGACAAAGCTTTTCCACATGTCGGCCATGCTAACTCTGCCTTCTGAGGTGCTGGCGCTGACACAGCTGCGTTGGCGACCTCTTCTTTCTCCCCTGCCTTCGCCTTGTGCTTCCACTTGTCCCCCGGCGTCAGTCGGCAATGCTCTCAGGAGCGCGTCTACCAGCGTGCGCCTGTAGTCGCGCATCTTACGATCACGCTCCAGTGAGGGAATTAAGGACGGGGATCCAGCAGGGTGGCCACCCAGTAGTCAGCACACGTTAAAATGTGGGCAATTCTGCAGTCGTTGCGCAGGCACTGCATCATGTAGTCGCTCATGTGTGCCAGGCCGCCCAGAGGTAAGGACAAGCTGTCCTCTGTGGGAGGCGTATCGTCATCGTCCTGCGTTTCCCCCCAGCCACGCACAAGTGATGGGCCCGAGCTGCGTTGGATGCCACCCCGCTGTGATCATGCTTCATCCCCATTCTCCTCCTCCTCCTCCTCCTCGTCCTCCAGTAGTGGGCCCTGGCTGGCCACATTTGTACCTGGCCTCTGCTGTTGCAAAAATCCTCTTTCTGAGCCACTTCTAAAAGACTGGCCTGAAAGTGTTAGAGATGACCCCTCTTTCTCCTCCTCGTCCTGGGCCACATCCTCTTCCTTCATCGCCCTAAGTGTTTTCTCAAGGAGACATAGAAGTGGTATTGTAACGCTGATAACGGCGTCATCGCCACTGGCCATGTTGGTGGAGTACTCGAAACAGCGCAACAGGGCACACAGGTCTCGCAGGGAGGCCCAGTCATTGGTGGTGAAGTGGTGCTGTTCCGCAGTGCGACTGACCCGTGCCTGCTGCAGCTGAAACTCCACTATGGCCTGCTGCTGCTCGCACAGTCTGTCCAGCATGTGCAAGGTGGAGTTCCACCTGGTGGGCACGTCGCATATGAGGCGGTGAGCGGGAAGGCCGAAGTTACGCTGTAGCGCAGACAGGTGAGCGGTGGCAGGATGAGAACGTCGGAAGCGCGCACAGACGGCCCGCACTTTATGCAGCAGCTCTGACATGTCGGGGTAGTTGCAAATGAATTTCTGCACCACCAAATTCAGCTCATGCGCCAGGCAAGGGATGTGCGTCAAACCGGCTAGTCCAAGAGCTGCAACGAGATTTCGCCCATTATCGCACACCACCAGGCCGGGCTTGAGGCTCACTGGCAGCAACCACTCGTCGGTCTGTTGTTCTATACCCCGCCACAACTCCTGTGCGGTGTGGGGCCTTTCCCCAAACACATCAGTTTCAGAATGGCCTGTTGACGTTTACCCCGGGCTGTGCTGAAGTTGGTGGTGAAGGTGTGTGGCTGACTGGATGAGGAGGTGGAAGAAGAGGAGGAGGAAGCTGAGTAGGAGAAGGAGGAGACAGGAGGCAAAGAATGTTGCCCTGCGATTCTTGGCAGCGGAAGGACGTGCGCCAAACAGCTCTCCGCCTGGGGCCCAGCCGCCACTACATTTACCCAGTGTGCAGTTAGGGAGATATAGCGTCCCTGGCCGTGCTTACTGGTCCACGTATCTGTGGTTAGGTGGACCTTGTCACAGATGGCGTTGCGCAGTGCACACTTGATTTTATCGGATACTTGGTTGTGCAGGGAAGGCACGGCTCTCTTGGAGAAGTAGTGGCGGCTGGGAACGACGTACTGTGGGACAGCAAGCGACATGAGCTGTTTGAAGCTGTGTGTGTCCACCAGCCTAAATGACAGCATTTCATAGGCCAGCAGTTTAGAAATGCTGGCATTCAGGGCCAGGGATCGAGGGTGGCTAGGTGGGAATTTACGCTTTCTCTCAAAGGTTTGTGAGATGGAGAGCTGAACGCTGCCGTGTGACATGGTGGAGATGCTTGGTGACGGAGGTGGTGTTGTTGGTGGCACATCCTCTGTTTGCTAGGCGGCAGGTGCCAACGTTCCTCCAGAGGCGGAGGAAGAGGCCGAGGCAGCAGCAGAAGAGGGAGCAGGAGGGGCCTGAGCCCTTTCTTGGTTTTGAAGGTGCTTACTCCACTGCAGCCCTTGTCTTGCATGTAGATGCCTGGTCATGCAGATTGTGTTAAGGTTCAGAATGTTAATGCCTCGCTTCAGGCTCTGATGGCACAGCGTGCAAACCACTCAGGTCTTGTCGTCAGCACATGGTGTGAAGAAGTGCCATGCCAGGGAACTCCTTGAAGCTGCCTTTGGTGTGCTCGGTGCTTGTTGACGGTGGCCAGTAGCAGGTGAACTGTTTTGGCGACGGCTGCTCTGCTTTTGCACCCTGCTCCCGCTTTGTCTTTTGCTAAGCTGTTGGCTCGGTCTCACCACTGCCTCTTCCTCCGAACTCTGAAAGTCAGTTGCATGACCTTCATTCCATGTGGGGTCTAGAACCTCATCGTCCCCTGCATCGTCTTCCACCCAGTCTTCCTCCCTGACCTCCTTTTCGGTCTGCACACTGCAGAAAGACGCAGCAGTTGGCACTTGTGTTTCGTCATCATCAGAGACGTGCTGAGGTGGTATTCCCATGTCCTCATCAGGAAACATAAGTGGTTGTGCGTCAGTGTATTCTATGTCTTCCACCCCTGGGGAAGGGCTAGGTGGATGCCCTTGGGAAACCCTGGCAGCAGAGTCTTCAAACAGCATAAGAGACTGCTGCATGACTTGAGGCTCAGACAGGTTCCCCGATATGCACAGGGGTGATGTGACAGACTGATGGGCATGGGTTTCAGGCGCCACCTGTGCGCTTTCTGCAGAAGACTGGGTGGGAGATAATGTGAATGTGCTGGATCCACTGTCAACCACCCAATTGACTAACGCCTGTACTTGCTCAGGCCTTACCATCCTTAGGCCCAACCAAATATCGCTGTAGATTCTGGCGGCTACTGGGACCTGAGGTAGTAGGTTCAGTAGGACGTGTAGCTGTGGCAGAACGGCCACGTCCTCTCCCTGCACCAGAGGCTCCACTAACACCACGACCATGACCGCGTTCCCTTATTAGATGTTTGCCTCATAGTTAGCGTTTACAAAACAAAGTAAAAAGTGGTTAAGTCTGTTAAAAATAATTAACCGCCAATAAAAACCCTGATGTAGGGTATTGCACTCAATTATTTTTTTTTAACTCTAAATGACAGCGTTATTTGTGGCCTAAATGTGACAGTCACCGATGCACGAGTAATCAAAGATGTGCAGTATATGAAAAAAAAAGGGTTTTTTTCACCACAGTATCCTAAAAGCCTTATTTGTGGCCTAAAAATTGTGCACTGCACCCACAAAACACTTTTTCTGTAGATCGCTGAGTACATAAACCAGTTCTTTATAAAGATTGCTTCCTGATCTCTCCTTCACAGCAGCTGCAGTCTCTCCCTACACTAATCCGAGCAGAGTGACGGGCGGCGCTACGTCACATGCTGCATGTCAATAGTAGGCAAGGCTGTGATGGCCTTTTGGGGCAAGTAGTATGACGCTTGTTGATTGGCTGCCCTTGCAGCCTTTCAAAAAGCGCCAAGAAAGCGCCGAACACCGAACCTGAACCCAAACTTTTACTTAAATGTTCGGGTTCGGGTCCGGGCGCCGAAAAACCTAAAGTTCGGTACGAACCCGAACTTTACAGTTCGGGTTCGCTCAACTCTAGTAATAAGTTATGTGGCGACAGCTGCTGCAGAACCCCACAAAACAGACTGAATACCTGCACGTTAAAGATAAAATGGTGCCACTTGAAAATACAACTTGTACAACTTAAAAAAAAATATATTTAAAAATGTTATGGCCCCGGAAATGAAGAGAGTGAAAAGTAAAATTGCAAAAATGAAAATTCCTATGAGAGTGCAGGGGTTAAGTCACCCTAGGTGACTCTAACAAGCAACCATTTGTTTGCCATTTTTATTCTCTAACGGTATTTTCTCCATTACGGAATACTTCTGTATATTCCATTACATTTCTGCCACCTGCAGGCTTATATTGGATTATACCAGTGATAGGCATCGGAGACTCAAGTAGGCTCCCGCCTATCACTACCAGGTAACAGCTTGCCAGTTCTCAGCTGGGAAAAGTCGTTACCAGAGAGGTAGCGGTAGGCTCCAACAGTTTCATCATTCAGATGCCATGGTCACATTTGATTGCGACATGTAAGTGGTTAAATATCTGCGATCTGTGTTATTGCCAATCACATTCATTACCCTTTGTGGTTTACTGTGTGAAATAGCAAGCACCTGGCAGCTATGGTGCTCACTCTTCTCCGGAGCAGACTACATCTTTAACCATTAGGAAAGGGTAAAAGGGTTTTCTGAGATTTTAATACTGACTACCTATACTCTGGATAGGTCATCAGTATCTGATCAGTAGGTGAGACTAACCCCCCCTCCCCCTCGTCAATCAGCTATTTGAGAATTGCAACGGTGCTCCTGTGAGCACCATGGTCTTCTCTCAGCTCACCAAGCACAGTGCCGTACATTGTATAGTGCCCATGCTTGGTATCGCATTTAGCCACAGTCACTTCAATGGGGCTGAGCTGCACCTAGGCCACGTGACCGATGAACGTGACGTCATATGGCCTAGCAAAGCAGAGAGAAGGACACAGCGCTACTGCCTTCTCAAATAGCTGATCGGTGGGTGTCCCGAGTGTTGGACCCCTACCGATCAGAGAGTGATGACCTATCCAGAGAATAGACCATCAGTTCTAAAGTCTTGAAAAAACGCTTCAATGTAACTTTGTTTGAGTGGTTAGTAGTTAGCCACTTGTACAGTCTGTGAGACTCACATGTTTAGTTAGCGCTCAGCTGGGCCCGAATGTAAAGGCTTGACATGGATTAAGTGCAGCAAAATAAAGAACAGCCAAAGCCCTGTATGAAGTGGACTTCTGTGTCTCTGAGGAGTTTTTGTTTATTTATTTATTTTTTTAATCAGAAAGTTATTATTGGGGTTTTAATAACATATACAAATAAATAAAACACATTTAGCAACATACCTTTAGTCTGCTCAGCATCAGTGTGGTGAGGGGGCCTGTGGGCTTACCTGGCTTTGGGGCTGAAACAGAGACCACCACGGCTCCTACAGCTACTCCACTGTATGTAGATTGAAATATATGGCTATAATAAATGATATACAAATAAATATAATATTCTAGATAATACATGAGGAAGGACTGATGGGCAAATTGGAACCAGCCAGAAACTTTCTGCAGCAATACCCAGCTGTGCATTTCTGAATGTACATTTATTAATCATTTGTGCACCTTTAGGAAGGACACATGGGAGGTGTAGTGATATATTCCTTGCAAGTCTTGGTTCCCGGAGGAGAGCTGTGGTAGGACAGCCAGTGACCAGAGACCTGAAGGAGACAATGAGTACTGAGAGGAGGATGGTGGAGCCAGGAGGTGCCGGAGCTAATTCTGCAAAACTGATGGATTCAGATATAAGGATGCTATTCACAGGGTTAGGCTACATGCACACGACTGTGCAGTTTTTTGCAGACCGCAAAACGCGGATCCGCAAATAACAGAAGCCGGCCATGTGTGTCTTCCGCAATTTGCGGGGCCTCGGAACGGAGCAACGGATGCGGACAGCACACAGATCGATGCGGACCCGAAAAACGTTCTTGTGCATGAGGCCTTATAGATATATTGAGTGTAAAGGTAGCAACCCCATTCTCCTGGCCGAGGACAATACTGTATAACGTAATGTCTGCCCTGAATGTGGTCAATGGGGAGGCCATTAATACAGTCATGGATTATAAGTAGTGTTGAGGGAAGCGAAGCATATGAAATGGAATTTGGTCCGAATTTTAGGAAAAAAATTGATTTGCCACACTTTGTGGTAACAAACCATTTTTCCTAGTGGGAAAAAATAATATAAAAAATACTCACCTCATCCACTTGCTTGTGCAGAGGCAATCTGATGAAAAGACCTGCACTGAAGCGTGATCACTCTGGGAATGGACAATGGCGTCTTCACCAGCCAAAAGGCCACATTGCACTAGCGTATTACTGGTTTTACGTATCACTTCTGTCCAATCGGCCGCTGATTGATAGGCTGAATAGGGTTTTAACATAGCGATTTTTTGACAAACTTTGGTTGAATTGAATTTTTCAAAACTTCGCTCATCTCTAGATATAAGGTAGGCACAAATATACTGTAGTCGTTGTTTTACTTTGACCTTTACCTCTATATATTTCTATTAAATAAGCAGTCTTGTCACGCATTATAATAGACCCCACTTCTTCTGTCCCCTCTCATTGATAACCTGCGGACAGTAGAAGGGAAGGTGCAAGGAAAGTTGGTAAAACTAGTAAGACATTTGCGTTTGCTGGAGATGTCTGGATCCATCATTGCCGGACGCTACCTGCGAGCAGCGGTTTTCTTCTGGCCAATTCTCTGCACATTTGCTGGCTTGCAGCGTATGAATGGGGCTGGACGGCGATGCGGTAGCTTCCGACAATGAGATCTGGTAGGGAACAGCCTGCCGGATCTAAAATTGCTAATGTGAAACTAGCCTAACACATGACTGCAGGGCCAGACTACACAGCGCTTGTTTGCAGCCTTTAATCATGGAGACACTTAGGTCTGCGTAGGATCTGCATACATACAATTAAGACTACTCCAAAAGTTGCTTCCATCTAGTATAGTAGTTGCAATCAATAAAAATAATTGATTGCAAAAACTTGGAAATCTATGGAAGAGCTGTCTCCGTCACAGCCTTTGTAGTAATGCTCTTTGTCAGAAAATGAAAGGCATGTGACCGGCGGAGGCAGAATCACCGAGACTGTAATGTGCAGACTTTATGTAGGACATCTACAACCTGCTGGCTGCTCTCTGTCGCGGGAGACATCTGGCGCACATCATCTCCGTACAGTCAGACCCGTAATCGCTGTGATTCATGTTTCAGGCTCACATCTGCTTAGTTTCTGTGCGGTTCACACCATCTGTATGTAAACAGTGCTGAGGTCTGCTCGTCCGCTCCTCATACACTGGATAGAGGGGTCCGTTACTCTGCCTCCTGTAATGATACACTTGTTTCCATTCCTTACATTTCCCAAACCTGTAAACATCAGGTTCTCAAGAATTCTTCAATCATTGCTATGGATTTTCGTGAACTTGTTCTGCATGCACAGATGTTAGAGCAGGGATCGATCGGCAACCTTCTGCACTCCAGCTGCTTTGAAACTACAACTCCCAGCATGCAAACATGCTCGACTGTTCTCACAACTCCTATAGAAGTGAATGGAGCATTCTGGGAGTTGTAGTTTCAGAACATCTGGAGTGCCGGAGGTTGATGATCCCTGTGCTAGATGGTTGTTGTCCAGCTTTTTCAGACTCCCAAAAAGCTATTTACCTTGTTACATAGAAGAAGAGATGTCTCTCCAAGCTTGACTCCTAATATGGAGCAGAGGGGTCTTTTGGGCCACTTCAGGCATTAGAACCTGCGGCAACCACGACTTCTGTGCCCCTGTATACTGTGGCAGACGGGGATGTACTGAAAAGGTTAATAAAGTGGTTATTATGCTATTTATTTTCAGGACACACACGGCTTTCATGATTTAATTTGGTGTTAGTTTGCATATTTAAAGACTAAAGGGCACATGTATTAAAACCAGCATTTTAGACGCCGGTCGTAATAAAGGCTCTACGCTGGCGGTGGATCCGCCGAACCTATGAGGAGGCGACGGCCTCTCCTCTCTTTGGTGCATCTAGTGCCAGTTCTAAATGTAAGACAGCTTCCGAACTTCTGAACTGCCTTCCATTTAGACCTTTTTCTACGCCTAAAACAGCCGTAAAAAATGGGGAATGAGACGGGCCTGCCGGCCAACCCCCTTCCCCGGCTACAATTTTAGACCTGGCATGATTGAGGCGAAGTCGCAGATAGCAATGCAACTAACAGTTGGCCGCTTTCTGCGCTTGAAACAGGGGCGTAACTATAGGGGAAGCAGGGGAAGCGGCTGCTTTGGGGCCCTGACCCAGAAGGGGCCCATCCAGGAGGAGGAGGACTAAAAGCATTTGGTCAGGGCCCCCTCAACAGTATTACACAATGAAATTATATACAGTGGCAGTATAGACAGTGTAAAAAACGGAAGGAACAGCTGCCGGGCCTGGTCTGAGAGAGCGATCTTTACTAGCCACAGGAATGGGGGCGGCATGAAAGGAAGGGGTTGAGAAAAAATTACTGGGGGGAGGGGGGCCCATTTAAAAAATTTCTGTGGGGCCAAGTCATTTCTAGCTACGCCACTTGATATATGCCTAATTTAGGTGTATTTCAGAATAGTAAATGATTTTTTTTTTTTAAATAAAACAAAAAAGTTTGCTTTGTATTCTAAAAAAAACCCTATGTGTCATGTAAAAAAAACTACTTACACACACTAATTTGCACTGACTTTTTTTAACACATAAAAAAATACCAAATTAAGTGCAAACAGGGCTTTTTTTTATACACCTGTGTTTTTTTTTGTTTTTTTTTTATGTGGTTTTGAGGTGTTTTTTTTCTGGTATGTTTGCAGACAGTGACATTTTATAAAACATAAAAAAAAATGCCAAGTGCTCCAGCATGGTATGTTTTTGAAAAGAAGCCAGAAGGGAAAAAAAAAGAACCCAATAAAAAAAGACACTTGTTTGTCCTGAATTTCATACTTCCCATAGACTAGCATCTGGAGCTGATGTTTTTTTTTTGCAATTAATACAGCAAATAAAACGACATGGGAGCAAAAAATGCTGAAAAATGGCAACAAAAACCTGTGTGATAGTACCCTTAAACAGCTATAAGGCAGAAGACTAAATGAAACGATGCATCCAGCATTACATTACAATAGCTCGTATTAGTATGGTGCACCAGACGATAGACTACAATCCTGCCATGTGGACAATGTGTATAAAGTAAATATTATGGAATGAGGTAAACGTTACACTGTGACAGTATCTCCTTGTGTGAATACAGCCCAGTGCGGCTTAGGGTTACACTGATTCTTGCAAGTCCACAATAGACAAAAAAACACCAAATTCAAAAAGTGCAAGCCCAGCTTTTCCTAAACATAGACTCTATTTTTGTTAAGTATCCGACGAGAAGACTTTACATTGAGCTGGTAATTATGATGAATTACACCCTGTGATTGACAGAGCAGAAGATGGCTGCAGATGATCTTCACATTCTGGAAGGATTGGACTGGATGTGAGCTATTAAAAATGACTTCTTACCACGAACTGTCAGATGGATTCCTGGATTGCCAGCTTTGCACTTTTCTAATATTCAGATTACTTCTGGCCGAATGACGGACATTTTCATTGGAAAAGTTACTGAATCTTTTGGCGAATAGTATATTAATTACTGGTAAAGGTATTTAACGGCTTGTAGACCGTCCAGTGTCTATAGTTGTCCGGTTAGTCTACATAGAACATATACATGAAGAGATGTTTCTAAAAGTCTCCACAGTTGTTACAGCTGGAGGAATGAAGAGCGACTGTCAGAGACAGCAGGACCCTCCAGAGAGAGAAGGCAGAGATGCTATGTGAGACTCTGTAACCACGAGATTCACTGTTAAGCCTTTTAGGGCTAGCTTGGCTATATGTAATGGTAGCTTTCACTTCTAGTCCAGGTTCCTCCATAGTCATCTTGGCTGGTCCTGCCAATCGAGAAGGAGGAGGAGGGGCTGACAGAGGAAGCGGGAGGAGCAGTTGTGCACAGAGTGACTTAGGGGCATGAGATGTGAGCTTCAAAGTGTAGAGGTATAACGGAACATAAGAAAGTTGAAATAATAATACTACATAACTCCAGGTACGAGGCAGGGAGAAGTTAGCCAAGATACTATGTAAGTGAGGAGACCGTGGGGCAGGTGCCGGGTCAGAGGATGAGGGGCATGGAAGGGAGGAAGAGTATAGCTTACCAGAGGGATGGTCGGATGGAGAGATGGCAGTCCAGGTGTGGGTGTCTGTAAATACACCCGCTATACACCACTTCCTGTGTGTGAGCGTGGCCGATTACGCATGCGTGATAGAGATTTGAGGCATGTGGTAGCCATTTTGGAGAAGATGGAGCATGCGCACTGTGTGTATAGAGGATGTGAGGTTAGCGTCAGCCATCTTACAGAAGGGAGCGCTTGTGCTGTGTTTCATTGGGAGTGTGAAGAGTGTGTGCTTGCGTATTGGATGTTCTGAAGTGACGGTGGCCATCTTGGAAGCTGGAATTTCATCAGAATGTACACTGCCTGTCCAAAAAAAAAGTCGCCACCTGGATTTAACTAAGCAAATAGTTCTGAGCCTCCTATTGGATAATTACTGCATGGGCGATTATCTTTCAGCAACAAGTTATTTAACCCCAACTGGTGCAATGAGTTGCTTGTCATTTCTTAAACAACCATGTCGAAAGACACATCTCGTGGTCGTGGAAAAGATGTTAGTCTGATTGAGAAGGGTCAAATCATTGGCATCATCAAGCAGAGAAACATCTAAGGAGATTGCAGAAACTACTAAAATTGGGTTAAGAACTGTCCAACGCATTATAAAAAAATGGAAGGATAGTGGGGAACCATCGTATTCGAGGAAGAAATGTGGCTGGAAAAAAAATACTGAATGATCGTGATCGGCGATCTCTTAAACGTTTGGTGAAATCAAAGGTAGGCAGACAATGTCATAGAGCAGCAGGAAATGCTAGCAGAATGCTTGGGTGTATAGGGAGAGGCGTTACCAGTAGACAGAGGGGGGCGCTCATGCCGCTCTACAGAGCACTAGTGAGACCTCATTTGGAGTATTGTGCTCAGTACTGGAGACCATATCTCCAGAAGGATATTGATACTTTGGAGAGAGTTCAGAGAAGAGCTACTAAACTAGTACACGGATTGCAGGATAAAACTTACCAGGAAAGATTAAAGGACCTTAACATGTATAGCTTGGAAGAAAGACGAGACAGAGGGGATATGATAGAAACTGCTAAATACATAAAGGGAACCAACAAGGTAAAAGAGGAGAGAAGATTTAAAAGAAGAAAAACTGCTACAAGAGGACATAGTGTTAAATTAGAGGGGCAAAGGTTTAAAAGTAATATCAGGATGAATTTCTTTACTGAGAGAGTAGTGGATGCATGGAATAGCCTTCCTGCAGAAGTGGTAGCTGCAAATACAGTGAAGGAGTTTAAGCATGCATGGGATAGGCATAAGGCCATCCTTCATATAAGATAAGGCCAGGGGCTATTCATAGTATTCAGTATATTGGGCAGACTAGATGGGCCAAATGGTTCTTATCTGTCGACACATTCTATGTTTCTAAATCGAAGAAAAACAACAGTAGAACTCAGGGCTATGTTTAATAGTGAAAGTAAGAGCATTTCCACACATGCAATGCAAAGGGAACTCAAGGGATTGGGACTGAACAGCTGTGTAGCCGTAATAAAATCACTAATCAGTGAGGCAAACCAGAAAAAAGGCTTCAATTTGCTAGGGAGCATAAAGATCGGACTCTGGAGCAATGGAAAAAGGTGATGTGGTCTGATGAGTCCAAATTTACCCTGTTCCAGAGTGATGGGCGCATCAGGGCAAGAAGAGAGGCAGATGAAGTGATGCCCCCATCATGCCTCCTGTACAAGCCTGTGGAGGCAGTTCTATGATTTGGGGTTGCTGCAGTTGGTCAGGTCTAGGTTCAGCAACAGTATGTGTTCCAAGAATGAGGTCAGCCGACTAACTGAACATACTGAATGGCCATGTTATTCCATCAATGGATTTTTTCTTCCGTGATGGCACGGGCATATTCCAAGATGACAATGCCAGAATTCATTGTGTCTGGATTGGCCTGATGTGTTTTTCTGGAACGTTGCGATCTATGGGTTGGTTTCCCCTTCTTCTGCCTGTCCTAAAAAAGCCGGTGGTTGTCTTCGTCCATGAGGTTTTTCGCTGCCAGAGCTGGTAGAATCGTAGTAACGGTCCTCTCTTGATGATCTTGTGTAGTTGTAAAATGGATTCTCCACCCATCTGTACACAAGGTTAGAAGTATAGTTGTCAGCATCTTGTTAGAATTCTGTTTTCTTTCTTGAAGGATCTTTCATTGTTTGATGTGTCTTGATCTTCAAGGCCGTGAGGTCTTTGGATGGAAGAATGGAGGTCAGTTGTGACTCTATAGCGTTGGGATTTATTTTCAATTGGCTACGGATTTTTGAAGGAACTCTAGGTTTAGTAAAATCAGATTGAGCACTTGTTCTGTTGAAAGCGATGTTGAAGTCTTGGTCTTCAGACGTAGATGGCACCTGAGTCTATGGGGTATCTTGCCGAGTTTGTGGTACTCAGCTAGGGTAGTGCTGTGTAACTCATGTGCATTTTGGAATACACATATTCTCTCGTATTCTGTAATCCGAAACGCTTCAGAAGGTTTTTGGTCCTTTGAGGTATCCGTACAGGAATGTGACATCACACAGAAGCTCCCATACAGCAACTACTTGCCGGCTTCTCCATGCGCGTGTTACCCTCCGGCCGGAGCTGCACGCTGCCAATGGGTGCAAGCAGAAGTAGCAGAGGAGGAATAACGCAATCTAAGTTACAGGAGAAAGGACCAAGTCTCACCTTTCCCTCCCATATATGTCCATCACAGCAAGTATACTTTTTTAGAATTATTATCAATCAAGACTTTCAATAGTGTGACACTACCAGCGCGGGTCCAGTTTTTATCCTTTTTATTATTTATGCTAGTGTGTTATTGGGTACGGGCAGTTTACCCACATATAGGTTGCCCAGCAGCGATTCTTTCCTCGTTTTTAGTTTGAGAGAGAAAAAGGCACAGTTATTTAAGCGGTAGTGCAGGTGGGTTCTTTTGTTTTACCTTTATTGAAGTTTTAGCATATAAAAATGAGCCTCTAGGAGGGGGGCGTTGCCATTACACCTAGAGACTCTTCTCTCTCTGCATCTGCTGCGCCCTCTGAACTTTGATTAACGGGGCCAGACATGATGTTTTCACTGCCTTATCAACAAATAAATAAAAAATACAAATATAAAAATGACACAAACATAAATCCCCAGGTAAAAATATGAATGGATAAACCACAAAAAAATATAAAAATTACAGCCTCCATACTGCATGTACTAAAGAAAAGGCAAAACTGTGCCCGACACTGGTATAATGTACAGTAGAAGTATTGAAATGTATTATTAAAGAGATCAGATGGTTGCACAGTCATAAAAATAAATTACGTTTATTTAAAAATAAAAAGGGCTAAACATAAACAGCAGAATCCCCTTTTCTTACAAAATTCCTACATCCTGCAAAAAATAGTGACATTTTAAAAAATATGATGCATAAAATAAGTGTTAAGCGATATTTGCACTGTGAACACATAAGAAATATATAACAATGGCAGGATTGCTGTTTTTGGTTAATTTTTCTTTACAAAACAAAAGAATAAAAAACTGATCAAAAAGTTGTATGTACCCCAAACTCGTGGCAGTTAAAACTTCAAAGCATTCCACACAACTCTATCGACAGAATAAAATAACAAAGTTATAGCAATGCAGAAACACACAAAACATTTTTCATGTGTTTTTTTTTGAAAAAAACAAAAAAATGTAAAATATAACTATGCAAAAAACATTTTTTGTGCAAAAGTAGCATTTATTTTAGCAGCTACATAATTGTGCTGCAGGATTACTTATCGACCCAGAGAATGTTATATTTCTGCACGGTGAACACATTAAAAGTAAAAAACTATGGCATCGCTGTTGTTTTTTATCCTTCTACAAAAAAGTTATAAAAAGTAATGCATTATACAGAAGCATGCAAAAGTTTGGGAATCCCTGGTGAAAATGACTGTGACTGTGAAGAGTTAAGCAAGTTGAAGATGAAATGATCTCCAAAAGGCATAAACTTAAAGATGTCACATTCCCTTTGTATTTGAACTTCCTAACAGTCACATTAAAATTGGAAAACCCTCCCAAAAATGTCACTACTATTGTAGATTTTTAATCTGTGTCTGAAGTAATTAATTTTAGCCTCAAGGACCAGTAACAATTTCCTCCTTCGTGTTCCAGCAGTCATAACGTTTTAATTTTTAACTTTTTATTTTTATTTTGTGGGATTAGTTATAGGTTTTTTAGAAAACATTTGGGGGTATATATAGTTTATAAAATAACTTTTATTATTTTATTTTTAGGGAGAAAGATAAAAAAACTGCAATTTTAACATTATTTTGTGAAATTTATTTAAGGCATTCACTGAGTGGTATAAATAACATAACTTTTTTATATGGGTCGTTACAATGATGATAATGCCACATTTCTATTAAAAAAAAAATTCTCTCCTCCTGCAGGCTGTCAGCTACCCAGCTGACCCCCTCCTCCTACAGACTGAAGCGGAGGGGGGTGGTTACTTTAACTGCTTATATCTCTGGATAGGTAGCAGATAGAGACTTGACATTCAAAGCTTTCAAACAATACCAGAATCACAGCATTATCTCCAGTCATGGGAAGATATCCGTGTTAGAATTTGGGATGCAGTGAATGCAGCTGAAACTAAAAATAATACCACTTTTATTCTGAATCAAATTCTAACAGTGATATCGCCTGCTTATCGTGGGCTTTCAAACAAGACTAGGCCAATATCTTTAGCTACCAATCAGGTAGCTAAAGCAACTAAATAGTCCCCCCTTCCTTCCCCTTCTGCCAGGGCTGTGTAAAACAGTTAGATGGTTAAACAAAAACTTTTTTTTAATTTTTATCTTTTACATTTTTAAAATAAGGAAAAAGACCTGAAGCAAAAATTTCGGACCCCTGCATGGTTAGTACATAGTAGCACCCTCTTTGGCAAGTATCTCAGCTTGTAAATGCTTTTGATAGCCAGTCAAGAGAATTTCATTTTTTTTTAGGGATTTTCATCCATTTCTACTTGTAGAAGTCTTCTAGTTCTGTTAGATTCCTGGGCCGTCTTGCTTGCACTGCTCTTTTGAAGTCTAGCCACAGATTTCCAATGATAATCAGATCAGGGAACTATGAGGGTCTTGGTAAAAATCTTCTGCTTGCACCTTTTGAGGTTGTCTTTTGTGGATTTTGTGGTGTTTTTAGGATGATTATCCACTTATAGAAGCCATCCTCTTTTCAGATTTGGCTATTTTACAGTCGATGTTCTGTTTACTTCCAGAATTTGCTGGAATTTCATTGAATCTAATCTTCCCATTCCCTATGCCGTTAGCTGCAACACAACCTCAAACAAGATTGACACCCCCACATGCTTAATGTTTGGAGAGGTGTTTCTTTGATAAAATGTGCCCTTTTTCACCAAACATGCTTTTGCTCATTTTAGCCAAAGAATTCTATTTTAACCTCATCGGTCCACAGGGCTTGTTTCCAAAATGCATCATGTGCTTGTTTAGATTTTCGTCTGCAAACATTTGATGTTGAATTTTGTGGTGAGGATGCAGGAAAAGTTTTCTTCTGATGACTCTTTCATGAAGGCCATATTTGTGCAGGTGTCACTGAAGAGTAAAACAATGTATCATAACACCAGAGTCTGCTAAATCTTCCTGAAGGTCTTTTGCAGTCAAGAAGGGGTTCTGATTTGCTTATTCTAGCAATCCTACGAGAAGCTGTCTCTGAAATTTTTCTTGGTCTTCCAGACCTTCGCTTGACCTCTACTGTTTCTGTTAACTGCTATTTATTAATTACATTTCGAACTGAGAAAATGGCAAACTGAAAACGTTTTGCCATCTTCTTATAGCCTTCTCTTGCTTTGTAGGCCTCAACCATTTTCATTTTCAGAGCTTCTTAGAAGAATCAATGACTACTGTTTATGGAACATGCTTTTTTGACCAGTGGTACCCTGTATGCACCTCAATTTCTACCCTAAAAATACTCTTACTACAAAAAAATGAGAACACCTATGGCTACAATAACAAAAAAATAAAAAGCTGTGCTTTTGGAATTGTGATTAGAGATGAGCGAATTTTTCAGAAATTCGATTTGCCGATTCGAACCAGAGTGAAACCAGCATCTGATCGGAGCTGATATGCTATAGCTGCTATCCTGCGGCGAAGATTTTAAAATATCTCCTGGGAGAGACATCGATATCTACGCTTTACAGAGCTGGAAAATTCGAGTGGTGGTGAACAACAAGTGATACATCGAAATACAGCAATTATCGCAGGAGTACAGATACCTATAAAGAGACCCAGTCTGCAGAGCAGTGAACGGAGGGAACAGGTATAAGGCTATACAAGGGGGACGCCCCAGATGTCAGCCTTACTCTAGATACCTGACCTCCTAAAAACGATTTATCTGCTTATATCGAATTTTATACAACAAATTTGCAAACAACTTTTTTGTCACAATTAATTCCCAAGACTATCACGTAACATCAGTGACAACTATTGGGAAGAAATTTAACAATCACCTTATACTATTGTATTATTTATGCATTATTAGGATAAGAGTTATAATATATGTACACATAGAACTATTTGATCACGGATATGTTTAAACACTTTGTCGAATATTTGTTATATTGATGTATTCACATTGCACATTTTATTTATATAACTGTAATTTTTATTTTACTGCAAAGAGTTGAAATTCGAAGTTAAAATAATCGCAGAATAATTATTATCGCCGAATATTACAATCATAGAATATTGTAGGGGTAAATTTTATTGTATATCTTTTCTTAATAAATCGAAATTATTTTAAACTGTTAGATGGTGAGTGCCTGTTTTTAAATTTATATACCGATTTGCCGATTTGCCTAAATTCGGTTCGGTCCAAATATATTTGTGACGAATTGCGTTAAAAACTGCTGTTTCCTGGCTGCAGAGAGCCTTTATAGTGGTGTAACAATGCGAGTCCGTATGACATGCAGATGACAGGCGTCGCTCTTAGAATCACTGCACACTTCACTTATTTGAATCCAATAAGTGATAACGGAGGCAGCATGTCCGGTGAAAATCCCTTTATTGGGAACTGCTTACATGCAAAACGTGTTTAAAAGATTGCTACGTTTCGGCTATAGCTTAGCCTTTGTCAAGCACTTCACTTATTTGGGCAGTCACGGGGCCAAAAACTGACCAAATAACTCAAGTGTGAACTCAGCCTTACAGGTCGATGTTAGTGCCAAGAAGAAGTGCACTCCTTTTACACCGTCCTCAGCTGACTCCACATAGATATCTACAGAACCTGTTCTATTAAACGCTTTTACAAGTAGAGCCCCCTGACAGAGTGGAGAGGGTGTCAGCAGTAAGTTTGTGTTGACGTCACTGATTATTTTGCCCTTCTTCTCATCCGTCAGAACAATAAACCACAAAAAACGGATCCTGTCTTTTCAGCATCCGCCTTCAGTCGGTCAGCATTTGGTCAGTAATCCATCAGTATTGCTAATGCCCAAAAAAAGGAGTGGATCTAAAACAGAGATGACATGTGAATAGAATATTTGCATGTCTTCTGTGTTTTGTACCCACTCCTGCTTTTGGCTACCAAATCATAAGTCAATTCTAATAGGACCATACAGGCCTTACAGCTGCTACACAGACAGGATCTGTTGTGCGTCTCATTTTTCCTTCCTTCTGACAGATCAGAAGAAGGTTAAAAAAAATGATGATGTCAGCCAGGCCCAAAGGCAAAATAGTGACCTAGTCATGAAGTGGGGAGGGTAAGAACAGCATGAGAAGTCCACAGAGTGGCCCTATGAAATAGTGACATAGCAGAACAGTTTTTCCAGGGCAAATTCAGCCAGTTGTGGCCACAAATCCAGTTTGGATGCCCAGTAGTCCAGCGGATCTTCAATGACGGCTGGCAAGGTGCACTCCAAGTAAAGTATGCCAACACCTGCTGGTTCAGGTTCTTCTCCAGGTCTAGATGCTGCTGCTGGTGAGTAGTTTCTCCACTAGGCGGGTAAAGAAAGCTGTAATAAAAAGGTTTGAAACCGCGCTGCTTAAGATTCAGTCGAACGCTGCACAGGTGAAAGAATCAGGGTATTAGCCTCCGTCCTCCTCTCTCAAGGGGTTCGATCCTCCTCTGACACCTCCTCTGTAGGATTAAATGACCGGCATATAGTGAAGTACCCTTTTAGTTGTTGGTAAAAAAGGTTTTATTCTACTCACAGACAATGGAAGATAACAGGCATGTCACAGTAAAATCAATGCAAACTCCTGCCCGACCCGGGTTTCACTCTCTGGCTTCCTCAGGGGCGACAACTGATTGCTGGAATTACAGAGCTGTATAATGGCAATGTGGATCCGCAGTCAGTGCAGCAAGGTGTAATAGGATTGTTCCTATTCCCCAGGCTGTAACCTCCCCGACTGAACCCTGTTCTGCATAAATGCCCTGGAATGATTCCTCCCTATCCTTTCCCTACACCTTGAATAATCTTTTCCTGCACTTGTAAATCGTTTTTTCTTAGCACAATGATGTTTTATTTACCACTGTCCCTCGCGCCTGCAGACACGTCTCTCCCTCTACTAAGTACACTGAAAAATGGCATCTAAGATGGCTGCCGATATTTATAGGGCTGTGACATCACAGGGCTGGCTGGCTGCTGATTGGCTGCATGCATGGCATTATGGGTGATCCCGCCTTCCCAGAGTTTCTTTCTCCATGTCCTGACACGTGCAGCAGCCATTTTAGGAAAAATGTGATTCATTACCACAAAGCGTGAGGAAATTCGCATTCGGTGCAAATCAAATTTTTCCTGAAATTCGTAACGAAATCCACTTTGTCAGCTTCGATTCGCTCATCTCTAATTGTGATGATAAAAATTCCCCAAAAATTGCCCAAAAAGGTTGTCCATTTTGATCAAGAAAATTGACAATTATTCACCCAGTAGGTACAGCTCCACTGCTCAGCTTCTCCTCATTGATGAGGCCAGTAAAAAGCGGCAGTTGTCATGTTGTTTGATGGGGAGAGCCAGAGGAGTTTCTTGTTAAAAAGTACAACTGGGCTACGTTATGCACCAAACAAAATCTGAGTAAAGTGCATATTTCTTTGATAATCTTGGTGAAGGTTATAGACTGTATTCAAAAGTGGTTTTATGCTCTGTGTGCATAAGAACATTTAATGGGTATCTAAACCAATGATAGAAAAAAATTATAATAATAATCAAAGGGGAAGAGTTGCTTAGAGAAGACTTTCCCTTTGGCTTTTATCAACACAGATTTTTGAGCATGTGGGGTATGAGTTCATAAAACAATATGGAATCTGTATTCCACACTTTCAGAAAGCCAAGCAGAGCCCATGAAAGCTATAGGGGAAGAGCACTCTGAGCAGTTTCGTCAACAAATGGTTAGATAAAATTTAGGTTACCAATGTGTTTCTTACACATTCCATGGAGTCGACGATGTACTTCATTGACTGTATACTTTATTTCCATTCATATCAAATGAAATTGCAGATTTTTTGGAGTTCCTATTAGCTTATCTCCGAATTCTTATTCTGAGGCTTCATGTCATAAATGTCAGGAATTGTGATCTAATCACCTTGACAGGCAATCAACTCCAGTATGACTCTTGCCTTCCTTTGTAATCAATGTTTGGAAGACATTGCTAGAGGGACTAATGGAATATTCCTGATGATGATTCAAATTGTGTGGCCTCATTTTCAGATAATTGAGCATTAATGACTCCGTATATTGTCTACGTAATCCAAACTTCTCCCCAACAAAATCCTGTTATCCAAACTCTAATTTGTCATGGCACTAATGAGGCTTTGCTGTCCACCTCTCACATGAACATCTACATATATATATTTCTAAAGTCCCAAATAATGAATCAGAAAAAGTTGTGTAATGTCGTCAGGAATGTGGGACTTGGCAAAACTTGCAGAACTCAACTTAATTTGTATGAATAATTAATTACCACTTGGAAAACAGACTGTTGCAATCCAACCCAAAAAACTCCTAAGTCGTAAGCTGACAACCTGAGTAACTAGCAGTATTTAAGATAATGTAATACCTATTTACAAGAATATGACTTTATATTACCCTGCCCTATGAATGAGAAAAGAAATACTCTAATACAGCTCCTATGACAAGAATATAACCCCTATAATACTGCTCCTATGACAAGAATATAACCCCTATAATACTGCTCCTATGTACAAGAATATAACCCCTATAATACTGGTCCTATGTACAAGAATATAACCCCTATAATACTGCTCCTATGTACAAGAATATAACTACTATAATACTGCTCCTATGTACAAGAATATAACTACTATAATACTGCTCCTATGTACAAAAATATAACCCCTATAATACTGCTCCTATGTACAAGAATATAACTACTATAATACTGCTCCTATGTACAAGAATATAACTACTATAATACTGCTCCTATGTACAAGAATATAACTACTATAATACTGCTCCTATGTACAAGAATATAACTACTATAATACTGCTCCTATGTACAAGAATATAACTACTATAATACTGCCTCCTATGTACAAGAATATAACTACTATAATACTGCTCCTATGTACAAGAATATAATTACTATAATACTGCTCCTATGTACAAGAATATAATTACTATAATACTGCTCATATGTACAAAAATATAACTACTATAGTACTGCTCCTATGTACAAGAATATAACTACTATAATACTGCCTCCTATGTACAAGAATATAACTACTATAATACTGCCCCCTATGTACAAGTATATAACTACTATAATACTGCTCCTATGTACAGGAATATAACTACTATAATACTGCTCCTATGTACAAGAATATAACTACTATAATACTGCTCCTATGTACAAGAATATAACCCCTATAATACTGCTCCTATGTACATGAATATAACTACTATAATACTGCTCCTATGTACAAGAATATAACTACTATAATACTGCCTCCTATGTACAAGAATATAACTACTATAATACTGCCTCCTATATACAAGAATATAACTGCTATAATACTGCTCCTATGTACAAGAATATAACTACTATAATACTGCCTCCTATGTACAAGAATATAACTACTATAATACTGCTCCTATGTACAAGAATATAACTACTATAATACTGCTCCTATGTACAAGAATATAACTACTATAATACTGCCTCCTATCTACAAGAATATAACTACTATAATACTGCCTCCTATGTACAAGAATATAACTACTATAATACTGCTCCTATGTACAAGAATATAACTACTATAATACTGCTCCTATGTACAAGAATATAACTACTATAATACTGCCTCCTATCTACAAGAATATAACTACTATAATACTGCCTCCTATGTACAAGAATATAACTACTATAATACTGCTCCTATGTACAAGAATATAACTACTATAATACTGCTTCATATGCAGAATTAAACATTGCACCATAGACTCATACTGTTGTAGAAGTCCCAAAATTGACATCTAATGAGTTAAAATAATAGTTGTAAGAAAATTTTTCTTGACTTTTTCTTTGGCTTTTGCAATTTGATATTGCAGTCCAGTAAAACCTACTCCACTGATTATACGGAACAGTCTAATAGAAGCTCTTAGTTACTTAAAATTTTCATTTTGGAAAAGTCGTCCTCTAGACTGGCTATTCTCGGAGGTCTGCACTAATTGTGTTCTTTATGCCTGATAAAACCACAGCCATCCTGTTCATTATCTTGTGCAAATTATGAACCTAAATTTTGATTTCTCATGGATGAGTCATCAGGGGAGATTTTTTTCCTGTGCTCCAGAACTCTGCTTTCTAAAAGTTGCAGAAACAATGTTTTTACAGCTTTGTATTCATCTATCATTCACTCACAAGTTGGTGAGAAAGTGGACAGGTTAGCCGGCGGAGCTGACTGAAGACAGATTTATCAAATGTGCCTTTTTAAAAAGTAACACTTTTCAGAATTATACTCTAATAAAGGGGAGGTGTAGGAAGTAAAGTCATCTGAAGACAGAAGTGTAAGGCCTCTTTCACACGGGCGTTGCGGGAAAATGTGCGGGTGCGTGACGGGAACACCCGTGATTTTTCTGCGCGAGTGCAAAACATTGTAATGCGTTTTGCACTCGCGTGAGAAAAATCGCGCATGTTTGGTACCCAAACCCCAACTTCTTCACAGAAGTTCGGGCTTGGGATCGGTGTTCTGTAGATTGTATTATATTCCCTTATAACATGGTTATAGGGGAAAATAATAGCATTCTGAATACAGAATGCATAGTACAATAGGGCTGGAGGGGTTAAAAAGAAAATAAAAAATAATTTAACTCACCTTAATCCACTTGATCGCGGCCCGGCATCTCCTTCTGTCTCCTTTGTTGAATAGGACCTGTGGTGAGCATTAATTCCAGGAACAGGACCTTTGATGACGTCACTCCGGTCATCACATGATCCATCACCATGGTAAAAGATCATGTATATGGATCATGTGATGACCAGAGTGACGTCATCAAAGGTCCTTGACCTATAATGAATGCTCACCACAGGTCCTGTTCAGTAAAGGAGACAGAAGGAGATGCCGGCATCGCGATCAAGTGGACTAAGGTGAGTTAAATTTTATTTTTATTTTTTTAACCCCTCCAGCGCTATTTTACTATGCATTCTGTATTCAGAATGCTATTATTTTCCCTTATAACCATGTTATAAGGGAAAATAATAATGATCGGGCCTCCATCCCGATCGTCTCCTTGCAACCGTGCGTGAAAATCGCACCGCATCCGCACTTGCTTGCAGATGCTTGCAATTTTCACGCAACTCCATTCACTTCTATGGGGCCTGCGTTGCGTGAAAAACGCAGAATATAGAGCATGCTGCGATTTTCACGCAACGCACAAGTGATGCGTGAAAATCACCGCTCATGTGAACAGCCCCATAGAAATGAATGGGTCGGGATTCAGTGCGGGTGCAATGCGTTCAACTCACGCATCGCATCCGCGCGGAATACTCGCCCGTGTGAAAGGGGCCTAAGGGTGGCTGCACACAGTGCAGACTTTTATGTGCAAAAAATCACATCAAATCTGCACCAAAACTGCACTTATCCGGTTCTGGTACATTTTTTGTAAATTTTTATGCAGTTTTTAGTGTGAATTTTTTATTTATGTAAACAACCTCATTGAAATCTATTGGGAAAACCCCTCTAAAGAAGGTGCGGAATAGCACAAAGAATTGACATGCTGTGGATTTTAAAATCTGAACAGCAAAATAATTTCTGCACCTAAGGAGAAAAGCCAAGCAGGCATTAGGTGTGTCTAATCTCCTTCACTTTGCTGGTACAATTCTACGCTGTGAAATCCACAAAGAAAAAGGGTTTATAATCCGCACTATGTGCAGCCAGCCTTATTAGGCTTCAAGATGCACTAAATGTATCTAATAGTTGATAATATTTGATACTTTTTTTCAAGTTGATAATTTCAACACAAATTTTACCGACACAGACTTTAGTAAGATGACGTCATAATTCCCCTCAGAGCCTGTGAGAGGCAAACATTAGATACGTTCTAGCTCATTCATCATGATGAGATTATCCATTTGAGAAGAATGCAGGACGACATTGCATGGACCTGGCGCCATAACATAGCGGGTAGTGCACATGGCAGCACGGATCATACACCTACCTACCTACGTACGTCTACTCAGAATGTCTCCATCCTCAGACTGTGTCGTCTTAGAATTGATAGCTGCTGATCTGATAGCTATTTCTGATGCTATATCGCCTTGGAGGATCCTCAGAATGGAGACGTCATCTGGAAAGGTCACGATTCAAACAGCAATAAGAAGATTGTTGACCGATGTTTACAGCGTTCTCAAATGACTAAAAGTGAAGTCAATGGTTATGAGCTGACAGTAAGTAAAGGTCAGGGCTGAGATCAGCGGAGTCAGAACCCCCTCCATCCCAGGACCGCCACGGATCATATAATATAATGCATTGATATAATATAGTGCATTGACTTTAATCAGGAGACCATAAAAAACATTGTTAATAAAAGGCACAATGTTGACCAATGTTTCATAATATGTCACAGGTCATAATAACAAAACATCCAGCACTACTCTCCCTATCATGTTACTGCGGCAATGCTGCTGAGATGAAAAAACATCATTGTTCAGTGTCTATCACCTGGTGATCCAGTGATTATATACAGTATCCATTGTCTGGTGATCCAGTGGTATATACAGTATCCAATGTCTGGGGATCCAGTGGTATATACAGTATCCAATGTCTGGTGATCCAGTGGTATATACAGTATCCAATGTCTGGTGATCCAGTGGTATATACAGTATCCAATGTCTGGTGATCCAGTGGTATATACAGTATCCAATGTCTGGTGATCCAGTGGTATATTCAGTATCCAATGTCTGGCGATCCAGTGGTATATACAGTATCCAATGTCTGGTGATCCAGTGGTATATACAGTATCCAATGTCTGGTGATCCAGTGGTATATACAGTATCCAATGTCTGGTGATCCAGTGGTATATACAGTATCCAATGTCTGGTGATCCAGTGGTATATACAGTATCCAATGTCTGGTGATCCAGTGGTATATACAGTATCCAATGTCTGGTGATCCAGTGGTATATTCAGTATCCAATGTCTGGCGATCCAGTGGTATATACAGTATCCAATGTCTGGTGATCCAGTGGTATATACAGTATCCAATGTCTGGGGATCCAGTGGTATATACAGTATCCAATGTCTGGTGATCCAGTGGTATATACAGTATCCAATGTCTGGTGATCCAGTGGTATATACAGTATCCAATGTCTGGTGATCCAGTGGTATATTCAGTATCCAATGTCTGGCGATCCAGTGGTATATACAGTATCCAATGTCTGGTGATCCAGTGGTATATACAGTATCCAATGTCTGGGGATCCAGTGGTATATACAGTATCCAATGTCTGGTGATCCAGTGGTATATACAGTATCCAATGTCTGGTGATCCAGTGGTATATACAGTATCCAATGTCTGGTGATCCAGTGGTATATTCAGTATCCAATGTCTGGCGAGTCAGTGGTATATACAGTATCCAATGTCTGGTGATCCAGTGGTATATACAGTATCCAATGTCTGGGGATCCAGTGGTATATACAGTATCCAATGTCTGGCGATCCAGTGGTATATACAGTATCCAATGCCTGGTGATCCAGTGGTATATACAGTATCCAATGTCTGGTGATCCAGTGGTATATACAGTATCCAATGTCTGGTGATCCAGTGGTATATTCAGTATCCAATGTCTGGCGATCCAGTGGTATATACAGTATCCAATGTCTGGTGATCCAGTGGTATATACAGTATCCAATGTCTGGTGATCCAGTGGTATATTCAGTATCCAATGTCTGGCGATCCAGTGGTATATACAGTATCCAATGTCTGGTGATCCAGTGGTATATACAGTATCCAATGTCTGGGGATCCAGTGGTATATACAGTATCCAATGTCTGGTGATCCAGTGGTATATACAGTATCCAATGTCTGGTGATCCAGTGGTATATACAGTATCCAATGTCTGGTGATCCAGTGGTATATTCAGTATCCAATGTCTGGCGAGTCAGTGGTATATACAGTATCCAATGTCTGGTGATCCAGTGGTATATACAGTATCCAATGTCTGGGGATCCAGTGGTATATACAGTATCCAATGTCTGGCGATCCAGTGGTATATACAGTATCCAATGCCTGGTGATCCAGTGGTATATACAGTATCCAATGTCTGGGGATCCAGTGGTATATACAGTATCCAATGTCTGGTGATCCAGTGGTATATACAGTATCCAATGTCTGGTGATCCAGTGGTATATACAGTATCCAATGTCTGGTGATCCAGTGGTATATTCAGTATCCAATGTCTGGCGATCCAGTGGTATATACAGTATCCAATGTCTGGTGATCCAGTGGTATATACAGTATCCAATGTCTGGGGATCCAGTGGTATATACAGTATCCAATGTCTGGTGATCCAGTGGTATATACAGTATCCAATGTCTGGTGATCCAGTGGTATATACAGTATCCAATGTCTGGTGATCCAGTGGTATATTCAGTATCCAATGTCTGGCGAGTCAGTGGTATATACAGTATCCAATGTCTGGTGATCCAGTGGTATATACAGTATCCAATGTCTGGGGATCCAGTGGTATATACAGTATCCAATGTCTGGCGATCCAGTGGTATATACAGTATCCAATGCCTGGTGATCCAGTGGTATATACAGTATCCAATGTCTGGGGATCCAGTGGTATATACAGTATCCAATGTCTGGTGATCCAGTGGTATATACAGTATCCAATGTCTGGTGATTCAGTGATTATATACAGTATCTAATGTCTGGCGATACAGTGGTATATTCAGTATCCAATGTCTGGGGATCCAGTGATTATATACAGTATCCAATGTCTGGGGATCCAGTGGTATATACAGTATCCAATATCTGGGGATCCAGTGGTATATACAGTATCCAATGTCTGGTGATCCAGTGGTATATACAGTATCCAATGTCTGGTGATTCAGTGATTATATACAGTATCCAATGTCTGGTGATCCAGTGGTATATTCAGTATCCAATGTCTGGGGATCCAGTGGTATCCAATGTCTGGTGATCCAGTGGTATATACAGTATCCAATGTCTGGGGATCCAGTGGTATATACAGTAACCAATGTCTGGTGATCCAGTGGTATATACAATATCCAATGTCTGGTGATCCAGTGGTATATACAGTATCCAATGTCTAGTGATCCAGTGGTATATTCAGTATCCAATGTCTGAGGATCCAGTGGTATATACAGTATCCAATGTCTGGTGATCCAGTGGTATATACAGTATCCAATGTCTGGTGATCCAGTGGTATATACAGTAACCAATGTCTGGTGATCCAGTGGTATATACAATATCCAATGTCTGGTGATCCAGTGGTATATACAGTATCCAATGTCTAGTGATCCAGTGGTATATTCAGTATCCAATGTCTGGCGATCCAGTGGTATATACAGTATCCAATGTCTGGTGATCCAGTGGTATATACAGTATCCAATGTCCGGGGATCCAGTGGTATATACAGTATCCAATGTCTGGTGATCCAGTGGTATATACAGTATCCAATGTCTGGTGATCCAGTGGTATATACAGTATCCAATGTCTGGTGATCCAGTGGTATATTCAGTATCCAATGTCTGGCGATCCAGTGGTATATACAGTATCCAATGTCTGGCGATCCAGTGGTATATACAGTATCCAATGTCTGGTGATCCAGTGGTATATTCAGTATCCAATGTCTGGGGATCCAGTGGTATCCAATGTCTGGTGATCCAGTGGTATATACAGTATCCAATGTCTGGGGATCCAGTGGTATATACAGTATCCAATGTCTGGGGATCCAGTGGTATATACAGTATCCAATGTCTGGCGATCCAGTGGTATATACAGTATCCAATGTCTGGTGATCCAGTGGTATATTCAGTATCTAATGTCTGGGGATCCAGTGATTATATACAGTATCCAATGTCTGGGGATCCAGTGGTATATACAGTATCCAATATCTGGGGATCCAGTGGTATATACAGTATCCAATGTCTGGTGATCCAGTGGTATATACAGTATCCAATGTCTGGTGATTCAGTGATTATATACAGTATCGAATGTCTGGTGATCCAGTGGTATATTCAGTATCCAATGTCTGGGGATCCAGTGGTATCCAATGTCTGGTGATCCAGTGGTATATACAGTATCCAATGTCTGGTGATCCAGTGGTATATACAGTATCCAATGTCTGGGGATCCAGTGGTATATACAGTATCCAATGCCTGGGGATCCAGTGGTATATACAGTATCCAATGTCTGGGGATCCAGTGGTATATACAGTATCCAATGTCTGGTGATCCAGTGGTATATACAGTTTCCAATGTTTGGTGATTCAGTGGTATATACAGTATCCAATGTCTGGGGATCCAGTGGTATATACAGTATCCAATGCCTGGGGATCCAGTGGTATATACAGTATTCAATGTCTGGTGATCCAGTGGTATATACAGTATCCAATGTCTGGGGATCCAGTGGTATGTACAGTATCCAATGTCTGGTGATCCAGTGGTATATACAGTATCCAATGTCTGTTGATCCAGTGGTATATACAGTATCCAATGTCTGTTGATCCAGTGGTATATACAGTATCCAATGTCTGGTGATCCAGTGGTATATACAGTATCCAATGCCTGGGGATCCAGTGGTATATACAGTATCCAATGTCTGGGGATCCAGTGGTATATCCAGTATCCAATGCCTGGGGATCCAGTGGTATATACAGTATCCAATGTCTGGTGATCCAGTGGTATATACAGTATCCAATGTCTGGTGATCCAGTGGTATGTACAGTATCCAATGTCTGGTGATCCAGTGGTATATACAGTATCCAATGCCTGGGGATCCAGTGGTATATACAGTATCCAATGTCTGGGGATCCAGTGGTATATACAATGTCTAGTGTTTCTTTTGTTCAGTGACCATTGTATCTTTCCTCTGATCTACAGATGCAGCAATCCTTTTACTTTTTCAATTAATATGCTACATAGCTGCAGCAGACTTTGCCTTGAGCTGACAATGGATTTCGTTGTGTGTTGAGTATTAATTTCATGTGTGCTGCAACAATGTATTTATTATGCGTAATGTGTAAGATAAAGATTAGGGTTGAGCGAACCCGAACTGTAAAGTTCGGGTTCATACCGAACTTTTGGATTGCAGAGCAGCCAATCAACAAGCGTTTAACTGTGTGACCTTAGAAGCCATCACAGCCATGCCTACTAATGGCATGGCTGTGATTGGCCAGTGCAGCATGTGACCCAGGCTCTATATAAGCTGCAGTCACGTAGCGCTGCACGTCACTCTAATGTGCTTAGTGTAGGGAGAGGATGCTGCTGCTGTGAGGGAGAGAATAGAACAGAATCTGTGATCAGAACTCCAATTGAACTCAGCGATCTACCTAGATTTAGTTGTGTGGGTGCAGTGCACAATCTTTTTACCCTGCCCTGAGCCCAGTGACAGAGAAAAATAACTTTTATCCATCTGTTAGTTAGGTGGGCGGTGGCGGCCATTTTATGTAAGCTCAGTGCACCAGCACTGCGTCTGTGCTTTTGTGACATTCAAATCCAAGCTTGAAATACTACAATAATAATCTGGTTTTAAAAAAACACAAATTTTTGGCAATAACCTTCATTTTGGGCCTCTGCCGCATTAGTCAGTGTGCAATTTAAGCTCGAAATACAGCTATTATTTTCTGGGTTTTAAAAAACACCCTTTTTGGGCAAAATACACAATTTTACAGCCCTTGGTGCATCTGCACGTGTGAAATTCAAGCGTTTATATACTGCTGTCATATTCTGTTATATAAAAAAAAAAAACACCCATTTTGGGCAAAAAATGTAATTTTCCAGCCTTTGCTGCATATGTCATTGTGAGATACACACTTTAGATACTGTGGTTCTATTCTGCTATTAGCAAAACAGCCATTTTACCACCTCTATCACCTGGTGATTGAGTGATTATATACAGTATCCAATGTCTGGTTATCCAGTGGTATATACAGTATCCAATGTCTGGTGATCCAGTTGTATATACAGTATCCAATGTCTGGGGATCCAGTGATTATATACAGTATCCAATGTCTGGTGATTCAGTGGTATATACAGTATCCAATGTCTGGTGATCCAGTGGTATATACAGTATCCAATGTCTGGTGATCCAGTGGTATATACAGTATCCAATGTCTGGTGATTCAGTGGTATATACAGTATCCAATGTCTGGGGATCCAGTGGTATATTCAGTATCCAATGTCTGGTGATTCAGTGGTATATACAGTATCCAATGTCTGGGGATCCAGTGGTATATACAGTATCCAATGTCTGGTGATCCAGTGGTATATACAGTATCCAATGTCTGGGGATCCAGTGGTATATACAGTATCCAATGTCTGGTGATCCAGTGGTATATACAGTATCCAATGTCTGGGGATCCAGTGATTATATACAGTATCCAATGTCTGGTGATCCAGTGGTATATACAGTATCCAATGTCTGGTGATCCAGTGGTATATACAGTATCCAATGTCTGGTGATTCAGTGGTATATACAGTATCCAATGTCTGGGGATCCAGTGGTATATACAGTATCCAATGTCTGGTGATTCAGTGGTATATACAGTATCCAATGTCTGGGGATCCAGTGGTATATACAGTATCCAATGTCTTGGGATCCAGTTGTATATACAGTATCCAATGTCTGGTGATCCAGTGGTATATACAGTATCCAATGTCTGGTGATCGAGTGGTATATACAGTATGCAATGTCTGGGGATCCAGTGGTATATACAGTATCCAATGTCTGGGGATCCAGTGAGTGGTATATTCAGTATCCAATGTCTGGTGATCCAGTGGTATATACAGTATCCAATGTCTGGTGATCCAGTGGTATATACAGTATCCAATGTCTGGGGATCCAGTGGTATATACAGTATCCAATGTCTGGTGATCCAGTGGTATATACAGTATCCAATGTCTGGGGATCCAGTGATTATATACAGTATCCAATGTCTGGTGATCCAGTGGTATATACAGTATCCAATGTCTGGTGATCCAGTGGTATATACAGTATCCAATGTCTGGTGATTCAGTGGTATATACAGTATCCAATGTCTGGGGATCCAGTGGTATATACAGTATCCAATGTCTGGTGATTCAGTGGTATATACAGTATCCAATGTCTGGGGATCCAGTGGTATATACAGTATCCAATGTCTTGGGATCCAGTTGTATATACAGTATCCAATGTCTGGTGATCCAGTGGTATATACAGTATCCAATGTCTGGTGATCCAGTGGTATATACAGTATGCAATGTCTGGGGATCCAGTGGTATATACAGTATCCAATGTCTGGGGATCCAGTGAGTGGTATATTCAGTATCCAATGTCTGGTGATCCAGTGGTATATACAGTATCCAATGTCTGGTGATCCAGTGGTATATACAGTATCCAATGTCTGGTGATCCAGTGGTTATATACAGTATCCAATGTCTGGGGATCCAGTGGTATATTCAGTATCCAATGTCTGGTGATCCAGTGGTATATACAGTATCCAATGTCTGGGGATCCAGTGGTATATTCAGTATCCAATGTCTGGTGATCCAGTGGTATATACAGTATCCAATGTCTGGTGATCCAGTGGTATATACAGTATCCAATGTCTGGTGATCCAGTGGTATATACAGTATCCAATGTCTGGGGATCCAGTGGTATATACAGTATCCAATGTCTGGGGATCCAGTGGTATATTCAGTATCCAATGTCTGGTGATCCAGTGGTATATACAGTATCCAATGTCTGGTGATCCAGTGGTATATACAGTATCCAATGCCTGGGGATCCAGTGGTATATACAGTATCCAATGTCTGGGGATCCAGTGGTATATACAATGTCTAGTGTTTCTTTTGTTCAGTGACCATTGTATCTTTCCTCTGATCTACAGATGCAGCAATCCTTTTACTTTTTCAATTAATATGCTACATAGCTGCAGCAGACTTTGCCTTGAGCTCACAATGGATTTCGTTGTGTGTTGAGTATTAATTTCATGTGTGCTGCAACAATGTATTTATTATGCGTAATGTGTAAGATAAAGATTAGGGTTGAGCGAACCCGAACTGTAAAGTTCGGGTTCATACCGAACTTTTGGATTGCAGAGCAGCCAATCAACAAGCGTTTAACTGTGTGACCTTAGAAGCCATCACAGCCATGCCTACTAATGGCATGGCTGTGATTGGCCAGTGCAGCATGTGACCCAGGCTCTATATAAGCTGCAGTCACGTAGCGCTGCACGTCACTCTAATGTGCTTAGTGTAGGGAGAGGATGCTGCTGCTGTGAGGGAGAGAATAGAACAGAATCTGTGATCAGAACTCCAATTGAACTCAGCGATCTACCTAGATTTAGTTGTGTGGGTGCAGTGCACAATCTTTTTACCCTGCCCTGAGCCCAGTGACAGAGAAAAATAACTTTTATCCATCTGTTAGTTAGGTGGGCGGTGGCGGCCATTTTATGTAAGCTCAGTGCACCAGCACTGCGTCTGTGCTTTTGTGACATTCAAATCCAAGCTTGAAATACTACAATAATAATCTGGTTTTAAAAAAACACAAATTTTTGGCAATAACCTTCATTTTGGGCCTCTGCCGCATTAGTCAGTGTGCAATTTAAGCTCGAAATACAGCTATTATTTTCTGGGTTTTAAAAAACACCCTTTTTGGGCAAAATACACAATTTTACAGCCCTTGGTGCATCTGCACGTGTGAAATTCAAGCGTTTATATACTGCTGTCATATTCTGTTATAAAAAAAAAAACACCCATTTTGGGCAAAAAATGTAATTTTCCAGCCTTTGCTGCATATGTCATTGTGAGATACACACTTTAGATACTGTGGTTCTATTCTGCTATTAGCAAAACAGCCATTTTACCACCTCTATCACCTGGTGATTGAGTGATTATATACAGTATCCAATGTCTGGTGATCCAGTGGTATATACAGTATCCAATGTCTGGTGATCCAGTGGTATATACAGTATCCAATGTCTGGGGATCCAGTGATTATATACAGTATCCAATGTCTGGTGATCCAGTGGTATATACAGTATCCAATGTCTGGTGATCCAGTGGTATATACAGTATCCAATGTCTGGTGATTCAGTGGTATATACAGTATCCAATGTCTGGGGATCCAGTGGTATATACAGTATCCAATGTCTGGTGATTTAGTGGTATATACAGTATCCAATGTCTGGGGATCCAGTGGTATATACAGTATCCAATGTCTTGGGATCCAGTTGTATATACAGTATCCAATGTCTGGTGATCCAGTGGTATATACAGTATCCAATGTCTGGTGATCCAGTGGTATATACAGTATGCAATGTCTGGGGATCCAGTGGTATATACAGTATCCAATGTCTGTGGATCCAGTGAGTGGTATATTCAGTATCCAATGTCTGGTGATCCAGTGGTATATACAGTATCCAATGTCTGGTGATCCAGTGGTATATACAGTATCCAATGTCTGGTGATCCAGTGGTTATATACAGTATCCAATGTCTGGGGATCCAGTGGTATATTCAGTATCCAATGTCTGGTGATCCAGTGGTATATACAGTATCCAATGTCTGGGGATCCAGTGGTATATACAGTATCCAATGTCTGGTGATCCAGTGGTATATACAGTATCCAATGTCTGGTGATCCAGTGGTATATACAGTATCCAATGTCTGGTGATCCAGTGGTATATACAGTATCCAATGTCTGTGGATCCAGTGGTATATACAGTATCCAATGTCTGGGGATCCAGTGGTATATTCAGTATCCAATGTCTGGTGATCCAGTGGTATATACAGTATCCAATGTCTGGTGATCCAGTGGTATATACAGTATCCAATGTCTGGTGATTCAGTGGTATATACAGTATCCAATGTCTGGGGATCCAGTGGTATATACAGTATCCAATGTCTGGGGATCCAGTGGTATATACAGTATCCAATGTCTGGTGATCCAGTGGTATATACAGTATCCAATGTCTGGTGATCCAGTGGTATATACAGTATCCAATGTCTGGTGATTCAGTGGTATATACAGTATCCAATGTCTGGGGATCCAGTGGTATATACAGTATCCAATGTCTGGGGATCCAGTGGTATATACAATGTCTAGTGTTTCTTTTGTTCAGTGAACATTGTATCTTTCCTCTGATCTACAGATGCAGCAATCCTTTACTTTTTCAATTAATATGCGACATAGCAGCAGGAGACTTTGCCTTGAGCTGACAATAGATTTTGTTGTGTGTTAAGTGCTAATTTCATGTGTGCTGCAACAATGTACTTATTATGCGTAATGTGTAAGATAAAGATTAGGGTTGAGCGAACCCGAACTGTAAAGTTCGGGTTCATACCGAACTTTTGAATTTTTGGACCCCGGACCCGAACCCGAACATTTCAGTAAAGGTTCGGGTCCGGTGTTCGGCGATTTCTTAGCGCTTTTTGAAAGGATGCAGAGCAGCCAAATAACAAGCGTTTAACTGTGTGACCTTAGAAGCCATCACAGCCATGCCTACTAATGGCATGGCTGTGATTGGCCAGAGCAGCATGTGACCAGTTCCAAGGAGTTCCCTGGCGTGGCAGTTCTTCAGACAATGTGCTGACGACCAGACACGAGTGGTTTGCACGCTGTGCAATCAGAGCCTGTAGCGAGGCATAAACGTTCTCAACCTGAGCACAACCTGCATGACCAGGCATCTAAGTGCAAAGCACGAGCTTCAGTGGAGTAGACACCTGAAAAACCAAGAAAGGTCTCTGGCTCCTCCTGCTTCCTCTTCTGCTGCAGTCTCGGCCTCTTCATCCACCTCTGGAGTGACAGTGCCACCTGCCACCCCGCAAACAGAGGATCTGCCAGCAACACCAACACCTGGGTCACCAAGCATCTCCACAATGTCCCACGGAAGCGTTCAGCTCTCCATATCCCAAACGCTGGAGAGGAAGAGGAAGTACCCCCCTACCCACCCTCGATCCCTAGCCCTGAATGCCAGCATTTCTAAATTACCGGCCTTTGAAATGCTGTCATTCCGTTTGGTGGAGACGGAGAGTTTTAAAGGCCTTATGGCAGTGGCTGTCCCGCAGTACGTCGTGCCCAGCCGCCACTACTTTTCCAGGAGAGCCATCCCTTCCCTTCACAACCAAGTGGGGGACAAAATCAGGTGTGCACTGCGCAACGCCATCTGTGGCAAGGTGCACCTGACTACGGATACGTGGACCAGTAAGCACAGTCAGGGCCGTTATTTCTCCATAACAGAACACTGGGTAAATGCAGTGGCGGCTGGGCCTGAGGCGGATAGCAGTTTGGCGCATGTCCTTCCACCACCGAGGATTGCAGGGCGCTTCAGTTTGCCTCCTGTGGCTTCCTCCTCCTACTCTGCTTCCTCATCATCTCCTAGCTCCTCATCTGGTCAGCGTAACACCTTCACCACCAACTTCAGCACAGCCAGGGGTAAACGACAGCAGGCAGTGTTAAAACGTATCTGTTTGAAGGAAAAACCCCACACTGCGCAGGAGCTGTGGATGGGCCTTGAACAACAGACCGATGAGTGGTTGGTGCCAGTCAGCCTCAAGCCCGGCCTGGTGGTGTGTGATAATGGGGGCGAAATCTCGTAGCAGCTCTGGGACTAGCCGGTTTGATGCACATCCCTTGCCTGGTGCATGTGCTGAATTTGGTGGTGAAGAGATTCCTTAAAAATTTCCCCGATATGTCAGAGCTGCTGCATAAAGTGCGGGCTGTCTGTGCTTTCGGAGTTCTCACCCTGCTGCTCGCCTGTCAGCGCTGCAGCGTAACTTCGGCCTTCCCGCTCACCGCCTCATATGCGACGTGCCCACCAGGTGGAACTCCACCTTGCACATGCTGGCCAGACTGTGCGAGCAGCAGCAGGCCATAGTGGAGTTTCAGCTACAGCACACACGGGTGAGTCGCTCGGCGGAACAGCACCACTTCACCACCAATGACTGGGCCTCCATGCGAGACCTGTGTTCCTTGTTGCGCTGTTTCGAGTACTCCACCAACATGGCCAGTGCCGATAACGCCGTTCTCAGCGTAACTATCCCACTTCTATGCCTCCTTGAAAAAACGCTGCTGGCGATGATGGAAGAGGATGTGGCACAGGAGGAAGAGGAGGAGGAGGGATCATTTCGTAGGGTTTCCAGCCAGTCATCCACAAGTGGCTCCGAGGGTGGGTTCCTGCACCCACAAACCCAAGGTACACTATTGTCCAGCCAGGGCACAGTTCTGGAGGATGACGAGGTGGAGGATGAGGAGTTGGAGGAGGAGGAACCATGTTCACAGCAGGGTGGCACCCAGACCAGCTCATGGCCATCACTGGTGCGTGGATGGGGGGATACAGAGGACACAGACGATACACCTCCCACAGAGGACAACTTTTCGTTGCCTCTGGGCAGCCTGGCACACATGAGCGATTACATGCTGCAGTGTCTCCGCAACAACCGCTGAGTTGCCCACATTCTAACTTGTGCTGATTACTGGGTGGCCACGCTGCTGGATCCCCGTTACAAGGACAACGTGCCGTCATTAATTCCGTCACTGGAGCGTGATCGGAAGATGCGCGAGTACAAGCGCACGCTGGTAGACGCGCTGCTGGTGGCATTCCCACGTGACAGCGGGGCACAGTGGAAGCACAAGGCGAAGGCAGAGGAGGAGGAAGAGGTCGCCAACGCAGCTGCGGCACCGCCAGCACCTCAGAAGGCAGGGTTAGCATGGCCGACATGTGGAAAAGCTTTGTCAGCACGCCACAACAACCAGCACCACCAGCTGATATGGAACGTCTTAGCAGGAGGCAGCATTTCACCAACATGGTGGAGCAGTATGCGTGCACACGCCTACACGTACTGAATGACAGGTCTGCCCCCTTCAACTTCTGGGTCTCCAAATTGGGCACATGGCCTGAGCTTGCCCTTTACGCCTTGGAGGTGCTGGCCTGCCCTGCAGCCGGTGTATTATCAGAACGTGTATTTAGCTCGGCAGGGGGCGTCATCACATACAAGCCCAGCCGCCTGTCCACAGCCAACGTGGACAAGCTCACAATTATTAAAATGAACCAGGCATGGATCCCACAGGACTTGTCCGTACCTTGTGCAGAATAGACATATATACCGGCACTAACCAGCCATTGTTATACTACAGCGCAATTGCTCATTGTTTTATTTTGGATATTTCACGCTCTTTTGGAGTGTACCCTAATAAAAAATAATAAAAAAATTAAAACCAAAAACCCAAATTTATTTTTTTATTTTATGTCATTTCACTAATTTGTCTGTTACATTTTCGGGTGAAATTCACAAATTTTTGAGTGTGATATACCACTGCTATACCTAGTAGACAGGTAATAAAATTCACTAATTTGTCTGTTACATTTTTGGGTGAAATTCACAAATTTTTGGCTGTGATATACCACTGCTATACCTAGTAGACAGGTAAAAAAATTCACTAACTTGTCTGTTACATTTTCGGGTGACATTAAACAATTTTTGGCTGTGATAGACCCCTGCTCTACCTAGTAGACAGGTTAATAAATTTCACAAATTTTTCTGTTACATTCTTGGGTTAACATTTTACAATTTTTGCCGTGAATAAACCCCTGCTCTACATATGTGACAGGGACCGAAATTTTTTAAAATAATCTGTTCCAATTTGACCCACATTTGCGTTTCAATAACTTTTCCCATATTTCCGCTCGATCAAAATTAAATTTCATCCATTTATCTCCCTTGGATGAGGTCTCTTTTTCTCACACTCCCTCTCCGGCATGGAACCCTGATTCGCCGATAACCGTGATCAACATGGTAGGCTCAGAAAAGAACATCGAAAGTTGATAGAGAAGATATCTAAATAGATGGTGGACGTCACGGGGGCACCTCTACAAAGGTGACAGGAACATAAATTTAAAAAAATCGTCTGTTACATTGTCAGGTGACATTTTACCAATATTGCCGGATAGAAACCCCTGCTCTGCATAGGTGACAGGGACTTAAATTTCTAAAATTTGTCTTTAATTGTCCCTTTCCTTCGATCCTTCTGCTTTAATAAACAAAGTCAACAAAGCGGCAGCAGGGCCTCTCCTGTCTAACGTTTCCTAATACAAAATACCGCAGTGACATTCCCTGTAATTTTTAATTACTCATTCAAATAACAGGGCATCTTAAGAGTCGTGTATTGCTATTTTTTTCATCACTACCTCCCAGAGCCGGGAGAGGGTAATTGCCGCGCGCCCCCTCCTTAATTTAGAAGATTGTACTTCAATACTTTGTCCCACATTTCCGCTCAATTACATTTATTTTAATCAATTGACCTCCCTTGGATGTGGTATCCCTTTCTCAGGCTCCCTCTCCGGCCTGGAACTCTGATTCCCCGCCACCCGTGATCACCATGGTAGGCGCATAAAAGAACATTGAAAGTTGATAGAGAAGATATCCAATTGGATCGTAAACATCACGGGGACGTGCGACATGGTGGAGCAGTATGTGTGAACATGCCTACACGTACTGAATGATGGCCTGAGCTTGCCCTTTATGCCTTGAAGGTGCTGGCCTGCCCTGCAGCCAGTGTATTGTCTGAACGTGTGTTTAGCACGACTGGAGGGGGTTATCACAGGTTATATTTCCCAATGTTTTGGGGTGTATCCTAATTTAAAAAAATAAAAATAAATTTAAAACCAAAAAGCAGTGTAGGCTACCTCCTCCTTCTCCTCCACCGCCGCTTCCACCTACACCGCCACACCCACCGCCTCCTCAACCTCCTACTCCATATGGACCTCGTCTTCCTAGATCAAGATTATTATTTTTTATTTTTACGCATTTTATGTTATTTAAAGTCATTTCCCTATCCACTTTTGTTTGCAGAGCACTTGCCATGCTCTTAACCACATTTTGATGCCATTTGCAGCCCTCTAGCCCTTTCCATGACATTTTTACAGCCATTTTAGTGCTCAAAATTTCGTCTCCCATTGACTTCAATGGGGTTCGGGTTCGTGGTTAAGTTCGGGTCCAGAACTCAAACTTTTTTGTGAAGTTCGGCCGAACCCGTCGAACCTGAACATCCAGGTGTCCGCTCAACTCTAATAAAGATTGCTACATCTGTATGTATCATCAGTCGTGTACCTAGCCTTTCTGCTGCCTGGGGTGAAAACTGAAATGATGCCCCCCAACCCCTGTGCCAATTTCTTAACCTAACCTCTTCCCTCCAACCCTACTGTTAAAGACATACTTGGAAAACATTACATACAGCGTTACAAAACATCCAGGGTAATACAGCGCCACATGCCTCTTACATCCAGTGAGGTCTCCCCTGATGTTCTCTTTCCTCATCTTCTCCATTCAGACCAGACCACCATGATGATTTCTTTTAGCCATCTATTGTCTCTGCAGAGTTTGGCAAACAGACATATTAGTTTCCCTCTTTTCCATCCCCCTCCCCACCTTCTCAACACCCCATCCTGTCACCTCTATTACTGTGCTTACTGTGCTCCCCAATACTATACTGCGGAAACAGATAATTCCCCTTGATAATACTAGTATCACACAGATAGTTCCCCTTCAATAATTACTGGCACACAGTGACCTAAAAAATAACCGTGCCCAGCAAATATTGTCCCGGAAACATATAGTGCCGTAAACATAGTGTCCTTCAAAAATAATTGTGCTAAGCTGATACTGTGCCGGAGTACCTCCCGATGTAACAGTCCTTCCAAAAGTGCCACCAATAGTAATAATTCTCTGCCAGAGTGGTTCCAATAGTGATGATGTCCCTCATTTTGCCCCCAGAAGTAATAATGCCCCCATAGTGCCCCCAGTAGTAATAATTCTCCCTATAATGTGTGCCTGTACAAAAAATGACCTCTTATCATGTTTGCCAGTAAAATAATTCCCACTTGCAATGTGTGGCAGTACAAAAATACTCCCTGTAAAACAAATGTCCACAGAGTGGCTACCTTATTATTTGTGTTGATCGTGCACCAAAGTGCTCGGGTGCTCGAGTAGAACACTTTGGGATGGTCAGGTTTTCTACCGAGCACCCAAGCACAATGGAAGTCAGTGGAAGAACCCGAGCACGAAACCAGGCACCCCCTGCTCTGAAGAGGGGAGGGCGTCTGTTTCATAAGAAAAGGTCAGAAATTGATGGAAACACCACCAAAATGGTTCGGGAACAGCATGGGGAGGATGTCTGGATGCATCGTGGCCTCCCAGGTCGCTGCCGGGAACGATGTTGTCCGAGTAGTACGCCACTTTTACAGACTGACAATAATACGCACCAAACTGAAGATAAAATCGATTTTAGAGGAAAAATTGTTAGGAAACATTCTTTCCTGTATATTTACTTGTATATAAAGTGCAAGTGCTGCCAAAAATTACAAGGAAGAGGCACTCCGATACAACCTGTATATCACATGAAGGAGGGCCTCATTCACATTGTGGTACAATTGTTCAGGTAGTGGGACTCCTACACTCATAAAGACTATGCACTAAATGAAAGGGCTGCCAAAAATTACAAGGATTCGGCACTCCAATACACCCTTTTATTACACATAAAGGAGGGCATCATACACAGCCTTGAAAAATGCTGATTGATGACCTGCTGGTGACCTTCAAAAACATTAGGAGCAAGGGCCTGCTGGTGACCCTCTAAAACATTAGGGGTGAGGGTCTGCTGCTGAGCTGACCATCTAAAACATTAGGGGTGAGGGTCTAATGCTTATATGACCATCTAAAACATTAGGGGAGAGGGTCTGCTGCTGAGCTGACCATCAAAAAAATTAGGGGTGAGGGTCTGCTGCTGAGCTGACCCTAGTAAGAAGGTATCTGGGATCGTCCTGGCCTCAGTGAAGTAAGAGCCAGTATTTTATGTGTCAGCAGCAGCTATTAATAATTGACACCTTGAGATTTAGCATGGCTGTCATAGCTGCTCCAGGATGGCTCTTACTGGGAGTAGTCAAAGTGCTTGGTGGGTGACTACTCCCCATGTTCCAGGCTGGGTTTTGCCAGGCATAAAAACCAGCCAGCACTGCCAGGTGGTGTGGATTTACCTCCCTCTGACAGTGGAGCTCAGGAGTCTGTGTGCCGTGAACTGAAGGCTGTGCTGGGATTTGAGGTTTGAGCCGGGCTGGAGGACTTAGGCCCCTCTAAAGGCAAACAGGCCGCCTATGGAATTGATGAGGCTGAACTGCTAACAGGGTGTGAATTTACACCCAGGAGAAAAGGTGACTTTTATTGTTTATGGACTTTCCTTGTGTGTGAACAAACACCAAGCCACCTGCGTTTTGTGATGCAACTTATCTGCATTTTGTTATACACCGCTGTTTGATTCAAGAACTTGTGTACTATGACTCTATACTGTATCCGCTAGTCCTAACTACCAGAGCGAATCCCCACACCCAGGGGCGTACATAAAAATCATTGGGCCCCATAGCAAGAATCTGAATTGGGCCCCTAACCCCGCCCATTACCCACCCCTGACCCATCCCACCTCCTGCCCTGGCTCCTCCCCTGCCACACCCCTATTTGCCAATTCCGGTATCCTAAGGGTTAAAGGGGGCTATCAAACCCCTATTATGCCCCCCAAAATGCCCAGGCACCGCATACAGATAATACTTATGCCCAATGGGGAAGGGGGGGTTGCAGACAATAGCAGGCTGCGTAGGAAATGAGCCTCCCTAGAGTCACCCATGATGCTAGGGAGGCTCGTTCCCATCGTGGCCTGCTATTGACTGCCCCACCATGTCGCTGGATGTTTTCATTTGCGTGACGGGAGGCAGTGGCGACACTGCGGGCATCAGGAGCAATGCGGGTGCCGGGGAATGAGGTAAGTAAGGTGCCCGGCCCCAGGCATTTTGGGGGGCATTATATATAGCCCCTTTCACTGCTGCTGATGCTGAGTGTGCACATACATAGCCACCAATCATATCCCGCCCGCAAGGTGACTAATGTGCTGGGGGGCCCTGTAGGCTCATAGAGGACTCAGGAGTACAGTGAGTAGGAGGAAAGCACATTGCCCTCCTGAGTCCTCTATGAGCCCACAGGCCCCCCCCAAAAAAATCCCAATGCTTGCTGCTGCCTTCCCCCCATCAAGAATACCCATCCTGGTACACATATATGAACTTTTTATTGTCAGACCTCTTACTGTATGTGGCACACACGTCTGTTTATTCTAGCCGCGGGTTCTATGTTCACTGGCCGGAGCGGTCCTTCCTTCATTATGGGCCGGGGTGGGGGGCTGCACTCACTGGCACACTGATGATTTTTCTTGAGGGCGGCAGTCAGATGGCGGGCAATCCGTGCTTGAGCCTGCGCTGTTCCTGCTGTGCCAGCTATACACTGGCCAATCAGCAGCAGGATCTTTGCGCTGCTAAAAGCTGATTGGCCAGTGTGAAATGCAGATGAGCGCAGGCTCAGCCTGGAGAAGGGAGGGAGCCCGCAGCCCTGAGGTCAGACAGGGAGGGGTGGCATGTCGTCAACCAAGGGGGGGCCCGGGGTAGGAGCCGGAGGGAGAAAAAAAAACAAGTAGGTGGTCCACGGGACGCCTCCTATGAATAAACTGTCAGTCACTATCTTATGCAGAGTAGGGGGCGGGGCCTTCCATGCGCTCCGGGTCCCCCTGTGCCGCGGTTCCCATAGCAACGGCGTGGTCTGCCTATCATGGCGGTACGCCACTGCCCACACCCTCTAAAACATTAGGGGCAAGAGCCTGCTGCTGAGCTGACCATCTAAAACATTATGTGCGAGAGCCTGCTGGTGACCCTGTAAAACCCTGTAATTAAATATTCTTCTGAAATACTTTATTCTTTACATAGTTGAATGTGCTGACAACAAAATCACACAAAAATTAAAAAATGGAAATCAAATTTTTTAACCCATGGAGGTCTGGATTTGGAGTCACACTCAAAATTAAAGTGGAAAAACACACTACAGGATGATCCAACTTTGATGTAATGTCCTTAAAACAAGTCAAAATGAGGCTCAGTAGTGTGTGTGGCCTCCACGTGCCTGTATGACCTTCCTACAACGCCTGTGCATGCTCCTGATGAGGTGGCGGACCGTCTCCTGAGGGATCTCCTGCCAGACCTGGACTAAAGCATCAGCCAACTCCTGGACAGTCTGTGGTGCAACGTGACGTTGGTGGATAGAGAGAGACATGATGTCCCAGATGTGCTCAATTGGATTCAGGTCTGGGGAATGGGCGGGCCAGTCCATAGCATCAATGCCTTCGTCTTGCAGGAACTGCTGACACACTCCAGCCACATGAGGTCTAGCATTGTCTTGCATTAGGAGGAACCCAGGGCCAACCGCACAAGCATATGGTCTCACAAGGGGTCTGAGCATCTCATCTCGGTGTGAACCTGCTTTCATCTGTGAAGAGCACAGGGCGCCAGTGGCGAATTTGCCAATCTTGGTGTTCTCTGGCAAATGCCAAACGTCCTGCACGGTGTTGGGCTGTAAGCACAACCCCCACCTGTGGACGTTGGGCCCTCATATCACCCCCATTGAGTCTGTTTCTGACCGTTTGAGCAGACACATGCACATTTGTGGCCTGCTGGAGGTCATTTTGCAGGGCTCTGGCAGTGCTCCTCCTGTTCCTCCTTGCACAAAGGCGGAGGTAGCGGTCCTGCTGCTGGGTTGTTGCCCTCCTACGGCCTCCTCCATGTCTCCTGATGTACTGGCCTGTCTCCTGGTAGCGCCTCCATGCTCTTGATACTACGCTGACAGACACAGCAAACCTTCTTGCCACAGCTCGCATTGATGTGCCATCCTGGATAAGCTGCACTACCTGAGCCACTTGTGGGGGTTGTAGACTCCGTCTCATGCTACCACTAGAGTGAAAGCACCACCAGCATTCAAAAGTGACCAAAACATCAGCCAGGAAGCATAGGAACTGAGAAGTGGTCTGTGGTCACCACCTGCAGAACCACTCCTTTATTGGGGGTGTCTTGCTAATTGCCTATAATTTCCACCTGTTGTCTATCCTATTTGCACAACAGCATGTGAAATTGATTGTCACTCAGTGTTGCTTCCTAAGTGGACAGTTTGATTTCACAGAAGTGTGATTGACTTGGAGTTACATTGTGTTGTTTAAGTGTTCCCTTTATTTTTTTGAGCAGTGTATGTCACGACCGCTATCCCAGCAGCGGTCGTGTCGCACCAGACGGAGGGGAAGGGGAACCCTTATCTACGGATGGGAATAGTATGGCCACCCCTGACTAACCCTAAGCTGGCACCTGTCTGCCCTGATACCCTAGACGGGGTGTGAACCCGTGCGGCGAGCAGGATGCCTAAAACCTTCAGTCACCCTAACAAGCCTAGAGTGGGGAAAGGCCGATGGGAGCACTAGTCACCATCACTCATGTCTAGGAGAACAGCAGGGGAAGACAGCAACAAACAAACTATATCAGAGATAGACTTATCCAGTCACGAGCAGAGAAGGCGATCCCAATCACGACAGTCCATGCCGGACAAGAGCTCCACAGCAACACCATCAAACGATCTCCTTCAAAGGTCAGAATAGAACTGGAAGTAAGGACTATATCTGGCAATGACTGCAAGTGAAAGTGAAACTAATATAGTAGCTGTGAGTGGCAGACAGGACTCACCTGAGAAGGATGCCTACAAACTCCCAGTCAGGACAAAAAGGTTCACAAGGCAAAACCCAGATGACATACCCTGAACCACAGAGCAAACTCACAAGCTATCGCGAGTAGCAAGTCGCTGCGACCTTCTCCTCCCAGACCTGTCTGGATCAGTCACAGTTGTGACAGTGTATTTGTTTTTTAGAATATTTGTATTTTTTTTCCATCTGAAGTTATGATTCCTCCCTGCTTAAGTTGCTTGTCAAGCAACTTAAGCAGGGAGGAATCATGACTTCAGATGGAAAAAAATGCAGAATATTTTAAAATACGAATATATAGCACTATATCGAAAATATTTGTTTTTTAGAATATTCGTCTTTTTTTCCCCAATCTGTACAGTTGTTCCACTTCGGCATAGTTCTCCCCGACAAGCATCCCTGCCACCATGGGAACGCCTGTGGGTTAGAATATACCATCAGATCTGAGTTTTCACGATCTCAATGAAAACTCAGATCCGATGGTATATTCTAACACCCAGGCGTTCCCATGGTGACGGGGACTCTTATCGGAGAGGAGTATGCCGAAGTGGAACAACTGTACAGATTGAAAAAAAAATGACGAATATTCTAAAAAACTAATATATTCGATATAGTGCTATATATTTGTTTTTTAGAATATTCGTCATTTTTTCCATCTAAAGTCATGATTCCTGATGGCTGACTTGTGCTGCAAGATGAGAATTCAGAGGTGGAAGTGGAGGAGGAGTTGGAGGAGGAGAAGTGGGGGTTGCAGCCACTAATGTAGGTGGCGGCGGAAATCCTGATGGAAGTAGTGCCTGCAATCCTTGGCATCGGTAGCACCTGTGCCATCTTAGGGTACAACTCGCTCCCAGCCTCCACAACATTCACCCAGTGTGCCATCAGGAAAATGTAGCGTCCCTGGCCACAAGCCCTTCTCCATGTGTCAGTCGTTAAGTGGACCTTCCCAATAACTGCGTTGGTCAGGCCACGGGTGATGTTACGGGACACATGCTGGTGCAAGGCAGGGACTGCATACCGGGAAAAATAGTGGCGGCTGAGGACTGAGTAACGAGGGATGGCCGCCGCCATCAGGTTGTGGAAAGCTACAGTGTCCACAAGCCTCAATGGCAAAATTTCCAGGGCCAGCAATTTGGAAAGGTACGCATTTAGTGCTATGGTCTGTGGGTGGGTGGGTATTTGCGCTTTCGTTCAAAGGCCTGGGATATGGACATCTGTACATTGCGCTGGGACACCGAAGTGGATGTGCTAGCTGATGGTGCTTGCGAAGGTCCAGGAACATGGTGGGAGACATCCGGGCCTGCGTCTTGGACAGGGGATTGGCCAGCATGTAACACAGGGGAAAAGGAGGCAGTGGTGTGACCCGCAGACACTGGTTGTGGACCCAGGAGTTCGGCCCACCTATTAGGGTGCTTTGATGCCATGTGGCGGATCATGCTGGTGGTGGTGAGGTTGCTAGTGTTCACATCCCTGCTCATTTTGGTACAGCACAGGTTGAAAATGACTATTCTTTTATCGTCCGTACTTTCCTCAAAAAAGCGCTAGACTGCAGAACACCTACCCCATGGCAAGGGAGATTGCCACAAGGGGGTGGTCCAGGGAACAGTTGCGGACCTGTTTGGTGTGGCCCGCCCTCTCCCTTTTGCCACCCCACTGCCTCTTCCATCCTGTTGCGGTGCTGAGGATCCCTCCCCCTCTGTACTGCTGTCCTCGCTAGGCTTGCCACCTTCCCTGGTTGGGTCAGTAATTTCATTGTCCACCACCTCCTCTTCCACTTCCTCACTCTGGTCATCCTCCTGACTTGTTGACCTAACAAGAACCTCACTTATTGACAACTGTGTCTCATCATAATCATCATCCATCTCGTGAAACACTAATTGCCGTTACCCACCGTCATCTTCTTCTGATTGTGGATGCTCAAGAGTTTGGGAATCAGGGCACAAGATCTCCTCATGTCCCTCTTCAAGCGGGCTTAGCGAGAGGCCCAAATCAAGGAATGGCAAGGAAAAGAGCTCCTCAGAATATCCAAGTGTGGGATCACTTTTTTGCCAAACTCTCCATTGTGGGAGGAAGGAGGATCAGGGTGAGGATTCTGTTGACCAGCCTCTTGGCTACTGAGACTGGACTTTGCGGAAGACAAGGTGGTGATTAACTGACTGGAAGCATTATCTGCTGCAATCCAACCGACCACCTGGTCGCACTGGTGTGACTTCAAGAGTGGTGTCCTGCGCCGCCCTGCAAACTGGGACATGAAGCTAGGTATCGTGGATGAGTGTGTTTCTTGTTCTCTGGCAGCAGGCAATGTTTCACTGCACCCAGGGCCACGCCCTCTGTGTGCACCATCAGCAGCACGGCCACTTCCCCGTCCCTTACTGCTCGCCTTGAGCATATTAAAGGTTATATAAATCTGTCACACATACAGTAGTGCAGGTTTTGTAAGTGTATGCGCAAATAAATTCAACTGAATGTCAATTATATTTGGGATGCGCAAACGTTATACAGGAGATGTAGCGCCGGTAATGTCGCTGCTGTCACCAGCAGCCAAACAATTGCACACAATTTAGTGCATGTTGCTCTAATATAATTTGCAGCCAGATAAAACAATAGTCCTTAAAAGAACTGTTGGGTCTCTAACATCTTTCAACACAATTCCTCTCCCTACACTATCTGTTCCTTCTGCTGCAGCTCGCCCTAAGTCTGAGCCGAACCACGTGTCATCGGGTGGTGCGTAGCAGCCAACAAACGTGTGGGGAGGAGACTCAAGCTTTGCGCTCGAGCACACGCGGTGTTCGGCCGAGCACTGTGATGTGCCAAGCATTGCGATGCTCGAGTGAAAAAGGTGTTCGGCCGAGCAAATTCACCCAACACTACTTATTATGTGTGACAGTACAAAAATGCTCCCTTATAATGTGCGCTATATACAGAAAATGCCCCCTTTTGATCTAATACAAAAAATGTTTACTTGTAACATGTGTCAGTACAAAAACTATCCCCTTTTAGTGGCCCAAGTAGAACGTATGTCCCCATAGTGGCCCCCTTATAATGTGTGCCAGTACAAAAATGCTCCATTTTACAGCAATGTCCCCTTAGTTCTTTCTCTAGTTACAATAATGGCCCCCACCCCATTCTGGCCAAACACCATGCGGCCAAATAAAAATAATAAACTCAAATACTTACCTCCGTTCTGCTGTCAGCGATGCGGTGCATGACACAGACCTCTTCGAGTCTGTTCCCTGAGCTCTATGTAGCCCGGGTCATGCAACGCGATAATGATGTCACCGCCTCTGATAGGCTACAGGAACTAGGATTAAAGCCTATTGGAGGAAACGGTGGGCCAGGGAGACATCGCTCCCGTGCCCCATCACGGCATTCAACTGTATCGCTGTCCTGAGTACAGTGGTGCAGTTGAATATGTACCATGGAAGCACTCATTGCCCATGGCCCTTCCGCTGCCCCCCTCTTTCTCCTACCTGGTGCAGCCTGAGTCAATTGCCTCACCTCGCCTCATTGGCGGTGCACCCTGCGTATCATGTGCATTTTTCTGACTTACTGAACATTCAGCAAACGTACAAAACGCTTTAGAGCGCATTCTGCTTCCTGGGGCCTCAATAACGGTCACCCCGCTAAACAGCATTCTAGGGAATGGAGGGAATAATATATCCTTTGAGCTTCAGATTCGACTGCAGCTCAGTTTTTTCTCTATTTTTACAATAATATTCACTGGAAGCAGGAAATATAGATATCATATAATTACGTTTCAACTTGCACAGCTAATTATCCTCTATGGGAGACGATAAAAACGAATAAAAACTATTTTATGGTGTCGTAAACCGGCTGCTGTAATATGCATATATATTGTACCTTTATGACAAATGCAGCGGGGGACGGAGGAGGGAAATGTGATTAGTGAAGACACAGTAAAGGGAGCCCCCGATTCTGCCTCATCAGACATACATGGGCTCAGTCCTGCCAGGGCCGGGAGGATTTCCCCCTAATGTTCACCTTTCTGAGGGGACACCACATGGAAGGCTTATTCTTAGAGCTCTCTACTCTGGTTACATAATGTAATGGTTGGACTTTATCTATACACCGCCCTATACTGGGCACATGGGAGGCTGGTTGTAACGGGGTTCCGAAGGTGCACTCGGTCCCCCATTGCCCGCAGACTTGTTGCTTAGCTTTGGGAATGAGGATCTGTGTTTGACCTCATTCCCAGGGCGGCTTTACTGCTGGGTGGCTCCCTGCTCCTAAGTCAGCCTGGTTGGTCTGTCGGTCATGTGACGCTGGCCACGTCACATGACCCTCACTCCCCACTATAAATACAGGCAGCCTGCTGGCTACAGGTTGCCTGTTAATTCTAGGTTCCTGGCTATTTGTTGGACTGCTGAATACTTACCTGATCCTGTTCCCTGACCATCCTTTTGCCTGCTCCTCCTGTACTGCGCATCCGTCCTAGTATTGTGACCTTGGCTACCACCTGACTACTCTCTTAGGACTCCTCTTGTACTTCTCTGCTCTCCTGGTATTTGACCCCGGCTTCTCCTGACCATTCTTTGCTTAACCCTTTGTACTGCGTAGCTCTCTTGGTTCTGACCCGGTCCGTTCATGTTCCGTATTTTGTCTTGTCTGTCTTCCCTGCACGTATCCAAGGTTAGGGACTGTCGTCCAGTTGTCCCCTGTCATCAGGACTCGTGAGGCAAGTAGACAGGGCCAGGGGTGAGGGTGGAGCGCAGTGGTCGCTATCCTCCCCCCTGTGTGTGTGTGTGGACATGACCGTTACACTGGTACTGTTATTTATGCATTTATGCTGTACCCCCCAATATTTTATAAGGACGAGGGTTTTATGGCTTGTGAACTAATGCTGACAATATTATATATGTATTAAATCTTACATCACTATTATGTAAGTGCTATTACTACAGCTGGTACTGTATATACCGTATGTGCTATGATATTTAAAGCATTGTTCAGTAAATGTCAAGTTAACATTTGCTACATTTGTGTGCATTGCATCTGATATTATTACTCTATGCACTATGGTCCTTTTATACAGGTGCTATACCTAACACAATTATAATGTATATGCAGCATACTATGGCTGGTACTAATATATATGTAACATACCTATTATGTACGGTTAACACTTAACAGGGTACGGTTATGTATGGTTACCACTATCAAATGTGTACTGTAACTGGTGCCATTATACAGTAAATGTACTGTAACTTGTACTGTTATATACATAGCATGCCTGGCACGTACTATGCCTGGTACTTTTATTTACTGTATGTAGTATTCCTAGCATTATAAAATGTGTACTATACCTTATAATTTCATATATGAGCTCTGCCTGATGCTATCAATGGTGTCCACTATGCCTGCTTCTATTATATATGTACTATTTCTGATACTACTGTATATGCACTACACATGGTACTATTATATGTATGTGTACTATAGCTAGTATTATACTTAATACTACTGTATATGCACTACGCATGGTACTATTATATGTATGTGTACTATAGCTAGTATTATACTTAATACTACTGTATATGCACTACGCATGGTACTATTATATGTATGTGTAGTATAGCTAGTATTATACTTAATACTACTGTATATGCACTACACATGGTACTATTATATGTATGTGTACTATAGCTAGTATTATACTAAATACTACTGTATATGCACTACACATGGTACTATTATATGTATGTGTACTATAGCTAGTATTATACTAAATACTACTGTATATGCACTACGCATGGTACTATTATATGTATGTGTACTATAGCTAGTATTATACTAAATACTACTGTATATGCACTACGCATGGTACTATTATATGTATGTGTACTATAGCTAGTATTATACTTAATACTACTGTATATGCACTACATATGGTACTATTATATGTATGTGTACTATAGCTAGTATTATACTTAATACTACTGTATATGCACTACGCATGGTACTATTATATGTATGTGTACTATAGCTAGTATTATACTTAATACTACTGTATATGCACTACATATGGTACTATTATATGTATGTGTACTATAGCTAGTATTATACTTAATACTACTGTATATGCACTATGCATGGTACTATTATATGTATGTGTACTATAGCTAGTATTATACTTAATACTACTGTATATGCACTACACATGGTACTATTATATGTATGTGTACTATAGCTAGTATTATACTTAATACTACTGTATATGCACTACGCATGGTACTATTATATGTATGTGTACTATAGCTAGTATTATACTTAATACTACTGTATATGCACTACACATGGTACTATTATATGTAAGTGTACTATAGCTAGTATTATACTTAATACTACTGTATATGCACTACGCATGGTACTATTATATGTATGTGTACTATAGCTAGTATTATACTTAATACTACTGTATATGCACTACGCATGGTACTATTATATGTAAGTGTACTATAGCTAGTATTATACTTAATAATACTGTATATGCACTACGCATGGTACTATTATATCAGGGATCTCAACTCTCCCGGAGGTTCAGGGAGTCTCCCGCTATTAGATAGCGGCTCCCTGACACCTGCATGTGAAACAATATATCCCGGAAAGGTTTATCTCAGTCAGATAGCAGAGCAGAGAGATAAGAGAAGTACAGGACAGAGTTTAGATTACAGGTTGAATTAACCCTTTAGGGTCAAATTGGCTTCTCAAGGAGATCTATATGTTAAAGGCATCCCTTCTTCTGTCTCATTCAGTAGCTATAGAACTATTGAGAGAGATGCATTTTTTTGAAAATACATTTACACATTTAACCCTCCATTTTAATTATATTATTTACCCCAGTGTTAAATTCACTCCCCTGGATGCTTTAATCATATATATAAATATGATAATTTGGGGCAGGGTAATGAGCCCGGTCCTCCACACCATAGAGCAAAGTGTGCAGATACTTCATATGTCTGGAAAATGTAATAAAAAGTTCGTAAAAAAAAAAAAAAAAAAAAACTCCCTGAAATGAGTTTTTGCAGGTTGGGATGTCTGTTATATGTATGTGTACTATAGCTAGTATTATACTTAATACTACTGTATTTGCACTATGCCTGGCACTATTATATATTCCTGATAACACAATATACATACTATTACCATACACGGTAGCTGTACTATACCTGATAGCACTATATACACACTATCACCGTGTACATACCTTCCAACCGTCCCAGGTCTAGCAGGACAGTCCCGGATTACAGTGTCTGTCCCGCTGTCCCGGATTACAGTGGCTGTCCCGGATTACAGTGGCTGTCCCGCTGTCCCGGATTACAGTGGCTGTCCCGCTGTCCCGGATTACAGTGGCTGTCCCGCTGTCCCGCTTTCTGGCAGCTGTTTCTGCGTCCATTGGAATCAGAGACAGTTGCCATAATGAAGCAAAGAGCCGTCACCGGCATCAGCTCCCTGCTTCATCATTCCTGCCGCTCTCCACTCCACTGGTCTGCGCAGGGGCGGAGCCGGCTGGCAGTCAGCTTTGGCTCCGCCTCCTTCACAGACCAGAGCAGCCAATGTCCTGCTGCTGCTACAAACAAGCTAAGTATGTGGTGCTTATTTTTTTTTACTTTCTGTGAGGGGCACAATATGGGCATATTACTGGGGGCACAGCTGGGCATATTACTGTGGGGGGGCATTAAGGGGACTGGGTGGAATTAGGAGTATAGTTATGTTTTGGGCGGAGTTAGAGCTGTGGCCTAGTGTGGAAAAAAATTTGTCGAATAATGTGTCCCTCTTTGCTCATTTACAACGTTGGGAGATATGCTGTATTCTGGATCTATACTCTACCTGATAGCACTATATACGCACTATTACCGTATACTGTGTCTGTACTATACATGATAACACTATACGCGCTATTACCGTATACTGTGTCTGTACTATACCTGATAGCACTATATACGCACTATTACCGTATACTGTGTCTGTACTATACCTGATAGCACTATACACGCACTATTACCGTATACTGTGTCTGTACTATACCTGATAGCACTATTACCGCATACTGTGTCTGTACTATACCTGATAACACTATATACGCACTATTAACGTATACTTTATCTATATTATACCTGATAGCACTATATACACACTATTACCGTATACTGTGTCTGTACTATACCTGATAACACTATATACGCACTATTACCGTATACTGTGTCTGTACTATACCTGATAGCACTATATACGCACTATTACCGTATACTGTATCTGTACTATACCTGATAACACTATATACGCACTATTACCGTATACTTTATCTATATTATACCTGATAGCACTATATACACACTATTACCGTATACTGTGTCTGTACTATACCTGATTACACTATATACACGCTATTACCGTATACTTTATCTATATTATACCTGATAGCACTATATACACGCTATTACCGTATACTGTGTCTGTACTATACCTGATTACACTATACGCACTATTACCGTATACTGTGTCTGTACTATACCTGATAGCACTATATACACACTATTACCGTATACTGTGTCTGTACTATACCTGATTACACTATATACACACTATTACCGTATACTGTGTCTGTACTATACCTGATAGCACTATATACGCACTATTACCGTATACTGTGTCTGTACTATACCTGATAGCACTATATACACACTATTACTGTATACTTTATCTATATTATAAAGAAAAGAACACAAATGCAATAGCACTCTGCAACCAGCATTCTGCCCTGCCTCTATGCTAAATGAGACATTGGTGTACATTTTGGCCAAAGCGTAATAAGCCACTCACCACGTCAAGGTCGCCTCCATGAGTGGTCCCTAACACTAGTTCCTACCTGTTTATGGCCCATGACAGCCACACAAAGTCCAGGGAATGCAGGTCAGCATGCACGCCAAGCACACTCTGCTTTTAACCCCGTCCGGTGCCATTACAGCTTTCATCGGATCCAGGGATGCAAGTACCAACATGCATGCATGCTGAGCCCACTATATACTTCTCCTGGAGCCAAATGGCTACTGGTAGGCGCTGTAGAAGTAGACTCAGTTTTATACTGACTTTAAAACCAGCCTCCAGGGCAGACTAGCAGTCATGCACACCTGACCAGTTAGTCTGTCCTGGAGGCTGGTTTTAAGGTCAGTATAAAACTGAGTCTGCTTATATAGCACCTACCAGTAGCCATTTGGCTCCAGGAGAAGTATATAGTGGGCTCAGCATGCATGTTGGTACTTGCATCCCTGGATCCGATGAAAGCTGTAATGGCCCCGGACGGGGTTAAAAGCAGAGTGTGCTTGGCGTGCATGCTGTACCTGCATTCCCTGGATTTTTGTGTGGCTGTCATGGCCCATAAACAGGTAGGAACTAGTGTTAGGGACCACTCATGGAGGCGACCTTGACGTGGTGAGTGGCTTATTACGCTTTTTTTATCTGGCCTTATGTCAGCGCAGAATCAGTCTTCATGTCATAGCAGAGAATCAGGCTTCACGTCACCCACCACTGGAACAGGCCACTGTCACACATTTAGGCCCCGGCACCCAGACAGAGGAGAGGTTCATTCAACTTTGGGTTGCCCCGCAATATAATGGTAAAATGAAATTAAAAATAGTATTGAATGAGGAAGTGCCCTGGAGTAGAATAATATATTGTTAAGGGGAGGTAGTTAATATCTAATCTGCACAAGGGATGGACAGGTCCTGTGGGATCCATGCCTGGTTCATTTTTATGAACGTCAGCTTGTCCACATTGGCTGTAGACAGGCGGCTGCGTTTGTCTGTAATGACGCCCCCTGCCGTGCTGACTACACGTTCAGACAAAACGCTGGCCGCCGGGCAGGCCAGCACCTCCAAGGCATAAAAGGCTAGCTCTGGCCACGTGGACAATTTGGAGACCCAGAAGTTGAATGGGGCCGAACCATCAGTCAGTACGTGGAGGGGTGTGCACAGGTACTGTTCCACCATGTTAGTGAAATGTTGCCTCCTGCTCAGGAGGTGGTGCACTTAGCTGTGGCGTGTTGACAAAACTTTTCCACATCTCTGCCATGCTAACCCTGCCCTCAGAGGAGCTGGGCGTGACACAGCTGCGTTGGCGACCTCTTGCTCCTCCTCTGCCTTCGCCTTGGGCTTCCACTGGTTCCCCTGTGACATTTAGGAATGCTCTCAGTAGCGCGTCTACCAACGTGCGCTTGTACTCGCGCATCTTCCTATCACGCTCCAGTGTAGGAAGTAAGGTGGGCACATTGTCTTTGTACCGGGGATCCAGCAGGGTGGCAACCCAGTAGTCCGCACACGTTAAAATGTGGAAAACTCTGCTGTCGTTGCGCAGGCACTGCAGCATGTAGTCGCTCATGTGTGCCAGGCTGCCCAGAGTTAAGGACAAGCTGTCCTCTGTGGGAGGCGTATCGTTATCGTCCGGTTTTTCCCCCCAGCCACGCACCAGTGATGGGCCCAAGCTGCGTTGGGTGCCAGCCCGCTGTGAACCTGCTTCATCCTCATCCTCCTCCACCTCCTCCTCATCCTCATCCTCCTCGTCCTCCAGTAGTGGCCCCTGTCTGGCCACATTTGTACCTGGCCTCTGGTGTTGAAAAAAACCTCCCTCTGAGTCACTTCGAAGAGACTGGCCTGAAAGTGCTAAAAATGACCCCTCTTCCTCCTCTTCCTCCTGGGCCACCTCCTCTTCCATCATCGCCCTAAGTGTTTTCTCAAGGAGACATAGAAGTGGTATTGTAACGCTGATAACGGCGTCATCGCCACTGGCCATGTTGGTGGAGTACTCGAAACAGCGCAACAGGGCACACAGGTCTCGCATGGAGGCCCAGTCATTGGTGGTGAAGTGTGTCTGATCCGCAGTGCGACTGACCCGTGCATGCTGCAGCTGAAACTCCACTATGGCCTGCTGCTGTTCGCACAGTCTGTCCAGCATATGCAAGGTGGAGTTCCACCTGGTGGGTACGTCGCATATCAGGCGGCGAGCGGGAAGGCCGAAGTTACGCTGTAGCGCAGACAGACGAGAAGTGGCAGGGTGTGAACGCCGGAAACGCGAACAGACGGCCCGCACTTTATGCAGCAGCTCTGACATGTCGGGGTAGTTGCGAATGAACTTCTGCACCACCAAATTCAGCACATGCGCCAGGCAAGGGATGTGCGTCAAACCGGCTAGTCCCAGAGCTGCAACGAGATTTCGCCCATTATCGCACACCACCAGGCCGGGCTTGAGGCTCACCGGCAGCAACCACTCGTCGGTCTGTTGTTCTATACCCCCCCACAACTCCTGTGCGGTGTGGGGCCTGTCCCCCAAACATATGAGTTTCAGAACGGCCTGCTGACGTTTACCCCGTGCTGTGCTAAAGTTGGTGGTGAAGGTGTGTGGCTGACTGGATGAGCAGGTGGAAGAAGAGGAGGAGGAAGCTGAGTAGGAGGAGGAGGAGACAGGAGGCAAAGAATGTTGCCCTGCGATCCTTGGCGGCGGAAGGACGTGTACCAAACAGCTCTCCGCCTGGGGCCCAGCCGCCACTACATTTACCCAGTGTGCAGTTAGGGAGATATAGCGTCCCTGGCCGTGCTTACTGGTCCACGTATCTGTGGTTAGGTGGACCATGCCACAGATGGCGTTGCGCAGTGCACACTTGATTTTATCGGACACTTGTTTGTGCAGGGAAGGCACGGCTCTCTTGGAGAAGTAGTGGCGGCTGGGAACAACATACTGTGGGACAGCAAGCGACATGAGCTGTTTGAAGCTGTGTGTGTCCACCAGCCTAAATGACAGCATTTCATAGGCCAGTAGTTTAGAAATGCTGGCATTCAGGGCCAGGGATCGAGGGTGGCTAGGTGGGAATTTACGCTTTCTCTCAAATGTTTGTGAGATGGAGAGCTGAACGCTGCCGTGTGACATGGTTGAGATGCTTGGTGACGCAGGTGGTGGTGTTGGTGGTACATCCCATGTTTGCTGGGCGGCAGGTGCCAACGTTCCTCCAGAGGCAGAGGAAGAGGCCGAGGCGGCGGCAGCAGCAGCAGAAGAGGCCGAGGCGGCGGCAGCAGCAGAAGAGGCCGAGGCGGCAGCAGCAGAAGAGGCAGCAGGGGGAGCCTGAGTGACTTTCTTGTTTTTAAGTTGTTTACTCCACTGCAATTCATGCTTTGCATGCAGGTGCCTGGTCATGCAGGTTGTGCTAAGGTTCAGAACGTTAATGCCTCACTTCAGGCTCTGATGGCACAGCGTGCAAACCACTCGGGTCTTGTCGTCAGCACATTGTTTGAAGAAGTGCCATGCCAGGGAACTCCTTGAAGCTGCCTTTGGGGTGCTCGGTCCCAGATGGCGGCGGTCAGTAGCAGGCGGAGTCTCTTGGCGGCGGGTGTTCTGATTTTGCCCACTGCTCCCTCTTTTGCTACGCTGTTGGCTCGGTCTCACCACTGCCTCTTCCTCCGAACTCTGAAAGTCAGTGGCACGACCTTCATTCCATCTGGGGTCTAGGACCTCATCGTCCCCTGCATCGTCTTACACCCAGTCTTGACCCCTGACCTCCTGTTCAGTCTGCACACTGCAGAAAGACGCAGCAGTTGGCACCTGTGTTTCGTCATCATCAGAGACGTGCTGAGGTGGTATTCCCATGTCCTCATCATCAGGAAACATAAGTGGTTGTGTGTTAGTGCATTCTATCTCTTCCACCCCTGGTGAAGAGCTAGGTGGATGCCCTTGGGAAACCCTGGCAGCAGAGTCTTCAAACAGCATAAGAGACTGCTGCATAACTTGAGGCTCAGACAGTTTCCCTGATATGCATGGGGGTGATGCGACAGACTGATGGGCTTGGTTTTCATGCGCCATCTGTGCGCTTTCTGCAGAAGACTGGGTGGGAGATAATGTGAACGTGCTGGATGCACTGTCGGCCACCCAATTGACTAATGCCTGTACCTGCTCAGGCCTTACCATCCTTAGAACGGCATTGGGCCCCACCAAATATGGCTGTAAATTCTGGCGGCTACTGGGACCTGAGGTAGTTGGTACACTAGGACGTGTGGCTGTGGCAGAACGGCCACGTCCTCTCCCAGCACCAGAGGGTCCACTAACACCACCACGACCATGTCCACGTCCGCGACCGCGTCCCTTATTAGATGTTTTCCTCATTGTTCCCGTTCACCACAATTTTGAGAATGGCAAATTTGGGAATAGTTTTTCAACCCAGAAAAAAAATAGGGCTTTTACGGTCGCTACAAATAACTTGACCAGATAAAACAGTACAGATTTGCTTGAATAGAAATGTGAGACCTGTTTTTTTTTGCACTGTGTGACAGGTTAAGGTTTAATCTCAGAATCAGACTTCTATCTGCACTGTAGCGTGTGTCTTAGGTTTTTCTGAATGACACTATCAGTACCTTCAATGTAAGATATCCTTTTTGGGATAGATTTCAAGTAGGCCTCAAATACCAGAAACTAGTTATTTTGAGAATGGCAAATTTGGGAATAGTTTTTCAACCCAGAAAAAAAATAGGGCTTTTACGGTCGCTACAAATAACTTGACCAGATAAAACAGTACAAATTTGCTTGAATAGAAATGTGAGACCTGTTTTTTTTGCACTGTGTGACAGGTTAAGGTTTAATCTCAGAATCAGACTTCTATCTGCACGGTAGCGTGTGTCTTAGGTTTTTCTGAATGACACTATCAGTACCTTCAATGTAAGATATTCTTTTTGGGATAGATTTCAAGTAGGCCTCAAATACCACAAACTAGTTATTTTGAGAATGGCAAATTTGGGAATGCTTTTTCAACCCAGAACAAAAAGTGTGCTTTTACGGTCACTACAAATAACTTGACCAGCTAAAACAGTACAGATTTGGTTAAATAGAGATGTGAGGCCTGTTTTTTTTTGCGCTGTGTGACAGTTATAGGTTTAATCACAGAATCAGACTTCTATCAGCACGCTAGCGTGTGTCTTAGGTTTTTCTGAATGACACTATCAGTACCTTCAATGTAAGATATTCTTTTTAGGATAGATTTCAAGTAGGCCTCAAATACCAGAAACTAGTTATTTTGAGAATGGCAAATTTGGGAATGGTTTTTCAACCCAGAACAAAAAGTCTGCTTTTACGGTCACTACAAATAACTTGACCAGCTAAAACAGTGCAGATTTGGTTGAATAGAGATGTGAGACCTGTTTTTTTTTGCGCTGTGTGACAGGTATAGGTTTAATCACAGAATTAGACTTCTATTTGCACGCTAGCGTGTGTCTTAGGTTTTTCTGAATGACACTATCAGCACCTTCAATGTAAGATATCCTTTTTGGGATAGATTTCAAGTAGGCCTCAAATACCAGAAACTAGTTATTTTGAGAATGGCAAATTTGGGAATAGTTTTTCAACCCAGAAAAAAAAGTCTGCTTTTACGGTCACTACAAATAACTTGACCAGCTAAAACTGTACAGATTTGGTTGAATAGAAATGTCAGGTCTATTTTTTAGGTCCTGGGTGACACAGGCTCAACTTGCCCCTGATGTAGTATATGGCCAAAAAATAACCACACTGTTGATGGTTAAATGCACTTGGGTGACACAGGCTCAGCCTGCACCAGATGTAGTATATGGCCAAAAAATAATCAGACTGTTGATGGTTAAATGCACTTGAGTGACACAGGCTCAGCCTGCAGCTGATGTAGTATATGGCCAAAAAATAACCAGACTGTTGATGGTTAAATGCACTTCGGTGACACAGGCGCAGCCTGCAGCTGATGTAGGATATAGCACAAAATAACCACACTATCGATGGTTAAATACACTTGGTGATAGCTTGTGCTGGCGCACCACAAGTCACAAAATGGCCGCCGATCACCCCAGAAAAAAAGTGATCTAAAAACGCTCTGGGCAGCCTCAAAAAAGTGAGCAAGTCAATAATGGCACTTCAATGATCCACAGCTGCAGATCGATCACAGAATGAAGTCTTTTGGAGGAGTTAATCTGCCTAATGTCGCCCTAACGTCGCAGCTGCAACCTCTCCCTACACTGATCATAGCAGAGTGACGTGCGGCGCTACGTGACTCCAGCTTAAATAGAGGCTGGGTCACATGCGGCACTGGCCAATCACAGCCATGCCAATAGTAGGCATGGCTGTGATGGCCTCTTGGGCCAAGTAGTATGACGCTTGTTGATTGGCTGCTTTGCAGCCTTTCAAAAAGCGCCAAGAAAGCGCCGAATACCGAACCCGAACACGGACTTTTACGAAAATGTTCGGGTTCGGGTCCGTGTCACGGACACCCCAAAATTCGGGTTCGCTCATCAGTTCGGGTTCGCTCATCCCTACTGATAGCACTATATACGCACTATTACCGTATACTTTATCTATATTATACGTGATAGCACTACAAACGCACTATTACCGTATACTGTGTCTGTACTATACCTGATAGCACTATATACGCACTATTACCGTATACTGTGTCTGTACTATACCTGATAGCACTATATACGCACTATTACTGTATACTTTATCTATATTATAAAGAAAAGAACACAAATGCAATAGCACTCTGCAACCAGCACTCTGCCCTGCCTCTATGCTAAATGAGACATTGGTGTACATTTTGACCAAAGCGTAATAAGCCACTCACCACGTCAAGGTCGCCTCTATGAGTGGTCCCTAACACTAGTTCCTACCTGTTTATGGGCCATGACAGCCACACAAAGTCCAGGGAATGCAGGTCAGCATGCACGCCAAGCACACTCTGCTTTTAACCCCGTCCGGTGCCATTACAGCTTTCATCGGATCCAGGGATGCAAGTACCAACATGCATGCATGCTGAGCCCACTATATACTTCTCCTGGAGCCAAATGGCTACTGGTAGGCGCTGTACAGTCGTGGCCAAAAGTTTTGAGAATGACACAAATATTAGTTTTCACAAAGTTTGCTGCTAAACTGCTTTTAGATCTTTGTTTCAGTTGTTTCTGTGATGTAGTGAAATATAATTACACGAACTTCATACGTTTCAAAGGCTTTTATCGACAATTACATGACATTTATGCAAAGAGTCAGTATTTGCAGTGTTGGCCCTTCTTTTTCAGGACCTCTGCAATTCGACTGGGCATGCTCTCAATCAACTTCTGGGCCAATTCCTGACTGATAGCAACCCATTCTTTCATAATCACTTCTTGGAGTTTGTCAGAATTAGTGGGTTTTTGTTTGTCCACCCGCCTCTTGAGGATTGACCACAAGTTCTCAATGGAATTAAGATCTGGGGAGTTTCCAGGCCATGGACCCAAAATGTCAAAGTTTTGGTCCCCGAGCCACTTAGTTATCACTTTTGCCTTATGGCACGGTGCTCCATCGTGCTGGAAAATGCATTGTTCTTCACCAAACTGTTTTTGGATTGTTGGAAGAAGTTGCTGTTGGAGGGTGTTTTGGTACCATTCTTTATTCATGTCTGTGTTTTTGGGCAAAATTGTGAGTGAGCCCACTCCCTTGGATGAGAAGCAACCCCACACATGAATGGTCTCAGGATGCTTTACTGTTGGCATGACACAGGACTGATGGTAGCGCTCACCTTTTCTTCTCCGGACAAGTCTTTTTCGAGATGCCCCAAACAATCGGAAAGAGGCTTCATCGGAGAATATGACTTTGCCCCAGTCCTCAGCAGTCCATTCACCAAACTTTCTGCAGAAGATCAATCTGTCCCTGATGTTTTTTTTGGAGAGAAGTGGCTTCTTTGCTGCCCTTCTTGACACCAGGCCATCTTCCAAAAGTCTTCGCCTCACTGTGCGTGCAGATGCGCTCACACCTGCCTGCTGCCATTCCTGAGCAAGCTCTGCACTGGTGGCACTCCGATCCCGCAGCTGAATCCTCTTTAGGAAACGATCCTGGCGCTTGCTGGACTTTCTTGGACGCCCTGAAGCCTTCTTAACAAGAATTGAACCTCTTTCCTTGAAGTTCTTGATGATCCTATAAATTGTTGATTGAGGTGCAATCCTAGTAGCCACAATATCCTTCCCTGTGAAGCCATTTTTATGCAACGCAATGATGGCTGCACGCGTTTCTTTGCAGGTCACCATGGTTAACAATGGAAGAACAATGATTTCAAACATCACCCTCCTTTTAACATGTCAAGTCTGCCATTTTAACCCAATCAGCCTGACATAATGATCTCCAGCCTTGTGCTCGTCAACATTCTCACCTGAGTTAACAAGACGATTACTGAAATGATCTCAGCAGGTCCTTTAATGACAACATTGAAATGCAGTGGAAAGGTTTTTTTGGGATTAAGTTAATTTTCATGGCAAAGAAGGACTATGCAATTCATCTGATCACTCTTCATAACATTCTGGAGTAGATGCAAATTGCTATTATAAAAACTTAAGCAGCAACTTTTCCAATTTCCAATATTTATGTAATTCTCAAAACTTTTGGCCACGACTGTAGAAGTAGACTCAGTTTTATACTGACTTTAAAACCAGCCTCCAGGGCAGACTAGCAGTCATGCACACCTGACCAGTTAGTCTGTCCTGGAGGCTGGTTTTAAGGTCAGTATAAAACTGAGTCTGCTTATATAGAACCTACCAGTAGCCATTTGGCTCCAGGAGAAGTATATAGTGGGCTCAGTATGCATGTTGGTACTTGCATCCCTGGATCCGATGAAAGCTGTAATGGCACCGGACGGGGTTAAAAGCAGAGTGTGCTTGGCGTGCATGCTGTACCTGCGCTCCCTGGACTTTGTGTGGCTGTCATGGCCCATAAACAGGTAGGAACTAGTGTTAGGGACCACTCATGGAGGCGACCTTGACGTGGTGAGTGGCTTATTACGCTTTGGCCAAAATGTACACCAATGCCTCATTCAACATAGAGGCAGGGCAGAATGCTGGATGCAGAGTGCTATTGCATTTGTGTTCTTTTCTTTGTATATGTATTTCCCCATAGCGATGTGCACCTGCATACAGGGTTGTGCTGACTGAATCACCCACATTTTTTCTATATTATACCTGATAGCACTATATACGCACTATTACTGGATACTTTATCTATATTATACCTGGTAGCACTATATACATACTATTACCGTATACTGTGTCTGTACTATACCTGATAACACTATATACGCACTATTACCGTATACTGTATCTGTACTATACCTGGTAGCACTATATACGCACTATTACCGTATACTGTGTCTGTACTATACCTGATAGCACTATATACGCACTATTACCGTATACTGTATCTGTACTATACCTAATAGCACTATATACGCACTATTACCGTATACTGTGTCTGTACTATACCTGATAGCACTATATACGCACTATTACCGTATACTGTGTCTGTACTATACCTGGTAGCACTATATACATACTATTACCGTATACTGTGTCTGTACTATACCTGATAACACTATATACGCACTATTACCGTATACTGTATCTGCACTATACTTGGTAGCACTATATATGCACTATTACCATATACTGTGTCTGTACTATACCTGATAGCACTATATATGCACTATTACCGTATACTGTATCTGGACTTTACCTGATAGCACTATTACCGTATACTGTATCTGTACTATACCTGATAGCACTATATACGCACTATTACCGTATACAATATCTATACTATACCTGATAGCACTATATATACGCTATTACCGTATACTTTATCTATATTATACGTGATAGCACTATAAACGCACTATTACCGTATACTGTATCTGTACTATACCTGATAGCACTATATATACGCTATTACCGTATACTTTATCTATATTATACGTGATAGCACTATAAACGCACTATTACCGTATACGATATCTATACTATACCTGATAGCACTATATATACGCTATTACCGTATACTGTATCTATACTATACCTGATAATACTATATACGTACTATGTCTGGCATGTATGGTGCTGATGCCTTACAGTACAGTATGTATATTATAAATATATGCGATACATTTTATCAGTTACATTGTCCACACTTATAAAGAAGAACTTCCTATAATAACGATTGTTTCTTGGGATTTTGCATTAGATACAGAAATCTGAACGCTGATCAGTAACATTGGAGATTTCCGTTATTTCCTTGACTGCGAGGCTCTTGTGAAGAATCTGCTTTGTGCTCCCGGGGATGGTAAAAGCATTGCTTGCCATCAGTGCAGTGAGTTGTTTGTGCCCCTCCTTCCCGCACAGGAGGCATTAGAGGGTAACGCGCCACTTTTGTCTATTGGTAATAATCACGGCTTTAGATTTAAGTGAAGAAGAATGGATTAGTGTGGCCTGAGCAATCTAGCTGTCCACCTCTCTGTAGGAAGACGTTTCATGTCGCCGCGAATAAAGACACAAAGGACGAGGCTCGCATTGTGACGAGTGACGTAGGAGGACACTCTCATTTTCTCCCATAGACATTAAAATGTCCTGTTATTTTCCAGAGCAGAATCGAGGCCGGTGTTGTTACTGGGGATGGAGGATGTATCTGCATTGGTGGCTTCATACCACGTGATGTCACCTCTATACGTAGTATACGACCCTGCACACCCATCACGCCTGTCTCCTTATATCAGGTTATAATTCACTCTCTAATTCATAAAAATCAAAACGTAACAATGTTTTAAATGAGATTTAAAAAAATTGATCTTGCATCTAGATATTGCTGTTAGGTACTAGTTATAGTGCCCCCTGATGTTATATGCTTCTTATGTTGAGGATGTTTAACACTAGCAGCTCTGACTGGATAGTGCCAGGCTAGGCAGAAACACCACCTCAACTGGTAACACCCATCTGGACCTCTAATGCTAATTATTAGTAAACTTCTAGTAGGAATAATAGAGGATAGGCACAACTTTCCTATATGCACCAGAATGGTTTTTGCATGAAATTATTAAAACAGAAGTTTCAGGAGAGATGAAAGGTTCTCTTTAATAAGGTAATTTTGTAGCTAACCACAAGGCTTCCCCACCCTTGAAAACAGAGCAAAGACATTTTCCCAGAACTTCTTCTTGAACTTCTGTAGGACATGAAATAGATCCCTGAGTAGTTCAGATCTCCTTCAGCATCAATCAGAGGTCAGAGGGTTACAGGGCCGGACTGTGACAAAAAATAGGCCGGGGCATTTTTGACTAAGCAGCCCAATCACATGACCCCCAACAGGCCCCACCCCCTTGCAGTATAGGGGCGGAGCCAAAACCGGAAGCACAATTGAGAGGCAGGGCCAGCCACCAGTAAGATAGGAAGGCTTCAGTCAACACACAAGCTTCTTTGGGGGTCCCAATGTGACATTAGGGGTCTTAGTACGATCCGGACACCTAATCCGGCAGAAAATATCAAGGAATCGACTGGACGCAAAGCACAGCAGGCAGTGGTTTATGTCCCGCTGATTCTCTGCATTTTTCCCAGATTGTGTCCGGATCTCTGCCGTACCCCATTATAGTTATTGGGGCTGGCGGGCATTCTGTCTGCATCCGGCTGTGCCGGATCCAGTGAATTCTCAGCTGGAACAGCCGGCAGGATCACTAATGCAGATGTGAAAGTAGCCTCATACAGCGCCCCATACCTCTTACATCCAGTGACGTCTCCTCTGATGTAGATGTTCTCTGTCCTCATCTTCTCCATTCAGACCAGAACGCCATGATCATTTCTTTCAGCCATCTCACGTCACGTTTGACAGACATCTTAGTTTCCTACTTTTCCATCATCCTCCAATTAACATCCCATCATGCACCCCCAATACTGAGAAGCTGTGCTCCCCAAAACTATACTGCAAAAAGAACTGTGCTAAGCTGATGCTGTGCCAGGGTGCCCCCACAGTAATGGTGCCCCCACAGTAATGGGGCTCCCAAAGTCCCAACAATAGTAATTATTTCTTTGCCAGAGTGCATTTAGTAGTAATAGTGCTCCTACAGCGCCCCCAACAGTAATTGTGTCCCACAAGTAATAATGCTCCCATAGTCCCCCAGTTGTAATAAAGCCCACCATAATGCCCTGATAGTAATAATTCTCTTTATAATGTGTGACCGTAGACCCCCCCCCTTATAATGTGCACCAGTACAAAAAATGCCCCGTTGTGTGGCAGTTAAAAAAGAAATACCTCCTCTTAGTTGCCCCAGTAGAGCCAATGTCCCCAGAGTGCCCTCATGTGTTCCAATGACCCGTACTGTGTGCCACTACAAAAAACACTTAGTGCCACCAGTTAAGCTTAGGTGCCCATAGTGACCTTATCATTTGTGCCAGTATAAAATACTCCTATATAGTCCCCCCAGAAGATGCCCCCATAGTGCTCCTTCCCCGTCTCCATAGTGCCCTCCATAATGTGGCACTATAAAATGCCCCTATAGACTGCCCCACATAGATACCCCCATAATGCTCCTTTCCTCCCTTCCCCATAGTGGCATCAAAATGTATTAAATGCCCCTATATAATGCCCTCATAGTGCTCTTTTCCCCCACTTCTCCATAGTGCCCACCTATAATACGTGCCAGTATATAGGGCCCCCAGTAGATGCCCTCCATAGTGCTCCTTCCCCTCTTCTCCATAGTGCCCTCCCAGAATGTGCCAGTATATAGGGCCCCCATAGTGCTTCCCCTCTTCTCCATAGTGCCCCCGTATTGTGCCAGTATATAGGCCCCCCCATATTGTGCCAGTATATATGGCCCCATAGTGCTTCCCCTCTTCTCCATAGTGCCGACCCGCCCCATATTGTGCCAGTATATAGGGCCCCATAGTGCTTCCCCTCTTCTGCATAGTGTCCCCCCCATATTGTGCCAGTATATAGGGCCCCATAGTGCCCCCCCATATTGTGGCAGTATATAGGGCCCATAGTGCTTCCCCTCTTCTCCATAGTGCCCCCCCATGTTGTGCCAGTATATAGGGCCCCGTAGTGCTTCATTTCTTCTCCATAGTGCCGACCCCCCCATATTGTGCCAGTATATAGGGCCCCATAGTGCTTCCCCTCTTCTGCATAGTGTCCCCCCCATATTGTGCCAGTATATAGGGCCCCATAGTGCCCCCCCATATTGTGCCAGTATATAGGGCCCATAGTGCTTCCCCTCTTCTCCATAGTGCCCCCCATGTTGTGCCAGTATATAGGGCCCCATAGTGCTTCCCCTTTTCTCTATAGTGTCCCCCCCATATTGTGCCAGTATATAGGGCCCCATAGTGCCCCCCCCATGTTGTGCCAGTATATAGGGACCCATAGTGCTTCCCCTCTTCTCCATAGTGCCGACCCCCCCATATTGTGCCAGTATATAGGGCCCCATAGTGCTTCCCCTTTTCTCCATAGTGTCCCCCCATATTGTGCCAGTATATAGGGCCCCAAAGTGCCCCCCCATATTGTGCCAGTATATATGGCCCCATAGTGCTTCCCCTCTTCTCCATAGTGCCGACCCCCCCATATTGTGCCAGTATATAGGGCCCCATAGTGCTTCCCCTTTTCTCCATAGTGTCCCCCCCATATTGTGCCAGTATATAGGGCCCCATAGTGCCCCCCCATATTGTGCCAGTATATATGGCCACATAGTGCTTCCCCTCTCCTCCATAGTGCCGACCCCCCCCATATTGTGCCAGTATATAGGGCCCCCACCCCCCTTCTTGCCACAGTATAGTATAAAATGTAATAATAAAAACAATAAACTCATATACTTACCTCCATGCTGCTGTCAGCGATGCGATGCCAGCCTCTTCCGGCCTGTGTCCCGCGCTGTACGGCTCGGGCGGCGCGCGCGATGACGTCATCGCTCCGCCTGCACCGGCCTCTGATAGGCTACAGGCCTAGTGCCTGTAGCCTATCAGAGGAATGGGCAAGGGAGACGCCTCCCCCCTGCTCCATTCATCTGTATCACTGTCCTGAGGACGGCGATACAGATGAATATGGAGATGAGCGCTTCCACAATGGAAGCGCTCATCTCCACTCCCGCCCGGCTGCTGCTACATTAATAAAAAAAAATAACTCAGCCGGCGGCCCGGCTGATTGAGTTCGGCCCGGCCCACCAAGCGGCCCGGCCCACCGGGCAAATGCCCGGTCTGCCCTGTGGCCAGTCCGGCCCTGGAGGGTTAAATCTAAGGTGGAGATATTCTTTAAAAAGACCCATCCAGAGTTCCCCCATAACTAATGTCAGCAAGAAATCCTAGAGAACAGAGCTGGACAGAAAGACAACTAACCAGGAATCCACTGTATGAAGGACCGCTAAGTGTCCCCCAAAATCACCTACGTTTTTATGGTGTATCAATAAATCAACCAGAGAGTCGTTACTGCCAGGAGCGGTAAGAGACAGGATGCCCCTGATGGACATTTTTACTCCTCTCTATGTATGAAACCTTCAGCTTTAGGTCTGTGTGGATGTAGCCATGCCAACTAAAAAAAAAACACTATTCTTTACACTGCAGGCTTTATTCACAGACCTGGAGAATGGTACACAATGAAAACAAGGCTTTTTTTTTCTGACCAAACAGATTTATTAGCAAAAAAAAAAAATATATATATATATATATATATATTAGTCCCTTTAAGAAACTCCCTGGGTTGCCACAAAGCTTCAGATATTCCTCATCTTTATTGACAAGTGTTAACCCTTTGAGTGCACAATGCAGAAGGAAGTGGGGCTGCCAGGTTGGATATCAGGCGTTCTTTCCTCGAGTGGAGGAGATCGCAGCCATCTCGGTGCTGCTGGTCCTGGTAATGAGATGCCCCACGTAGAACAGCGGGCTGCATTTTCTGCCAATCTCTTTATTCTGGGCACATGTGCGATTTTGCATTCCTGCTGCGCGGCTTCTTCTCACATGAAGTGATAAACTAGCATGAGCACATTGCACTCCTCTTTCAGCCTGCACCGGTGAGATAATTCTCTGAAACCTGCGAATAAAACATTTCTTACCTTGGTAGAATAAAGGGGATGGTTAACCCTTGCTCTCCCAGTGTTATGCTGCTTTTATTGGAGGACTGAAAGTCGGGAAGGAGACGACTCGCGCCTGGAATTAATCTTTGTGAACATTTCCTTTAAATGGCACGTGAGACAAAAGATGGACCTGATAAGTTTCACCTAGAAAGCAGAGGTGCAGGGACGTAAAAACAATATACACGCCTCCGTGGGACCTCCAATCTAGGTGCTTCACCTATGGGTGCCCTACTAAAGGAGGAGTCACCAGCTAAGACATAGTCCAGCCGTACTTCTGTCCTGGTAAAAAAAAACTAAAGATACAGTATATCAATTGGGATTCGAAAAAAAAGATACAATGTAAATAAAGTTTTTGATGTAGAATGGCCTTTACATTTTACATGTTGGCTTTAAGTAAAAGCAAAGTAACTGTTTGTATCACAACAAACTCAATGACGTGACATTTCTAAGTCTACAAAGAAAACTGAAAGTACTGATAGCCGTTGAACCTGTTTTGAGCTATTCTCTAGTTACTACGAGAGCTGCATTTACAATCCTGCTAATTGTCTGTATTAACAGATCCATGGAGAAATATAAACTCTGTTGCCAATAGTAACTAATAAGGCCACTGCTTTGAATTGAATAAAGTGGAATCTGATTCACTGCTCCAGTTTTCTTTTGCACTAGTTTCAATGCATTTTCCTTAGGGCTCATGCACACTACCCTTGGGGCACATATCTGGGCATAACTACTGTGAGGGGGCACATATCTGGATATAACTACTGTGAGGGGGGCACATATCTGGATATAACTACTGTGAGGGGGGCACATATCTGGGCATAACTACTGTGAGTGGACACATATCTGGGCATAACTACTGTGAGGGGACACAAAAGTGGGCATAACTACTGTGACAGGAACAAAGGTGGGCATAACTGCTGTGAGGGGCCACAAGAAGGACATAACTTTTGTGAAGGGGCCACAATGTGGGCATTAGTACTGTGTGGTTGCACTTAGGGGAAATGTCCTAGATTACCCTGCTATACATTGGCATGGCTCAGTCTTACAGACCAGCACAGCGACCCCTGCTGGTGATTTCACAGGGGCAGTCACCATCCCTTCCTTATATGATATTCTTTTTTTCTCTATCACCGCAGGGACCTTGTTCTGGATCCAGCGGACATCACACCGACGCCAGCGACACCCTGGATGAGGTAGGACCAGATTTTATTAGGACTGGGTGAGTGTAGTCATGCATTGGGCTTAGTGTAAAAAAACATTGCAGCCTCTTTGTAAAAACTGGGGGGGGGGGGGGGGGGGGGCCCGATTCAAGGTTTGCACTGGGGCCCATAACAGTCTAGTTACGCCCCTGCTCACAGGCCAAGTGTCCCACCACAACATCCTGACGGGCCAGATCCCAGAAAAACAAATTTTAGGCGAATGAACAGAAGTGTGCCACATTTGTGGACCAACGAGTGAAATTTCCTATATAGCAATAGCAAACTTGCTTGCCTGGCTAAGACCTCTTTCACACGGGCGTCGCGTGTGAGGGCCGGATAGGATGCGGGTGCGTCACGGGAAAATGCACAATTTTTCCGCGCGAGTGCAAAACGTTTTAATGTGTACCCAGACCTGAACCCGGACTTCTTAACAGAAGTTCAGGTTTGGGATCGGTGTTGTGTAGATTGTATTATTTTCCCTTATAACATGGTTATAAGGGAAAATAATAGCATTCTGAATACAGAATGCTTAGTAAGGTGAGGTGAGTTTAATTATAATTTTTTTATTTTTTAACCCCTCCCTCACTATTTTACTAAGCATTCTGTATTAAGTATGCTATTATTTTCCCTTATAACCATGTTATAAGGGAAAATAATAATGATCAGGTCCCCATCCCGATCGTCACCTAGCAACAATGCATGAAAATCGCACCGCATCTGCACTTGCTTGCGATTTTCACGCAGCCCCATTCACTTCTATGCGGCCTGCGTTGCGTGAAAAACGCACAATATAGAGCTTGCTGCGATTTTCACGCAACGCACAAGTGATGTGTGAAAATCACTGCTCCTGTGAACAGCCCATTGAAGTGAATGGGTCCGGATTCAGTGCACCGCACGGAAAACTCGCTCGTGTGAAAGGGGCCTAAGAGTCCCACTGCACCGGCTGGGCCAGAACCCAGAAAAATTTAATTTAGGTGAAGGCACAGAAGTGAACCACAATTACCTCAAGTACAGGTGAAACTCTAAAAATTGGAATATCGTGCAAAAGTCCATTTATTTCAGTAATGCAAATTAAAAGGAATTGCATTAACCGCCTCCGGACCGCCTAACGCAGGATCGCGTTCCGGAGGCGGCAGCCCTGCGCACAGTCACGCATCTACGCGTCATCTCGTGAGACGCAAGGTTTTCTGTGAACGCGCGCACACAGGCGCGCGCGTTCACAGGATCGGAAGGTAAGCGAGTGGATCTCCAGCCTGCCAGCGGCGATTGTTCGCTGGCAGGCTGGAGATGCGATTTTTTTAACCCCTAACAGGTATATTAGACGCTGTTTTGATAACAGCGTCTAATATACCTGCTACCTGGTCCTCTGGTGGTCCCTTTTGTATGGATCGACCACCAGAGGACACAGGTAGCTCAGCAATATGTAGCACCAAACACCACTACACTACACCCCCCCTGTCACTTATTAACCCCTTATGAACCCCTGATCACCCCATATAGACTCCCTGATCACCCCCCTGTCATTGATCAGCCCCCTGTAAGGCTCCATTCAGACGTCCGTATGATTTTTACTGATCCACTGATACATGGATCGGATCCGCAAAACACATACGGACGTCTGAATGGAGCCTTACAGGGGGTTGATCAATGGCAGGGGTGATCACCCCATATAGACTCCCTAATCACCCCCCTGTCATTGATCACCCCTCTGTAAGGCTGCATTCAGATGTCCGTATGTTTTTTACGGATCCACGGATACATGGATCGGATCCGCAAAACACATACGGACATCTGAATGGAGCCTTATAGGGGGGTGATCAATGACAGGGGGGTGATCACCCCATATAGACTCCCTGATCACCCCCCTGTCATTGATCACCCCCCTGTAAGGCTGCATTCATTTTTACGGATCCACTGATACATGGATCGGATCCGCAAAACACATACGGACATCTGAATGGAGCCTTACAGGGGGGTGATCACCACATATAGACTCCCTGATCACCCCCCTGTCATTGATCACCCCCCTGTCATTGATCACCCCCCTGTAAGGCTGCATTCAGATGTCTGTATGATTTTTACGGATCCACTGATACATGGATCGGATCCGCAAAACACATACGGACATCTGAATGGAGCCTTACAGGGGGGTGATCACCCCATATAGACTCCCTGATCACCCCCCTGTCATTGATCACCCCCCTGTCATTGATCACCCCCCTGTAAGGCTGCATTCAGATGTCCGTATGTTTTTACGGATCCACGGATACATGGATCGGATCCGCAAAACACATACAGGCATCTGAATGGAGCCTTACAGGGGGGTGATCAATGACAGGGGGGTGATCACCCCATATAGACTCCCTGATCACCCCCCTGTCATTGATCACCCCCTTGTAAGGCTCCATTCAGACGTCCGTATGATTTTTACGGATCCACTGATGCATGGATCGGATCCGCAAAACACATACGGACATCTGAATGGAGCCTTATAGGGGGGTGATCAATGACAGGGGAGTGATTACCCCATATAGACTCCCTGATCACCCCCCTGTCATTGATCACCCCCCTGTCATTGATCACCCCCCTGTAAGGCTGCATTCAGATGTCCGTATGATTTTTACGGATCCACTGATACATGGATTGGATCCGCAAAACACATACGGACATCTGAATGGAGCCTTACAGGGGGGTGATCACCCCATATAGACTCCCTGATCACCCCCCTGTCATTGATCACCCCCCTGTAAGGCTGCATTCAGATGTCCGTATGATTTTTACGGATCCACTGATACATGGATCGGATCTGCAAAACACATACGGACATCTGAATGGAGCCTTACAGGGGGGTGATCACCCCATATAGACTCCCTGAGCACCCCCCTGTCATTGATCACCCCCCTGTCATTGATCACCCCCTGTAAGGCTGCATTCAGATGTCCGTATGATTTTTACGGATACACTGATACATGGTTCGGATCCGCAAAACACATACGGACATATGAATGGAGCCTTATAGGGGGGTGATCAATGACAGGGGGGGTGATCACCCCATATAGACTACCTGATCACCCCCCTGTCATTGATCACTTCCCTCTCATTGATCACCCCCCTGTCATTGATCACCCCCCTGTAAGGCTCCATTCAGACATTTTTTTGGCCCAAGTTAGCGGAAATTATATTTTTTTTCTTACAAAGTCTCATATTCCACTAACTTGTGTCAAAAAATAAAATCTCACATGAACTCACCATACCCCTCACGGAATCCAAATGCGTAAAAATTTTTAGACATTTATATTCCAGACTTCTTCTCACGCTTTAGGGCCCCTAGAATGCCAGGGCAGTATAAATACCCCACATGTGACCCCATTTCGGAAAGAAGACACCCCAAGGTATTCCGTGAGGGGCATATTGAGTCCATGAAAGATTGAAATCTTTGTCCCAAGTTAGCGGAAAGGGAGACTTTGTGAGAAAAAAAAAAATATCAATTTCCGCTAACTTGTGCCAAAAAAAAATAATTTCTATGAACTCGCCATGCCCCTCATTGAATACCTTGGGGTGTCTTCTTTCCAAAATGGGGTCACATGTGGGGTATTTATACTGCCCTGGCATTCTAGGGGCCCTAAAGCGTGAGAAGAAGTCTGGGATCCAAATGTCTAAAAATGCCCTCATAAAAGGAATGTGGGCCCCTTTGCGCATCTAGGCTGCAAAAAAGTGTCACACATCTGGTATCGCCGTACTCAGGAGAAGTTGGGCAATGTGTTTTGGGGTGTCATTTTACATATACCCATGCTGGGTGAGATAAATATATTGGTCAAATGCCAACTTTGTATAAAAAATGGGAAAAGTTGTATTTTGCCAAGATATTTCTCTCACCCAGCATGAGTATATGTAAAAAGACACCCCAAAACACATTGCCCAACTTCTCCTGAATACGGCGATACTAAATGTGTGACACTTTTTTGCAGCCTAGGTGGGCAAAGGGGCCCACATTCCAAAGAGCACCTTTCGGATTTCACAGGTCATTTACCTACTTATAGAAACATAGAATGTGTCGGCAGATAAGAACCATTTGGCCCATCTAGTCTGCCCAATATATCTGAATCCTATGGATAGCCCCTGGCCCTATCTTATATGAAGGATAGCCTTATGCCTATCCCATGCATGCTTAAACTCCTTCACTGTATTTGCAGCTACCACTTCTGCAGGAAGGCTATTCCATGCATCCACTACTCTCTCAGTAAAGTAATACTTCCTTATATTACTTTTAAACCTATGCCCCTCTAATTTAAAACTGTGTCCTCTTGTGGTAGTTTTTCTTCTTTTAAATATGCTCTCCTCCTTTACCGAGTTGATTCCCTTTATGTATTTAAAAGTTTCTATCATATCCCCTCTGTCTCTTCTTTCTTCCAAGCTATACATATTAAGGTCCTTTAACCTTTCCTGGTAAGTTTTATCCTGCAATCCATGTACTAGTTTAGTAGCTCTTCTCTGAACTCTCTCTAGAGTATCTATATCCTTCTGGAGATATGGCCTCCAGTACTGCGCACAATACTCCAAGTGAGGTCTCACCAGTGTTCTGTACAGCGGCATAAGCACTTCACTCTTTCTACTGCTTATACCTCTCCCTATACATCCAAGCATTCTGCTAGCATTTCGTGCTGCCCTATTACATTGTCTTCCCACCTTTAAGTCTTCTGAAATAATTACTCCTAAATCCCTTTCCTCAGATACTGAGGTCAGGACTGTGTCAAATATTCTATATTCTGCTCTTGGGTTTTTACGCCCCAGGTGCATTATCTTGCACTTATCCACATTAAATTTCAGTTGCCAGAGTTCTGACCATTCTTCTAGTTTTCCTAAATCCTTTTCCATTTGGCGTTTCCCTCCAGGAACATCAACCCTGTTACATATCTTTGTGTCATCAGCAAAAAGACAAACCTTACCATCGAGGCCTTTTGCAATATCACTTATGAAGATATTAAACAAAATTGGTCCCAGTGCAGATCCCTGTGGAACCCCACTGGTAACATGACCTTGTTTTGAATGTTCTCCATTGACTACAACCCTCTGCTGTCTGTCACTCAGCCACTGCCTAATCCACTCAACAATATGGGAGTTTATGCTCAATGACTGCAGTTTATTGATAAGTCTTCTATGTGGGACAGTGTCAAAAGCCTTACTAAAATCTAGATATGCGATGTCTACTGCACCTCCACCGTCTATTATTTTAGTCACCCAGTCAAAAAAATCTATAAGATTTGTTTGACATGATCTCCCTGAAGTAAACCCATGTTGTTTTTCATCTTGCAATCCATGGGATTTTAGATGTTCCACAATCCTATCCTTTAATAGGGTTTCCATTAATTTGCCTACTATTGATGTCAGACTCACTGGTCTATAGTTGCTCGATTCCTCCCTACTACCTTTCTTGTGAATGGGCACGACATTTGCCAATTTCCAATCTTCCGGGACGACTCCTGTTACTAATGATTGGTTAAATAAATCTGTTAACGGTTTTGCCAGCTCACCACTAAGCTCTTTTAATAATTTTGGGTGTATCTCATCAGGCCCCTGTGACTTATTTGTCTTCACTTTAGACAGCAAACTTAGAACATCTTCCTCTGTAAAGACACATGCATCAAACGATTTATTAGTCATCCTTTCTAGTGGAGGTCCTTCTCCTTCTTTTTCTTTTGTAAAAACTGAACAGAAGTATTCATTAAGGCAGTCGGCTAGCCCTTTATTCTCTTCTACATACCTTCCGTCCTTTGTTTTTAATTTAGTTATTCCTTGTTTTAATTTCCTTTTTTCATTTATATATCTGAAGAATGTCTTATCCCCTTTTTTCATAGACTGAGCTAGTTTTTCTTCTGCCTGCGCTTTAGAAGTTCTTATAACTTGCTTGGCCTCTTTCTGCCTAATCTTGTAGATTTCCTTATCTTCATTGCTCTGGGTTTTTTTATAATTACAAAATGCTAGCTTTTTATTTTTAATGATTTGGGCCACTTCTGCTGAGTACCACAGTGGTCTCTTCCTTTTTTTGCTTTTACTGACAAGTCTAATGCAATTTTCTGTTGCCTTCAATAATGCACCTTTTAAGTAGTCCGATTTCTCCTGGACTCCATGTAATCTGTTTCAATCTGATAAGGACTCATTTATGACTAATTTCATTTTTGAAAAGTCTGTTTTTCTAAAATCTAAAACTTTTGTTTTTGTGTGGTGGGACTCTTTCACAGTTCTTATATTAAACCACACTGACTTGTGATCACTAGATCCCAAGGTTTCGCCTACAATGACATCATATACCGAATCCCCATTTGTGAATACCAAATCCAAAATGGCCTCCCTCCGGGTTGGCTCCTCAACCACTTGTTGTAGAGATAACCCCAGTAGGGAATTTAGAATATCTGTACTCCTGGTAGAACTTGCTATTTTGGTTTTCCAGTTTATATCTGGAAGATTGAAATCTCCCATAATGATAACTTCTCCTTTCATTGTCATTTTAGCTATTTCTTCAACTAGTAGATCATCTAGTTCTTTAACTTGACCAGGTGGTCTATATATCACACCTACACGAGTTACTGCATGGTTAGCAAACTGCAACGTAACCCAAACTGACTCTATGTTGGCCTCACCAACTTGAATTAGGTTAGATTTAATGCTATCTTTCACATACAGGGCCACTCCTCCTCCTTTCTTGCCTTCTCTGTCTCTTCTGTAAAAAGAGTACCCTGGTATGGTTATGTCCCAGTAATTTCTTTCATTAAACCATGTCTCCGTAACAGCCACTAAATCTACATTCTCAGATGCCATTATTGACCCAAGTTCATTGATTTTTTTACCTAAACTGCGAGCATTTGTAGACAGGACTCTGAGCTTATCATTTCTTAACCTCTGTGCTTCTGACCTGTACTGGCATTGTTTCGGGGGGCAATTGGACTCTTTTATTTTCACTCTTTTGCCCCCCCCCCCCCCCTTCCTAGTTTAAATACTCTTCCGCAAATTCTTGGAGTTGTTCACTAAGTACATTTGTTCCTTTGAGAGAAAGATGCAAACCATCTTTTTTGTACAGTTCCTTTCTATTCCAAGTAGAGCTATCATGAAAAACAAAGCCAAATCCTTGCTCTTGACACCATTTACCAAGCCATATGTTGAACTCCTTTATGCGCCTCTGCCTATCATTCTGAACATTATGCACAGGCAGAACTTCAGAAAATTAAATGGTGGATGCAAAATCCTGTACGTCATTACCAAGTGTGATAAAAGATTTTTTCACCTCTGACACTTCATTGCAAGCCAGGTCATTTGTCCCTAGATGGACAAGAACATCCACGTCCCCTTCCTGCTTTGCTTGCTTAACAATATTAATAATACGTCTTCTATCTCTTCTAGCAGTAGCCCCAGGGAGACATCTCACAAAACCATTTTCTTTAAGCTCCACACTTCTTATGATTGAATCACCCAGCAACAGCTGCTTCCTTTGAGACTTCTTATCACACATTAGGGCCCCTAGAATGCCAGGGCAGTATAACTACCCCACAAATGACCCAATTTTGGAAAGAAGACACCCCAAGGTATTCCGTGAGGGGCATGGCGAGTTCCTAGAATTTTATATTTTTTGTCACAAGTTAGCGGAAAATGATGATTTTTTATTTATTTTATTTTTCCTTACAAAGTCTCATATTCCACTAACTTGCGACAAAAAATAAAAACTTCCATGAACTCACTATGCCCATCACCAAATACCTTGGGGTGTCTTCTTTCCAAAATGGGGTCATTTGTGGGGTAGTTATACTGCCCTGGCATTTTAGGGGCCGAATGCGTGAGAAGTGGTTTGAAATCAAAATCTGTAAAAAATGGCCGGTGAAATCCGAAAGGTGCTCTTTGGAATGTGGGCCCCTTTGCCCACCTAGGCTGCAAAAAAGTGTCACACATCTGGTATCCCCGTACTCAGGAGAAGTTGGGCAATGTGTTTTGGGGTGTCTTTTTACATATACTCATGCTGGGTGAGAGAAATATCTTGGCAAAAGACAACTTTTCCCATTTTTTTATACAAAGTTGGCATTTGATCGAGATATTTATCTCACCCAGCATGGGTATATGTAAAATGACACCCCAAAACACATTGCCCTACTTCTCCTGAGTACGGAGATACCACATGCGTGACACTTTTTTGCAGCCTAGGTGGGCAAAGGGACCCACATTCCAAAGAGCACCTTTCGGATTTCACCAGCCATTTTTTACAGATTTTGATTTCAAACTACTTACCACACATTAGGGCCCCTAGAATTCCAGGGCAGTATAACTACCCCACAAGTGACCCCATTTTGGAAAGAAGACACCCCAAGGTATTCGCTGATGGGCATAGTGAGTTCATTGAAGTTTTTATTTTTTGTCACAAGTTAGTGGAATATGAGACTTTGTAAGAAAAAAAAAAAAATCATCATTTTCCGCTAACTTGTGACAAAAAATAAAAAGTTCTATGAACTCACTATGCCCATCAGCGAATACCTTAGGGTGTCTACTTTCTGAAATGGGGTCATTTGTGGGGTGTTTGTACTGTCTGGGCATTGTAGAACCTCAGGAAACATGATAGGTTCTCAGAAAGTCAGAGCTGCTTCAAAAAGCGGAAATTCACATTTTTGTACCATAGTTTGTAAACGCTATAACTTTTACCCAAACCATTTTTTTTTTTTACCCAAACTTTTTTTTTTTATCAAAGACATTTAGAACAATAAATTTATAGAAAAATTTATATATGGATCTCGGTTTTTTTGCAAAATTTTACAACTGAAAGTGAAAAATGTCATTTTTTTGCAAAAAAACCATTAAATTTCGATTAATAACAAAAAAAGTAAAAATGTCAGCAGCAATGAAATACCACCAAATGAAAGCTCTATTAGTGAGAAAAAAAGGAGGTAAAATTCATTTGGGTGGTAAGTTGCATGACCGAGCAATAAACGGTTAAAGTAGTGTAGGTCAGAAGTGTAAAAAGTGGCCTGGTCATTAAGGGTGTTTAAGCTAGGGGGGCTGAGGTGGTTAATGCAGCTTAAAATTAGAATTTTGTGAAAAGGTTCAATATTCTAGGCTCAAAGTGTCACCCTCTAGTCAGCTAATTAATCCATATCCCCTCAGCAAAGGGGACCTGAAATTGTGACTTTGGGGTTTCATAAACTATAAGCCATAATCATCCAAATTATAACAAATAAAGGCCTGAACTATCTCGCTTTGCATGTAATGAGTCTATCTCATATATTAGTTTCACCTTTTAAGTTGCATTACTGAAATGAACTTTGCACAATATTCAAATTTTTCGAGTTTCACCTGTATAATGATGCAGGGAAAGCAGTAAAAGTATGGTGTAATTTAAGTTTATTTTCACTGGCATAAAAATGGTGTAAGTGCGGGTAAAATATTTTTGCTATAATGCAATGTGTTTAATAACATCGGACAGATATAATGCACTGAAAAATGTGCTGTGCTGGTAATAATAATAATAATAATAATAATAATAAAGTATAGAAGCTTGAGGTTTTGTGAAAAAACTGTTGTCTCTCTAGTCAAATAAGAAAAGTTATTATATTTCTTTTCTTGCAGGTAGCTAGTTTTGTAGCACAGCAAGAAGTTCTGCGGCAGCTGCATTATTAAGAACTATTCCCTGGCCCCTCACTCCCTCAAACCGCTTTCCCTGATCAAATTCCCTCAATTATTTATTTCTATACTTTCCCTACACTGTCACTAAAAGAGATGATTGCTTGTGTCTCTGTATACTCTGTAAGATTGTTTTTCTAGCAGACACTGCACAGAACGGCTCCCACCCACCCACCTCTCTGCCTGTTGCCCTACTGATTGGCTGATCTACGTTGTCAGTCAGACTGTGAGCCAATCAGGCCAAGACGTTCAACCACTTCCTCCCACGTTCATCTTTCTTCCTTCTTCATGGTCTTGCCCGCCAAATCATCTGAAGCAAACCTAAAAAGCTTCAGGTTTGTTTTTCAGACAAATTGTTGTGAAATTTGAAACAAACTCGATTTGATATGAATCGATTTGCTTATCCCTAGAAAGGAGCATAACACATAAAGATGAAAAGTATGAAATGCTAATATTTGAAACTACATATTTTGTACATTTATGGAACATTACACGGAGAGATGTTTCTGTGAGACTTTCTGCAAACGATAAATGTTTTTCTTTAAAATGATTCTCCAGATGCCCATGGAAGAAGTAATGGAAGGGAAATTACGATTTCCGTAAGAAGTAAGTTCAGATCCAAATATATTCTAAGGTATTATGTAAGGAAAAAAATTATGATGACAGCTTCACGTTAACAAAGCTCTTCACCGCTGAGGATCCCAGAGTTAAACTTCTCCATGTGCTACTGCTATAACTGTGACTGGGACGAAAAAACTGCAGCTATAGTTGGAATTTATAAAGGCATCAATAATCTTTGGCTGCGTGCCTCCATTTAGACAAACAACCACATTACAGGCATCTGAATGCACAGAATGTGATAAAACACATCTACACGTCTCATCTGCCAAACCACATGGCCAGAAATGATGGATTGCTGCAAGAATGAGCCCAACAAAAGTCGTGTAGGTAAAACACCAACATACAATGTATATCCGAAGTACAAACATACAAAAGGGAAATAATACTATACAAATGTAAAACAAGATACCCAGGTTATACCAGCATGCTCTACATCACTACATACCAGAAGATGTATAACTTATACCTGCTGTACATACATAATTATATACAGAACATACCCAGGTTATACCAGCATGCTCCATATCACTATATACACGAAGATGTATAACTTATTCCAGCTGTACATATATAATTATATACAGGAGATACCCAGGTTATACCAGCATGCTCCATATCACTATATACAAGAAGATGTATAACTTATACCAACTGTACATATATTATTATATACAGGAGATATCCAGGTTATACCAGCATGCTCCATATCACTATATACAAGATGTACAGTGCCTTGCAAAAATATTCACCCCCTTTGACTTTTTTTTTTTGTATTTTATTACATTACAGCCTTAAGTTCAATGTTTTGTTAATCTGAATTTCATGTGATAGATCAGAACACAATAGTCTAAAATGGTGAAGTGAAATGAGAAAAATATATAAATAAAACTATTGTTTAGAAATAAAAAACAGAAAATTGGCCTGTGCGTATGTATTCACTAATCACTACCTTTGTTAGGAAGCCCATAAAAAGTTCTGGTGCAACCAATTACCTTCAAAAGTCACATAATTAGTGAAATGATGTCACCTGTGTGCAATCTAAGTGTCACATGATCTGTCATTACATATACACACCTTTTTTGAAAGGCCCCAGAGGCTGCAACACCTAAGCAAGAGGCATCAGTAACCAAACACTGCCATGAAGACCAAGGAACTCTCCAAACAAGTAAGGGACAATGTTGTGGAGAAGTAAAAGTCAGGGTTAGGTTATAAAAAAAATATCCAAATCTTTGATGATCCCCAGGAGCACCATCAAATCTATCATAACCAAATGGAAAGAACATGACAGCAAACCTGCCAAGAGACGGCCGCCCACCAAAACTCACGGACCGGGCAAGGAGGGCATTAATCAGAGAGGCAGCACAGAGACCTAAGGTAACCCTGGAGGAGCTGGAGAGTTCCACAGCAGAGACTGGAGTATCTGTACATAGGACGACAATAAGCCGTACGCTCCATAGAGTTGGGCTTTATGGCAGAGTCGCCAGAAGAAAGCCATTACGTTCAGCAAAAAACAATAAGGCGCGTTGTAAGTTTGTGAAAAGGCATGTGGAAGACTCCCAAAATGTATGGAGAAAAGTGCTCTGGTCTGAGGAAACTAACATTGAACTTTTCGGCCATCAAAGAAAAAGCTATGTCTGGTGCAAACCCAACACATCACATCTCCCAAAGAACACCATCCCCACAGTGAGACATGGTGGTGGCAGCATCATGCTGGGGGGACTGGGAAACAGGTCAGAGTTGAGGGAAAGATGGATGGTGCTAAATACAGGGATATTCTTGAGCAGAACCTGCACCACTCTGTGCGTGATCTGAGGCTAGGACGGAGGCTCACCTTCCAGCAGGACAATGACCCCAAACACACGGCTAAAGCAACACTTGAGTGGTTTAAGGGGAAACATGTAAATGTGTTGGAATTGCCGAGTCACAGCCCAGATCTCAGTCCAATAGAAAATCTGTGGTCAGACTTAAATATTGCTGTTCACAAGCGCAAACATCCGACCTGAAGGAGCTGGAGCAGTTTTGCAAGGAGGAATGGGCAAAAATCCCAGCGGTCAGATGTGGCAACTGCTCATAGAGACTTATCCAAAGCGACTTGGAGCTGTGATTGCTGCAAAAGGGGCTCCACAAAGTATTGACTTCAGAGGGGTGAATAGTTTTGCACATTGACCTTTTCTGTTATTTTGTCCTATTTGTAGTTTGCTTCACAATAAAAAAACAAAAAAAAAAAAACATCTTCAAAGTTGTCGGCGTGTTCTGTAAATTACATGATGCAAATCCTCAAACAATCCATGTGAATTCCAGGTTGTGAGGCACCAAACATGAAGAAATGGGGTGAATAATTTTGCAAGGGACTGTATAACTTATCCCAGCTGTCCATATATAATTATATACAGGAGATGCCCAGGTTATACCAGCATGGTCCATAACACTATATACAAGAAGATGTATAACTTATACCAGCTGTACATATAGAATAATATACAGGAGATACCCAGGTTATAACGGCATGCTCCATATCACTATATACAAGAAGATGTATAACTTATACCAGCTGTACATATATAATTATATACAGGAGATGCCCAGGTTATACCAGCATGGTCCATAACACTATATACAAGAAGATGTATAACTTATACCAGCTGTACATATAGAATAATATACAGGAGATACCCAGGTTATAACGGCATGCTCCATATCACTATATACAAGAATATGTATAACTTATACCAGCTGTACATATATAATTATATACAGGAGATACCCGGGTTATACCAGCATGGTCCATATCACTATATACAAGAAGATGTATAACTTATACCAGCTGTACATATATAATTATATACAGGAGATACCCAGGTTATACCAGCATGCTCCATATCACTATATACAAGAAGATGTATAACTTATACCAGCTGTACATATAGAATAATATACAGGAGATGCCCAGGTTATTCCAGCATGCTCCATATCACTATATACAGTATAACTTGCTGTATGATTATGTATAATTTTCTTTCCTCAATATTGAATTTGCAACATGAAAAAGGAAAAGTCGTGGAATTATACATCAGCACTAAAGGGGTCAGTATCGGGAGGGTTGATGGAGGATTATTTTATACTGCCACTACGGGGGGAATGAAGGAGATTTATTTATTGGCACTATGAGTGGGGGGACTGGGGAACATTATATATACTGGCACTACAGGGGGCACAGAGAGCAGTATATACTGGCACTATGGGGGGGGGGGGACTGGGGAGCATCAAATATACTTGCACTATAGGGAGCTTGGGGAGTATTATACATACTGGCACTACAATTATATTCTGGCAGTACAGTGGGGAGATGGAGGATCATTAAATGCTGGCAGTATGGCGAATTGGAAGCATTATATATACTGATACTATTGTGGGGATAGAGGAGCATTGTATACTGGCACTATGGGGGACATGAGATCTTTATACATATTAGCACTACAGTGAGCATTATAATACAGATGGTACTACTAGGGGGTAATAACTACAGAGGCACTGCAGGGGGGCATTATAAAAACTGGGATCTTTAAGTCAGAATAATTACTACGGGGGATACTGTAAAGACATTATTATTATTGGTCACAATATGTACGCCATTGCTACTAATAGGGGCATTCTTGGGGAGCATCTTCAATATTGGGGACATATTATTAATGAGGGCACACTGGCAGAAAATGATTACTATTGTTTTGACTTTTGTGGAGTCCAATTACCAAGGGGGGGGACACTATTGCTTGTCACTAATGTTTGGGGGCATTGGGAAGCATAGTGGCTTCAGTACTGTGGGGGGCACCAGGATATGGAGTTTGTGTTGAGAATGTGGGGAGGATGATGGTAAAATAAAGATTCTAAGATGTATGTGTGGCAAGCTATGCAAAGACAAGACATGGCTGAAAGAAGTTGTCATGGCAATCTGGTTTGAATGGAGAACATAAGGAAAGATAATGTCTACATCAGAAGAGTCATCACTGGATGAAATAGGAACTGTATTTGGTGCTGTATTCTCGTTTATGTTTGGTAGCACTGTAGGTAATGTCCATCCAAATTTGTCTTTAGCAGTAAGGCTGGAGGGGAGTGGTTCAATTGAGAATTTGACACTGGGGATGGGGGGGGGGGGGGCATCGTTTCAACTTTTGCTTCAGGCAGCAGAGAACCAAGAATTGGCTTTGGCCTTTCTCCATTGTAAGCAAGGTCTCTATGATGTGCCCTTCTTCTAATCAGATGATCTGCCTGGACAGAAGTTCTCTGTGCACCTCTTGCTGTCATTCCAGTCCTTCGTTGTTCTCCCAACCACTGGGACACACAACGTTGAACAGTGCTGAGATCTCGGCCTAGGCGAAGATTGATCGGCCGGAGTGATAACCCAAGGTCTCTCAGTTCAAGGATTCTGTCCATCTCTTTTTGTGACAAGTGGTGATAACTGACACATCGATGAATAGGAGGTCTCATGTGGCTAAAAACTTTTGTTTGCAGCCTGGTTTTTATGCTACTCCCCCATACCACAGATTGGAGCTAGATGGATAATTCCATCAAATACAGATCTAAGCAACACCTGCTATTTGCAGAAGCTTCAGGCTTTTCCTTCTTGGTGTGGTAGTTTTAATGTTGTGGCCAGGTGCCACCTTTAAAGGCCAGACTTCGTTGTAAATAATATGTCTTAAATAGGCGTAAGAACTAAATTTTTCGATACAGTGTTCCAATCTCCTAGCTTACTTTACACAACCATTGATTTTTATAATAAGAATTTAGATGCTGGCAGCCACCACTAGGAGGCGCTTAATAGAGACATATTTATAATTGAGTTTAATGAGAAATGTATAACTTTCTTGTCAAGTTCTACCCAGTGATTGCTGCATGTGGACAGAATTTTAACATACAGTAAAAGGTTTTCTTAACATCCACATTAGGCAAAATCTGCTGTGAAATTCTTATCATTAAAATGACTGGAACCCTCATCAAAATTTTAAGGATCCCATTTGAAAAATGGATCTGGAAAGAATGATTCCAATAATCTGGGAAGTGTATCTCTATGGCTAAGTGAAGGGAAGCAGAGGATTTGGGGATCTGGGTCTAGAAAACAGATCTATTATGAAGTGCAATCAACTGAAAGACCAGGTTATAAGTGTCATTGGTGGGATCTGACCGTTTTCTTTGGACTTGTGTCCTTGTGTGTTTCTCCCACATAAATGAATAGGAGATAGCTTTCACCATGGTGATCCAGTGGCAATCATTTACATCATCCAGGTTCTGGAAAATCAGTCATTTTTCTTGCTACAATTTCTTGCGACATTGACTTCTAGTAGACCATGTTCTTCCATGCTGTTCACTTCACCAGTGATGTAAAAGACGCAGGAGGAGGCTGATTATTGGTTCCCCGTCACAGGCATCATTTACTGTAGATACTTCTGACGAGAGGAAAATCATTTTAGATTTATTTTGTTACATTTGTTACATGTTTCATTTGGCCCTTATCAGTTCTTCCATCAACAAAGGCAATAAATACTGTATACAATGCATATGGACCCTTTCACTTTTCTCACATTTTGTTATGTTGTTTCTTGTGCTAAAATAAAAAAAAAAATAAGTCATGTTTTCTCCATAATTCTGCACTCGATCCCCCACAATGAGAAAGTGAAAACAGAATTTTAAACATGTTTGCAGATTTACTAAAATGGAAAAACTAAAATTTCACAAGGACCGAGTATTCCGAGTTGGATACCCTTTGCTATGACATTTTACATTTATCTCTGAGGCCTCCTATTTTTCTAAATCATCTTTGAGATATTTCTCCACCTTGATTGGAGTCACCTGTGGTAAATTCTGTGGATTAGACATGATTTGGAAAGATACAGCCCTGTCTATATAAGATCTCACAGCTGATAATGCATCAGAGCAAAAACCAAGCCAATGGAAGAAAACTGCCTGTAGAGCTCAGAGATGGGATTGTGTAGAGACACAGATCTGGAGAAGGGGACAAAAAAATCTCTGCTGCACTGAAAATTCCAAGAGCACAGTGACCTTCATGAAAGAAGAACTACCAGAACTCTTCCTAAAGCTGGTCACCCCAATAAACTAAGTAATTTTCGTTTTTTCCTTTGTCATACTGTAAATATCAAAAACATTTTTACCGGTTAATAAAGATTTTTAACCTTCTGTTCTCCCTTTCTCTTTATGGGGTACTGAGCACAAAATGATAGGGAAAATGTTCTTTTTTTAACTTTTTTTTAAAAGCACAAGCCCGCAACATAACAAAATGTGAAAAAAGTAAAAGGATCTGAAGACTTTCAGAATGCATAGTATTTACACGTCCATGTATAAAAACTGAAAAAGTTATGAAAATGAATGCCAAAGATGAATGTAAACCCAGTAGAGTCCAACAGAAAAAAACATTTCCTGGATGTTGCATTGCATGGGTACAGTATAGGGTTGAGCGCGAATATTCGAATAGCGAATATTAATCGCGAATATTATATCTTCGCTAATTTGCAAATATTTCGAATATAATGCTATATATTCGCTATATCGAATATTTGTCATTTTTTTACATCTGAAAACATGATTCCTCCCTGCTTCTTTCTTGTGGGTCAATGAGTCATTGGCTCACAAGCAACTTAAGCAGCGAGGAATCGTGTTTTCATATGGAAAATAAAATGACAAATATTCTAAAAAACAAATATATAGCAATATAGGGAATATATTCGTTATTTAGAATATTAGCTTTTTTTTACCAATCTGTTCAGTTGTTCGCAAACTCCTCCCCGACAAGCGTCCCCGTCACCATGGGAATGCCTGTGGGTTAGAAAATACCATCGGATCTGAGTTTTCCCTACAATCTGGAAAACTCAGATCCGATGGTATATTCTAACCCACAGGCGTTCCCATGGTGACGGGGACGCTTGTCGGGGAGGAGTATGCCAAAGTGGAATAACAGTACAGATTGAAAATATAAAAAAAACGAATATTCTAAATAACAAATATATTCGCCATATTGCTATAACTTCGTTTTTTAGAATATTCGTCATATTTGTCATATTCTAAAACACAAACTTATAGCAATATAGCGAATATTTGTGAAATACACATATAGACTGCAATTTAGCTAATATAGTGCTATAGTATTTTTTTTTAATAGTGTAAATTTTTTCCAAATCTGAAGTTCAGAAGAGACAAAAAAAATTAGACTATAAAAAAAAATACTATAACACTATATTAGCTAAATTGCAGTCTATATGTGTATTTTATGACTATTCGCTATATTGCTATAACTTAGTTTTTTAGGATATTCGTAATATTCTAAAACAAGAATATATAGCAATATAGCGAATATTCGTAAAATACACATATTAGCCAATAGCCATAGCCAACCAATAGGAAAGTTGCCTTATACAGTTAAAAGAAAATCGCAATGCGTGAATAATTAAATCCCATATTATTCACGATAAATAGAATAATGACGAATATTCGACTTTGACGAATATAAGACGAATATTCAATCGAATATTCGCGAAATATTGCAAAATCGAATATGGCACCTCCCGCTATAGTGCTGTATGTAGGTACCATATGGCAGCACACAGGGGACCTAGGGCTCTGTTCACATTTGGCAGTAAGAAAAACACAGCAGGTAGAATTATCCTTGCTGTGAAAACAATGGATACCTCCACAGAGTCATTGTGGCCCCTCTTTGGGTAAAGCGCATTGGGTGCTGTTGGTTTCTGATCTACCATGTGACCGGACCTGTGCCGTGGCTTCCACTATGAATGGGCACTGAAATGCAGATGTGAACATAGAGCAATACTCCACAGTACAGGCACAGTGCACATTACTCCATTGTATGCATGAGGCTTTATATTGCATAATCATTTTGCAGCTTATTATGAGTTTTTCTGCAGATCACAGAAAACTGAAGGAAGCTTATACATCTCCGAGTCTAAAGAAATGCATAAATGTCACATCCTGATTATGACCAGAGCTGCACATGACGTCTGCCCACAATCCACATGTAACGTCTTCTTTTCATGGGGTCAGGAGGCCTGAAGCCGATCGTGTACTCTCTAGCCACTAGGACAATAAACGTGTTAATGTATTTATTACGGGTATCGATTTCTGGGCTGCAGACAGTAAAATAAAAAAATATATTTATGTACTGAGCACAAAATCCATCACTTTAGAAGTAACTTAACACTGTCTATGAGCGAAAGCAGGACGGCTCCAGCAGCAGAAGATGAAGCTCGCTGGAGAACCGCTCTGAGCCGGCTGCAGACATTCAGACTCCCTGATGTTTTAATTTTTGATTTAATTTTTTGATAACACTGCGCTGAGACTTCTGTGTCTAAGATCAGGAAGAAGAAAGACAATGGGGGTTCCAGCCTGTTTGTAGCTTACTCCTATGATTTTGTTTTAATCCCTTTAGCTGTAATCTAAATCTAATGTCCTAATGTGCTGGATCCAGGAGCTCGGATTCTTTCAACAGAAAAAAAAATATATGCCATAGAAATGTTAGACAAGTTTTATTGCAATTTTTCAGAAGTTTATTCTTTATGATGTATTTAAAATATAAAGAAAACAACAAATACATCTATTACTGTAAAAATGATTTGGCATTTGAAACCCAAGTCACTGGCGTTGTCCAATCAAATGTGCTACAATCTGAGCAGCGGGAGGTTTTATAGACAGATCAAAACTGGAAGATTATATAGGGGTGAGCGATTTGCGCTTCAGATCCAAGATCCAAAGTCGATTCATTCCCCAACTTTGTTTTAATGCTGTACGGAAACCTGCTTTAAAATGTATGGGCTTCGAAGAGGCAAAATTAGTTAAGTCCAAAGTTGTGCGAGACTTCGGTGAAGACCTTCGGGTTTCGATTCTACAACTTCAAGAACATTTTAAAACAGGAATACGAAGTCGGCTTCGGTACCGAGGAAGCTGACTTTGGATTCCTGTTTTAAAATGTTTTTAAAGTTGTAGAAACGAAGACTGAAGTTAGTCATCAAAGTCTCGAGTGACTTCGGACTTAATAAGTTTTGCCTCCGCGAAGACCATACATTTTAATGCTGTAAGGAGACAGCAGTAAAACGAAGTTGAGGAATAAATCGACTTCGGATCTTGGATCTGAAGCGCAACTCGCACACCCCTATTTAAAACACTGAACTGTGGCTGCATATGTTCTTAAAATTTCTTCAAATATAAAATTTAGTGTTGTGCGAAGCAAAGCATCCAAAGTGGAGTTCAGTCCAAATTTTAGGAAAAATTCTATTCTAAACGAAGCCGAATTTCCTCATGTTTCATGGGAACAAATCATTTTTCCTAAAATTGCAGCTAGAGTTGTCTTAGAAAGAACAAAAGAAAACAAAAAAACTCACCTCATCATGCAGGGGAAATCCACTCCTCTCTTGATTGAAAAAGACCTGCTGAAAGATCTGCGCTGAGCATGATGATGTCACTTCACACTCACAGCATGATAACTGATGACATCACCACATGATCACAATGGGAAGACAAGGGCACTTTTGTCTAAGCGGGCGCTAAAAATGGTCCCATTCATTGATAGGCTCAATGAGGTTTTAACATAGCGATTCATGACAAATTAATCTGCAACAAATCAAATCGAATATTGAGAAACTGACAAATCTAATTTTTCAAAACTTCTCTCATCTTTAATCAAATTATTCCAATGTTTTATCTTAACATTTGAGATTATCCCTGTAAGAATATACTATAATTGTGCTCCTATGTACAAGAATATAACTACTACACTGCATTGCGAATTATTATGCAAATTGGATTTAATTGTCATAAAGATGTCATTTTTGTTTTCAGTTAAACTCATGGATGGTATGGTGTATCAGATAGGGCTGCAGCTATTGACTATTTTTGTAATCGAGTATTCTATCAATTAATCCAATAATAAATCAAGTACTCTAATAACAATAAAAAAACAATTAAAATAATGTTTTTCTTTATAAAAACTCATCAGCCCCCCCGTGCCATCAGCCCCCCCATGCCATCAGGTTCCCCCCTAGTGCCATCAGCTGCTCCCTCAGTGCCATAAGCTTCCCCCTCAGTTCCATCAGCTGCCCCCCCAGTGCCATCAGCTGCCCACAAGTGCCACCAGATTCTCCCCAGTGCCATCAGCTGCCCCCTAGTGCAACCAGCCACTCCCACAATGCCATCATCTGCCACCCCAGTGCCATCAGCTGCCTCCCAGTGCATCAGCTTTCCCCACAGTGCCATCAGTTGCTGCCCAGTGCCACCAGCTGCTCCTTAGTGCCACCAGCTGCTCCTCAGTGCCACCAGCTGCTCCCCAGTGCCATCTGCTGTCCCCTAGTGCCACTAGCTAATCCCCAGTGCCATCAGCTTCCTCCCTAGTGCCACCAGCTGCCACCCCATTGCCATCAGGCTCCCCCCAGTGCCATCAGTTGCCTCCCAGTGCCACCAGCTTGCCCCCAGTGCCATCAGGTGCCCCCGAGTGCTACCAGCTTGCCCCCCAGTGTCACCAACTGCCTCCCAGTGCCACCAGCTTGCCCCCCAGTGCCACCATCTCCCCCTCCTAGCCATGTCCCCAGTGCCAGTACTTACCTTTCCTGTAGGGGCTTCGCTCCAGAGCTCCTCCATCTTCTTCTCCGCGTCCTGACGTCACACAGTGTCGGGTCATAGTGCGCACTTACGTGCACTATGACCTGAGAATGTGTCAGGATACAGTACAGTGCAGCGCGGTGCGGGCCGGCGGGTGACCACAGAGCGGTAAGTAATAGCAGGCGCTTCACTCCCACATTGAGGATTCTTTTTGTGTCGAATTACTCGATTCAATCGAGTAATCATTTCAGCCCTAGTCTGTTTGGATCACTGAAATCAATCTAAAATCACCTGTGATTAGTTTGCCAGGTGAACCCAATTAAAGGTAAACTACTTAACCACTTCCTGACCGCCCATAGGATATAAACGTCCTATGGGCGGTTGCTTATCTCTAAATGGACATTCTAAAAAGTCAATATAGAGATGGCAGCTGCACGCTAATCGTGAAGGCAAGGACAGTTCCCAGGTGTCCCTACCTTCTAGATTGCTGCATACACAACGCTCACTGAGCGCTGTGTATACAGAGCAGGAAGCTCTATGTGCTTCCTGTTCCGGCCCGGTGGTCATGTGACTGCTGGGGCCCGGGAGAGTGCAGGAGCTGTCGAGTCTTCTACAGACCTCGATCAGCCCTACACTGAGGCTATACAGCGCTGTATTATGCTGTACAGCCTTTCTGGGGGGTGTATTTCGGAGAAAAAAAAATAAAAAAGTGTTAAATGTCCATCAGAGGTCTTGTATGACCTTATGGGGGATGCAAAGTGTAAAATAAAAAATAAAAAAAAAGGTTTCACATGTAAAAAAATACAAATAAATCCCCAATTAAGTAATAAATAAAAATGTTAAAACTAGAAAAAATAAAAATAAAATAGACATATTTGGTAATGCCGCCTCCGTGATGACCAGCTTTATAAATATATCACATGATCCACCCCATCCGATAAACACCATAAAAAAAAATGTAAAAAAAAGCCATTCTTGTCACCTTACCTCACAAAAAGTGCAACACAAAGTGATCAAAAAGGCGTATGTCCCACAAAATTGTAATAATAAAACCGTCACCTCATCCCGCAAAAAATGAGCCCCTACATAAAAAAATCACAAAAAAAGGAAAAAAACTATTACTCTCAGAACAAGGAGACATTAAAACATCATTTTTTGTTTCAAAAATGCTATTATTGTGTTAAACTGAAATAAATTTTAAAAAGTATACATATTAGGTATCTCTGCGTCCATAACAACCAGCTATATAAAAATATCACATGACCTAACCACTCACATGAACACCGTTAAAAAAATAAAATAAAAACAGTGCCAAAAAGCCTTTTTTTGTCACCTAACATCACATAAAGTGCAACACCAAGCGATCAAAAAGGCTTATGCCCCCCAAAATAATACTAATCAAACCGTCACCTCATTCTGCAAAAATGAGATCCTAACTAAGACAATCGGTCAAAAAATAAAACAGCTATGGCTCTCAGACTATGGAGACAGTAAAACATCATTTTTTGGTTTCAAAAATGCTATTATTGTGTAAAACTTAAATAAATAATAAAAAGTATACATATTAGGTATTGTCATGTCTGTAACAACCTGCTCTATAAAAATATCACATGACTTAACCCCTCAGGTGAACATTGTAAAAATAAATAAATAAAAACTGTGCTAAAACAACCCATTTTTTTGTTACCTTGTCACATAAAGTGTAATAATAAATAGAGTTGAGCGGAAACCTGGATGTTCGGGTTCGGCAGGTTCGGCCGAACTTGAAAAAAAAATTGGGTTCGGGACCCGAACTTGACCCCGAACCCGAAACCCATTGACCCCGAACTTTTGAGCAGTAAAATGGCTGTAAAAATGTCATATAAAAGGTTTAGAGGGCTGCAAAAGGCAGCAAAATGTGCTTAAGATCATGGAAAATGCTCTGCAAACAAATGTGGATAAGGAAATGAATAAAAAAAAACATAAAAGACCTTAAAAAATAAAAATTAGGAATAATGTAGGAGGAAGAGGTTGAGGAGGCGGTGAATGGGTGGATGTGGCGGTGTAGGCTCACGTGGCGGTCTAGGTGGAAGCGGCGGCGAAGGAGGAATAGGTAGCCAACACAGATGTGTGTTATTTATCATTTTTACATAGGGGTATCCCCCAAAATATTGGCACATGTAAAAAAAAAAAAAAGGAATAATTGCACTTGAGAACAAGGATGGATGGTAGAGGCGGTTAGAACTGTCTATTCTGCACAAGGTACAGACAAGTCTTGTGGGATCCAAGCCTGATTCATTTTAATGAACGTGAGCTTGTCCACGTTGGCTGTGGACAGGCGGCTGCGTCTGTCTGTAATGACGCCCCCTGCCGTGCTAAACACACGTTCAGAGAGTACACTGGCTGCAGGGCAGGCCAGCACCTCCAAGGCATACAGGGCTAGCTCTGGCCATGTGGACAATTTGGAGACCCAGAAGTTGAATGGGGCAGAACCATCAGTCAGTACGTGTAGGCGTGTGCACAGGTACTGTTCCACCATGTTGTTCAAATGCTGCCTCCTGCTAACACGTTCCATATCAGCAGTTGGGGCCGGTTGTTGCGGCGAGGTGACAAAGCTTTTTCACATGTCGGCCATGCTAACCCTGCCTTCTGAGGTGCTGGCGCTGACACAGCTGCGTTGGCGACCTCTTCCTCCTCCCCTACCTATCGCCTTGTGCTTCCACTTGTCCCCCGGCATCAGTCGGGAATGCTCTCAGGAGCGCGTCTACCATTGTGCGCCTGTAGTCATGCAGCTTCCGATCACGCTCCAGTGAGGGAATTAAGGACGGCAAATTGTCTTTGTAACGGGGATCCAGCAGGGTGGCCACCCAGTAGTCAGCACACGTTAAAATGTGGGCAACTCTGCAGTCGTTGCGCAGGCACTGCAGCATGTAGTCGCTCATGTGTGCCAGGCTGCCCAGAGGTAAGGACAAGCTGTCCTCTGTGGGAGGCGTATCGTCATCGTCCTGTGTTTCCCCCCAGCCACGCACCAGTGATGGGCCCAAGCTGCTTTGGGTGCCACCCCGCTGTGAACATGCTTCATCCTCATCCTCCTCCACCTCCTCCTCATCCTCGTCCTCCTCGTCCTCCAGTAGTGGGTCCTGTCTGGCCAAATTTGTACCTGGCCTCTGCTGTTGCAAAAATCCTCTTTCTGAGACACTTCTAAAAGACTGGCCTGAAAGTGTTAGAGATGACCCCTCTTCCTCCTCTTCATCCTGGGCCACATCCTCTTCCATCATCGCCCTAAGTGTTTTCTCAAGGAGACATAGAAGTGGTATTGTAACGCTGATAACGACGTCAGCGCCACTGGCCATGTTGGTGGAGTACTCGAAACAGCGCAACAGGGCACACAGGTCTCGCATGGAGGCCCAGTCATTGGTGGTGAAGTGGTGCTGTTCCGCAGTGCGACTGACCCGTGCGTGCAGCAGCTGAAACTCCACTATGGCCTGCTGCTGCTCGCACAGTCTGTCCAGCATGTGCAAGGTGGAGTTCCACCTGGTAGGCACGTCGCATATGAGGCAGTGAGCGGGAAGGCCGAAGTTACGCTGTAGAGCAGACAGCCGAGCGGCGGCAGGATGAGAACGCCGGAAGCCCGCACAGACGGCCCGCACTTTATGCAGCAGCTCAGACATGTCGGGGTAGTTGTGAATGAATTTCTGCACCACCAAATTCAGCACATGCGCCAGACATGGGATGTGCGTCAAACCGGCTAGTCCCAGAGCTGCAACGAGATTTCGCCCATTATCGCACACCACCAGGCCGGGCTTGAGGCTCACTGGCAGCAACCACTCGTCGGTCTGTTGTTCTATACCCGCCACAACTCCTGCGCGGTGTGGAGCCTGTCCCCCAAACACATTCGTTTCAGATCGGCCTGCTGACATTTACCCCTGGCTGTGCTGAAGTTGGTGGTGAAGGTCTGTCGCTGACCGGATGAGGAGGTGGTAGAAGAGGAGGAGGAAGCCGAGTAGGAAGAGGAAGCAACAGGAGGCAAAGAATGATGCCCTGCGATCCTTGGCGGCGGAAGGACGTGCGCCAAACAGCTCTCCGCCTGCGGCCCAGCCGCCACTACATCTACCCAGTGTGCAGTTAGGGAGAGATAGCATCCCTGGCCGTGCTTACTGGTCCACGTATCTGTGGTTAGGTGGACCTTGCCACAGATGGCGTTGCTCAGTGCACACTTGATTTTATCCGATACTTGGTTGTGCAGAGAGGGCACGGCTCTCCTGGAGAAGTAGTGGTGGCTGGGAACAACATACTGTGGGACAGCAAGTGACATGAGCTGTTTGAAGCTGTCTGTGTCCACCAGCCTAAATGACAGCATTTCATAGGCCAGTAGTTTAGAAATGCTGGCATTCAGGGCCAGGGATCGAGGGTGGCTAGGTGGGAATTTACGCTTTCTCTCAAATGTTTGTGAGATGGAGAGCTGAACGCTGCCGTGTGACATGGTTGAGATGCTTGGTGACGGAGGTGGTGTTGTTGGTGGCACATCCTCTATTTGCTGGGCGGCAGGTGCCAACGTTCCTCCAGAGATGGAGGAAGAGGCCGAGGCAGCAGCAGAAGAGGGAGCAGGAGGGGCCTGAGCCATTTCTTGGTTTTGAAGGTGCTTACTCAACTGCAGCCCGTGTCTTGCATGTAGATGCCTGGTCATGCAGGTTGTGCTAAGGTTCAGAACGTTAATGCCTCGCTTCAGGCTCTGATGGCACAGCATGCAAACCACTTGGGTCTTGTCGTCAGCACATTGTGTGAAGAAGTGCCATGCCAGGTAACTCCTTGAAGCTGCCTTTGGTGTGCTCGGTCCCTGGTGACGGTGGCCAGTAGCAGGCGAACTGTTTTGGTGACGGCTGCTCTGTTTTTGCACCCTGCTCCCGCTTTTGCTACGCTGTTGGCTCGGTCTCACCACTGCCTCTTCCTCCGAACTCTGAAAGTCAGTGGCACGACCTTCATTCCATGTGGGGTCTAGGACATCATCGTCACCTGCATCGTCTTCCACCCAGTCTTCCTCCCTGACCTCCTTTTCGGTCTGCACACTGCAGAAAGACGCAGCAGTTGGCACCTGTGTTTTGTCATCATCAGAGACGAGCTGAGGGGGTATTCCCATGTCCTCATTATCAGGAAACATAAGTGGCTGTGCGTCAGTGCATTCTATGTCTTCCACCCCTGGGGAAGGGCTAGGTGGATGCCCTTGGGAAACCCTGCCAGCAGAGTCTTCAAACAGCATAAGAGACTGCTGCATGACTTGAGGCTCAGACAGGTTCCCCGATATGCATGGGGGTGATGTGACAGACTGATGGGCATGGGTTTCAGGCACCACCTCTGCGCTTTCTGCAGAAGACTGGGTGGGAGATAATGTGAACGTTCTGGCCACCCAATTGACTAGCGCCTGTACTTGCTCAGGCCTTACCATCCTTAGAACGGTATTAGGCCCGACCAAATATCGCTGTCGATTCTGGCGGCTACTGGGACCTGAGGTAGTAGGTTCAGTAGGACGTGTAGCTGTGGCAGAACGACCACGTCCTCTCCCTGCACCAGAGGCTCCACCAACACCACCACCACGACTGCGTCCCTATGTTTGCCTCATAGTTAGCGTTCACAAAGCAAAGTAAAAAGGGGTTAAGTCTGTTAAAAATAATTAACCGCCAATAAAAACCCTGATGTAGGGTATTGCACTCAATTTTTTTTTTTTTAACTCACATTTCGCAGTAACTTATGCATGACTAATCCCAGATGTGCAGTATATTAGAGGCTTTTTTCACCCCAGTAAGCAAGAAGATGTATTTCTGGCCTAAATGTGACAGTCACTTATGCATTTCTAATCCCAGATGTGCAGTATATTAGAGAGTTTTTTTCACCCCAGTAAGCACAAAGATGTTTTTCTGGCCTAAATGTGACACTTACGTATGCACGTCTAATCCCAGATGTTCAGTATATTAGAGGGTTTTTTCACCCCAGTAACCAAAAAGCCATATTTCTGGCCTAAATGTGACACTCACTTATGCATGTCTAATCCCGGATGTGCAGTATATTAGAGAGTTTTTTCACCCCTGTAAGCACAAAGATGTATTTCTGGCCAAAATGTGGCACTTACTTATGCATGTCTTATCCCAGATGTGCAATATATCATAGGGTTTTTTCAACCCAGTAACCAAAAAGCCGTATTTCTGGCCTAAATGTGACAGTCACTTATGCATGTGTAATCCCAGATGTGCAGTATATATTAGAGAGTTTTTTCACCCCATTAAGCAAAAAGATGTATTTCTGGCCTAAATGTGACAGTCACTTATGCACTTGTAATCCCAGATGTGCAGTATATATCAGAGAGTTTTTTCACCCCAGTAACCAAAAAGATGTATTTCTGGCCTAAATGTGACAGTCACTTATGCTTGTCTTATCCCAGATGTGCAGTATATTAGAGGTTTTTTTCACCCCAGTAAGCAAAAAGCTGTATTTCTGGACTTGCAGACATGCAGATAGCCTGTGCTGGTGCACTATCGTTGCATAAAATGGCTGCCAATTCTGTATTGATATTGACAAACTGAAGTAAAAAAAAGTTTTTTTCAGAAGTAGTTGGCTAAGGGCAGGCTTAAAACAATTGTGCACTGCACCCACAAAACACATTTGCTGTAGATCGCTGAGTAAAGAAGCAGTTCTTCATAAGATTTCTCCCTGATCTCTCCCTCACAGCAGCTGAAGCCTCTCCCTACACTAATCCGAGCAGAGTGACGGGCGGCGCTACGTGACTCCAGCTTAAATAGAGGCTGGGTCACATGCTGCAGTTGGCCAATCACAGCCATGCCAATATTAGGCCTTTTGGGGAAATTAGTATGACGCTTGTTGATTGGCTGCTGTGCAGCCTTTCAAAAAGCGCCAAGAAAGCGCCGAACATCGAACCCGAACTTTTACGTAAATGTTGGGTGCCTAAAAACCTAAAGTTCGGTACGAACCCGAACTTTACAGTTCGGGTTCGCTCAACTCTAATAATGAATGATCAAAAAATCATATGTACCCAAAAA